>NC_091315.1:11084768-11427268 GCF_038502225.1 Cherax quadricarinatus
AGGATGAGTATGGGGTGCATAGTAAAGATATTAAAATAACTAAAAAACAAGAGCCATACAGGAAAGAACAGCATTTCCAGCTATCCTGGCAGATAACAGAGTTGGATATCACTATGTCCACTTATCCTCCCGAGGAACTAATCATGCACAATCCTCATCTTAGTTTAATATTTTTACTATGCAGCATATACCCATCCTGTGGGAGGTAGTCAAGATTGTAGAGGCACACGGGTTCAGGAACTGGACCGCAAAGTTTTGATAGCTAAATAGGTTACAGCGGTAATGAACTATATACATGTTTATATCTGGTTAAAATCCTAATTAGTTACTTATGCAGACATGAGTAAGTTCAAAAAATATTACAAATGAAATTAAGTGGTTCTGAATTATTGCTATTACCTTATATTTTAGCAAGGAATGCTTGAATTTAAACAAGTTTAAGTGGCTATGGATTATTTGCAATAGGCAAAGTCAAGGTATTTTTCCAAAATGTTTGGTAATATGCCACCGTGACAAAAATACCTTGACATTTCTTGAACATTTGTGAGCGAGTTTTCTCTGATTCATTAATTTTATAGCATTCCAGCACATAATGCCGCAAGTTGTGACAATGGTTCAACTGGCAAAGTTAACATTAAATTTTGTCTTCATCAGTTGGTGGTGACAATGCATCCTCCCAGAGAAACGCTTAACCTAGCCGGAGCCTGGCAGTAGTGACATCCAAGAGTTTGCTTATTTTGTTGGATGTACTAAAGACATGTAGCTCCTTCTGCATTATAGAGTGATAGGTGGACTGACTGGTGTCAGTCTCCCTCAGTCTAGAGTTAATGAGGCTCAGTTGAAGTTCTTTTCGTATTGTTATCAAACTGCTAACTGGCAGCCCAGAATCGTACTCAGTCTATATGTGGTTGCAGGGGTCGATTCACAGCTCCTGGCCCCGCCTCTTCGCTGGCTGCTACTAGGTCCACTCTGCTCCAAGAGCTTTATCGTATCTTTTCTTAAAGTTATATATGGATCCTGTCTCCACTATATCACTCTCCAGATTATTCCACTTTCTGACAACACTAAGTCCTAGTAAGGGAGCTCATTGCCATTCACCAGGCTTTGATTTTCGCCCTTTCTCACCTTACACCTCAGCCTGTGGCTCTCTTCTCTGATTCCGAATCATCCTTGGCTCTTCTGCCCGTCCACGGTCCCTCTGTATCCTCGTCCGGTGTACGCAGCTTCTGCACTTCTCGTGGAATCCGGGTTACAGCATCTCCCTTCAGATATACCTAGTGAAACACTGGAAATAGTTTTCCTTTTTGCAAAGGCCCTCACAGGCCTCTGCTTCCCCTCTGCCTTTCATGTGACCTCAGCCTTTCGCCTCTATCAACATACAGTGTAGAGGTGAATTTTGCTAGTCCACTGCTACTCGTGCCTCTGAAAATGCTCACAACTCATCGCTTTACCAACCTGAGGAATAACGACGAGTGTGCAGTCCTACGTGAGTTGGTAACCCAGGTGTCCACACACTGAAAATTCGTCTTTCACTCCAAGACACGTGTGCTAGAAGTTCTGCAAGGTTGGAGTAACTATTTATACGAGTATTGCAGTGTTTGGTAACTCTTGAGAAGTCTGCCTCAGTCAGTGACCTTGAGCGAGGCACTGCATCACCTGCCTGAGACTTTCGCCCACATTGACTATGTGAAGAAAGGCGAATGTGTGTGCTCAGTTACCCCTGCTGCTCTCCTGTATCCCCAACTCTCCGCCTTTAAACTCAGCCGTTCGCCTCTATCAAGGTGCAGGGTAGAGGTGTATTTTGCTGCTCCACTGGTACTCGAATATGTGAGTTCTGCAAGTGCTTCAGATTTGTTGTAACTATTTGCATGAGTGGATTACGCTTACTTAGGACATTGTGCTACCATCAGTACCTACGTAGGCTTAAAATGAGTGAGGAATGTCTGGCCTGCTGGGTGACCTTGAAAATGGCACTATAAGACCCGCATGCCACTTACACCCATACTGCGTGTGTCTAGTGAGGTAAATGTCCCTTCCTCGACTTTCCTATTCACCGGTATCCCTTAACTCGTCGCCATTATCTACATATGGGATAAGGGCGAGTTTAGCTGATCCAGGCCAAACAGCACTCCAAGCCAGCCAGTGAAGGCCAAGTGAAGGCCAGTGAAGGCCAAGGCATTCTGAATCCCAGAATGCCTTTGTGAACGTTCTACAGTGTTCCGGCCATACCTTCGGTGTTGTGAGAACTAGTTCTTATGTAGTGAAAATTTGTCTGTCATTCCAAGACACGTGTGCTAGATGTGTTAAGTGCTGTGGGTTTGGAGTAATTAACAAGTAGTACAGGGTTGGTAACTCTCGAGACGACTGTGGGCCCAGTGAATGACCTTGGAAATTGCACTGCGACCTGCAGGCCACTACACCCATATTGCCTGTGTCTAGCGAGGTGAATATCCCTTCCTTGTCCCTTCTCCTTCCTCGATTTGGAACTCAGCCATTCGCCTCTATTTACTTATGGTCTAGAGGCGGTTTTTTGCCACACCACATAAGTACTTGAGTGCCTGTGTCCTCTGTGCCGCACTCCACTCATCTTACGAATGTGTCTCCTGTGTGCCTACCTGCCTGCTACAAGCAAATATCCAGGTGGTTGACACGGGCTTAGCAAGCACAGTCAAGCAAGCTTGAAAGCAGCACTAAAAGCTAGCCAGAACAAGCTAAGGCAGCCTGCAGTTATAGCTGTCCTAAGGCCCAGCATGTCTATGTATACGTCCTACAGTGCTGCTGGCATACCAGTATTTCCTGTAGTGGCTTAGTTAAGAACAATTTAACGAACATTGCAGTACTGACATTTTAAGTGGGACATGCCAGAGGTTCACTTATAAACATAGTAAGTTTGTGGTGATTGGCTTGTACACAATGAACATTCATCTGTCATACGTGTGCTAGAAGTGTTAAGTGCTGTTTTCCCCAACAGTTAATTGTCATTTGTAAGCCTGTATTAAGACTTTAAAAGGCTCAGAGTGTACTTCAGTGTAGTGACTCCTTACATTTGATAAATCAGTGTAACACATGCTCTGCTCAGTGTAACTGAACTAATAAATACGGTTACATAATTAAGTTGCTTGTCCTAGTGTCATTGTTGTGTTTTCTAATACATTTTCTCGTTCAGACTGAAACTTTACTGCTAAATTCCCAGTAATATTTCAAATTGCAGTGTTCATCTGTGGTGTGAGTGTGTAACTTATGCTTTGTATTTTTACTGTGAACAAGCTTACTGCTGCATAATGTTCAGTTTCATGAATACTTTCTTACTTGAGTAATTCGGTAACCTTTCAACTGTGTTAAGCAAGAGTCAGCCTGTTAACATCTATGTTCCTTGCCATCCCATCTAGTGGGTTTAGCGCCTAGTTAAAATTGTAATAGTAACAATTTGCAATCATTATACTTCTAGTTATACATTGTGTAAATTGTTTTAGACTATTTGATCAACTGGATTGTAGTGTTTAACTTCTGATACACCAATTTAATGACTGCAGACACGCACTGACACATAATAAACACATTAAAACGCTGGTAACTCCAGAAGCTGGGCCTAGTGTGTGACTTTGAGAAGTTGAGTGTGTTTATTACGACCAGCGGTGTACCACTCTCACCTATATTTACATCAACACAAGTGTATTCTAAGTGATAAAGTGTACACTTGGTGTACTTGGTAACACTTGTCATACATAGTAACGCGTGTGTAAGTGAGATTGTTTAGGTGCTGGTTCATCTATCTACAGCTGCACACTTATGCTTGCATACATGTATAACATAGTAACGTGTGAGTTACCCAGGATGGACCAAGGAAGTCAACCAGAGTGATTTATCTCATTGTCATTGTAACATTACCTAGTGTTTTTTTTTTTTTTTTTTTTTTTTTTTTTTTTTTTTTTTTTTTTTTATTTTTTTTTTAGTAATACTGTTTACAATCTATGGTTGGGGTAAGAGGTTGTCTTCAGCATTCATTGTGATGTCTGCTATATTATTATTTCAGTGAGGTACATTAGGTGGCAGTAGCCTGAACTAACTCAAGTGGAAGTTATCATTGAATTTGAACCTCTTGTTTAATGTGATGTATGTCAGAATTTTAATTTTATGCTCAATATTACCTACTTTGTCTCTCTCTCTCTCTTTTCATCTTTGTAATTTGTGATAAGGTGTAAGACCTCGCCTGTACCATCCATTATATCATTATATGTACCATATTATTAACACACATACAAGAGGTCTCTGAGTGTGTTTTTGGTGGGGTGTGTGTCGTATTGAGTGGTGGTGGTCTGGGTTGAGTACGGTTGGAGGTGTTCATTGAACTTGAGCACTTGTGTCTTGTGATCTATTTTGGACTTCTGACTTTGTAGTGAATATTTGCTCTTGCATAAGCTATAAGGGAAAGATAAGCGAGGAATTCTTGTGTTATGAGTCTTACACCAGATATCATCACTGGCAAACATGGCAACTGTTATAGAGGAACCTATTTCTGAAGGTGATGGAAATGATGATAGCTTCCAGACCTTTAAAAGTAAACAAAAGAGAAAAAGTGAGAAAGGGCTAGAGCGTCGACGTAGTCAGACTCACTTGACTCGTACACAATGTGACACTAAACGTCCTTGGTGCACAGAGGCTGCAAGAAGTGTTTCTTCAAAGGAAGAATGTGTTAAGCTGAACTTCCCTGACAACACCCCGCTGCCTGCTAAGTGTGCATGGCTAATGGAAGCTGTAAACAAGCATCCTAACTCAAGGATCCAATTTAGGAAAAACACACACAACTTTGTGTTTGTGGAACAGAATGTAGAACTGATCAATGATCTACTTAGTACACCTTATGCCTTATGGGGATATTAAGCTGCTCCGACCTCCATCAGACACTCACCACTTTAAAAAATGGGTCAGTATCATAATCTTTGGATACCCTCACTGCATGGACCCATCCCATTTGACTCTCAGTGAGCATATCATCAAGCCTAAAAGACTTAAAGGAAAATCCCAAATTATTGCCAGTTGGGTGGGTCCTGTACAAGTACTTCTGGCAGTTTGGGAGACACACAGATGATGATCAAACTAAATGTAAATTATGTGATCAGGCATATGGTCACTCTCTTGAACACTATGTGCTTAATTGTCCACTTATTGAGGAATACAGAGACAGACAGTATAATAACCTATGTGACATGTCAAGATATCTTATTAATGAAAATAAGATACCAGATATACTAAGCAAATTTCCTAAATTTGCTTGTAACAGATAAGTGAACTATAGATATGTAGATATAAATCCATATGTATTCCTGTTAACCCTTTGGGGCCTAGTTCCTAGGCCTTTTGTGTATCCATATGCTCTCGCGCTACCGTCCACAGGATGGATATGGGGTGCACAATAAATTAGCCACTTCAGTGGCAAAATCTAAATCTAATCTAATCTGTGCCCCTCCCCCAGAATATCTGGGTGCATGGTTTACGTTTCCCAAACATCGAAGTGTACCTACCCCCTAAACGTAGGTGTTACAAATGCCAGCACTATGGCCATGTTGCAGTAGACTGTGGAATACTAAATTTTTGGTGTGGTAAGTGTGCTGGGAAACATTCCACTAGAGAATGCACAGTAGGCCCTGACAGCCAAAAATTTAAGTGTATTAACTGTAAAGAAGTTGGGGTTACAGTTTCCCACAAGGACTGCAGTCAGAACCCAAACAACCTTCGATGTAAACCTGATAACAGCCCTTTAATGGTAACTGAGAATGAGGCCATCCAGTCTACCACAGCCAGATCTGAGACTGAACCTCTGCAAAGTGTGCAAGAACCCCACCTCACTGCAAATGATTTTGGTGATACCAGAATGCCATCACACACACCAGCTGTGGAGGAGCTAGCCATCCCTGCTAGCACATATGGAACTACTGGTCTGCCACTACAGATACCTATGGCTAAACCTGAATATGGGGATGAATTTGTCATTTCTCCCAATACACACAACTACAACAGTCAGACGGACACCACACAGGTAACCCCCCTGGAAATTGGAGATGAGTCAGATGCACAGGACCTACCTGCAATGAATGATGAAACAGAGAACACTAATGTAACCATAGTACCTGTTAAGGTGATAGGTGTTAAAGAAAGCACTAACCCAGAAGTGCCATCCTCCGGAGAGGCATTGGATTCGCCTGACCTTCCTCATATTATAACAAATTTCCAGAAAAAAATTGAGCATCTTGAACAGATCCTGACAAGTTTAATAAATATATGTAATTAGGATGATGCTCTTGAGCATGGTGATGATGTCAAAAGTGCAGCAATATCCGTTCAGCTTCCAGCAATTTGTGAGAAAGAAGCCCATGACTCTTGCCTTCAAGACTTGCCTTTTAACTGGCTGCCAAGATGCCGAAAATTGCTTAAAAATAAAGGTCCTGAAGATAAAGACGTACAAACTATGCTATTTGCTCTTAAGTGTCTGCACACTGTAGTTAAAGCATAATAGTTTTACCATCTTATGAGCAAGAGATTGTAATAACTCACTACAATGGATACATTACAAATCTTTTCATGGAACATTGCTTCCATCAGGAAGCGGTTGCCTGACTTACATCATATTAGTGCAACCAAGAATATTGATGTCATCTGTTTGCAGGAATGTAGATTGAAAGATGGAGCACCTCCACCAAACTTGCCTGGATATGCAGCTTATAACCTAAGGTCAACCAACTGTTGTGTGATGTATGTCAGAAAGAACTTGCCACATTCACTCCTTTCCTTGCAGAGTCGAGTTAACATGCAGTATCATGGTGTCAAAGTATATGCCGGCGATTTTTCCATAAACATTTTTAATCTCTATGCCCCAGCGAACCAGCTTCGACCTGATGCTTTACCAGATCGCATCAATAGTGAACCTACCATCATTCTTGGAGATTTTAATGTCAGACATAAGAATATTGGTGGGTCTATAACAAACACCAATGGAACTAAACTAGTGAGATTGCTAAATGAGCATGATAATGTTCGAATTGTGGGCACTACTGAGCCTACTCACATATATGGTGGCATACTAGATCTGTGTCTTGGATTTAATACATCATATACGATGCATGACTCTGTCATAGTTGATGATCTTCTATCTGATCACTTCCCAAGACTTAAAACTGTCAATCTTGATCACATCTCCAGCAATCAAGGAGCTAAATACAGAAGGAGGAAACTTATTCTCAAACCAGAACACAGAGACAACTTTATTAACCACTTGGATCAACGGTATAAGAATTACGAGCCCATTGGCACACAAAAATTTAATGATGATTTAATTACCACTATTGAGAGTGTTCTCACAGATCAAGTGGGCAGGAATAGGAAACAAAGACCCTCCACTATAAATAACAATAAAAACCAATGTAAATACTATAATGATCCACAGCTACGCAATCTAACACATGCAGCTAGGAGGATTGGTAAAGCATACCGTGAATGTAGAACCCCAGACCTGCTCAGAACGTTCCAAGCTGCACTAACAAATGAAAGGAATAGAAAGGAAGAACTTAGGCAACAGGAATGGGAACAGTTTGTTAGTGGATTAAATAGGTCCACCCCTTTGAGTTTGGCTTGGAAAGGTATAAATAAAATAACCAGGAAAAAGACTGGCAATGTTGCTCATCCCTTTCCTCTTGAAAAAGCAAATGACCTCATAAATGACTGGTCCAAAACATCCAGGCATGAAAGCCTTCCATCTCATATTAGAAAAAATTTAGAGAGTACTTCTGAAGAAATGTTGAAACTGATTAATTTTATGAGCCAAAATATTGATGAGAGTGATTACCTGGAGTTTACCTGGAGAGAGTTCCGGGGGTCAACGCCCCCGCGGCCCGGTCTGAGACCAGGCCTCCTGGTGGATCAGAGCCTGATCAACCAGGCTGTTGCTGCTGGCTGCACGCAAACCAACATACGAGCCACAGCCCGGCTGATCCGGAACTGACTTTAGGGGCTTGTCCAGTGCCAGCTTGAAGACTGCCAGGGGTCTGTTGGTAATCCCCCTTATGTGTGCTGGGAGGCAGTTGAACAGTCTCGGGCCCCTGACACTTATTGTATGGTCTCTTAACGTGCTAGTGACACCCCTGCTTTTCATTGGGGGGATGGTGCATCGTCTGCCAAGTCTTTTGCTTTCGTAGTGAGTGATTTTCGTGTGCAAGTTCGGTACTAGTCCCTCTAGGATTTTCCAGGTGTATATAATCACGTATCTCTCCCTCCTGCGTTCCAGGGAATACAGGTTTAGGAACCTCAAGCGCTCCCAATAATTGAGGTGTTTTATCTCCGTTATGCGCGCCGTGAAAGTTCTCTGTACATTTTCTAGGTCGGCAATTTCACCTGCCTTGAAAGGTGCTGTTAGTGTGCAGCAATATTCCAGCCTAGATAGAACAAGTGACCTGAAGAGTGTCATCATGGGCTTGGCCTCCCTAGTTTTGAAGGTTCTCATTATCCATCCTGTCATTTTTCTAGCAGATGCGATTGATACAATGTTATGGTCCTTGAAGGTGAGATCCTCCGACATGATCACTCCCAGGTCTTTGACGTTGGTGTTTCGCTCTATTTTGTGGCCAGAATTTGTTTTGTACTCTGATGAAGATTTAATTTCCTCATGTTTACCATATCTGAGTAATTGAAATTTCTCATCGTTGAACTTCATATTGTTTTCTGCAGCCCACTGAAAGATTTGGTTGATGTCTGCCTGGAGCTTTGCAGTGTCTGCAATGGAAGACACTGTCATGCAGATTCGGGTGTCATCTGCAAAGGAAGACACGGTGCTGTGGCTGACATCCTTGTCTATGTCGGATATAAGGATGAGGAACAAGATGGGAGCGAGTACTGTGCCTTGTGGAACAGAGCTTTTCACCGTAGCTGCCTCGGACTTTACTCTGTTGACGACTACTCTCTGTGTTCTGTTAGTGAGGAAATTATAGATCCATCGACCGACTTTTCCTGTTATTCCTTTAGCACGCATTTTGTGCGCTATTACGCCATGATCACACTTGTCGAAGGCTTTTGCAAAGTCTGTATATATTACATCTGCATTCTTTTTGTCTTCTAGTGCATTTAGGACCTTGTCGTAGTGGTCCAATAGTTGAGACAGACAGGAGCGACCTGTTCTAAACCCATGTTGCCCTGGGTTGTGTAACTGATGGGTTTCTAGATGCGTGGTGATCTTGCTTCTTAGGACCCTTTCAAAGATTTTTATGATATGGGATGTTAGTGCTATTGGTCTGTAGTTCTTTGCTGTTGCTTTACTGCCCCCTTTGTGGAGTGGGGCTATGTCTGTTGTTTTTAGTAACTGTGGGACGACCCCCGTGTCCATCCTCCCTCTCCATAGGATGGAAAAGGCTCGTGATAGGGGCTTCTTGCAGTTCTTGATGAACACAGAGTTCCATGAGTCTGGCCCTGGGGCAGAGTGCATGGGCATGTCATTTATCGCCTGTTCGAAGTCATTTGGCGTCAGGATAACATCGGATAGGCTTGTGTTAATCAAATTTTGTGGCTCTCTCATAAAAAATTCATTTTGATCTTCGACTCTCAGTCTGGTTAGCGGCTTGCTAAAAACTGAGTCATATTGGGACTTGAGTAGCTCACTCATTTCCTTGCTGTCATCTGTGTAGGACCCATCTTGTTTAAGTAGGGGCCCAATACTGGACGTTGTTCTCGATTTTGATTTGGCATAGGAGAAGAAATACTTTGGGTTTCTTTCGATTTCATTTATGGCTTTTAGTTCTTCCCGCGATTCCTGACTCCTAAAGGATTCTTTTAGCTTAAGTTCGATGCTTGCTATTTCTCTGACCAGTGTCTCCCTACGCATTTCAGATATATTGACCTCTTTTAGCCGCTCTGTTATTCTTTTCCGTCGCCTGTAAAGGGAGCGCCTGTCTCTTTCTGTTTTACATCTACTCCTCCTTTTTCTTAGAGGAATAAGCCTTGTGCATACATCGAGTGCCACCGAGTTAATCTGTTCTAGGCATAAGTTGGGGTCTGTGTTGCTTAGTATATCTTCCCAGCTTATATCGGTTAGGACTTGGTTTACTTGGTCCCACTTTATGTTTTTGTTATTGAAGTTGAATTTGGTGAATGCTCCCTCGTGACTAATCTCATTATGTCGGTCTGGGGCTCCGCGCATACATGACTGAACCTCAATTATGTTGTGATCTGAGTATATTGTTTTTGATATGGTGATATTTCTTATCAGATCATCATTGTTAGTGAAGATGAGGTCTAGTGTATTCTCCAGTCTAGTAGGCTCTATTATTTGCTGGTTTAAATTGAATTTTGTGCAGAGATTTAAAAGCTCGCGTTAGTGTGAGTTTTCATCAGAGCTGCCTCCTGGTGTTATTACTGCAACAATATTATTTGCTATATTCCTCCATTTTAGGTGCCTTAAGTTGAAATCCCCCAGGAGCAAGATGTTGGGTGCAGGAGCTGGAAGGTTTTCCAGACAGTTGTCAATTTTTAACAGCTGTTCCTGGAATTGCTGGGATGTTGCATCCGGAGGCTTGTAGACTATCACAATGACTAGGTTTTGGTTCTCGACCTTTACTGCTAAAACTTCCACTACATCATTTGAGGCATTTAGCAGTTCTGTGCAAACAAGTGACTCTGCAATGTACAGGCCAACCCCCTCCTTTTGCCTGTTCACTCTGTCACATCTGTATAGGTTGTAACCTGGGATCCATATTTCGTTGTCCAAGTGATCCTTTATGTGGGTCTCAGTGAAAGCCGCGAACATTGCCTTTGCCTCTTTTCCGAGTATGAGTTAGATAATGCATTAACCAAAGGTCGATCAACTGCTCCTGGAGAGGATGGTATAACCTATGATATTCTCAGAACTCTAAGGCCTGATAACCCTTTGTTGGCACTGTATAAACTCAGTTACATTGAGGGCGTTCTTCCTACTTCCTGGACCAATAGTCTCATCGTGCCTATCCCTAAGCCCCAACAGCCTGATACATTTAGGCCGATCTCCTTAACTAGTTGTCTTTGTAAAACTTTTGAAAGAATGATGCTTAACAGACTGTACTACAGAATCAGACACAAACTTTCCCCCTACCTCTGTGGGTTCATGAAAGGTAAAAGTGTGCAGAACTGTATTTCCACCTTTCTCACTGCACACACCTCTACTAGTTTTACCACTTTTCTTGATCTAAAATCTGCATTTGATATTGAGAACAAAACCGTTATACTACATGAACTAGCCAAAATGAATATTGGTGGTAGCTTACTCTGCTGGATAATAGGATACCTGTCAAATAGAGTATCCTCTGTCCTTTACCAAGGCTTCAGAAGTGATTCTGAAGAAATGTCTTTAGGTACACCGCAGGGAGGAGTTCTTAGTCCCATGCTATTTAATATTCTGATTAATGCTCTCCTAAATGCTCTACCTGCCTCACCTAAACATATAGCTATAAGCTATGCTGATGATATCATGATCCATATAACAGGGCATAAGAAGATGAATACCATTCTTAATGAAGTTCAAGCAATTTGTAATCGACTAGGCCTCATAATATCTTCCTCTAAAACAAAGATATTAACAAGCAAACGACATCCCCCACCCATTTATTTGCAGGGTGAAATCATTAGCTACGTTAAAATTTACAGATATCTTGGTGTAGATGTACCCTTTAACAAATCCACTATACCACAACTAAACAAGAAATGCAAAGCTAGGCTAAATGCTCTCAAAGCTGTTGCTGGCTACAATCCCAAGTATGGTGCTAATGTGAGAATCGTGAGAATGATGTACATAGCCTATGTTAGGTCCTTAATTGATTATGCTGCTCCCATGTTGATATTAGCTAGAGATAAGATAAGATTTCGTTCGGATTTTTAACCCCGGAGGGTTAGCCACCCAGGATAACCCAAGAAAGTCAGTGCGTCATCAAGGACTGTCTAACTTATTTCCATTGGGGTCCTTAATCTTGTCCCCCAGGATGCGACCCACACCAGTCGACTAACACCCAGGTACCTATTTGCTGCTAGGTGAACAGGACAACAGGTGTAAGGAAATGTGTCAAATGTTTCCACCCGCCGGGAATCGAACCCGGGCCCTCCGTGTGTGAAGCGGAAGCTTTAGCCACCAGACCACAGGGCCACAGCCACCAGACCCTTGGAGATAATGCAAAATGAAGCTCTCAGGATTATTCTTGGCTGTCCCAGATCTGCAAAAGTTCTTAACATGAGGAAGGAGCTTGGTATTTCTAGTATCAGTGATAGGATTGTTGAAATTAACACTGTACTCGGTATTAGAATGTTGAGAAACGAACCAGACACTGTCACAGTGAATCTTACCAAGTGTCTAGAGGTAAATACACACAGATATAAATGGATTGTGAAAACGTGCAATTGCATTAAGTTTTATAACCTACATGAACTGAATCACTGTAGGCAACAAGAGCATTTCACCCCTCCATGGAAGATGTGTTCATTTAATATCACATACCTACAAGTCCCTCCCAAGAAGCTCATTGCTAGTAATCCCTTCCTTAAATCTCTTGTTAGAGCAACTGCTCAAGAAGAAATTTCTCACCTAGCCGGTAGTAATAAGTTATCACAAGTTATATACACTGATGGATCTAAACAGGAGTCTTCTGGCAGGGCTGCATCTGCTCTTGTTGCCACCTCCCTAGTTAAGAACGATAATAAATTTGTTGAGTTAGGCATAAGAATTAACAACTGGGCGTCTACACTGCAAACTGAATTGTTTGCAATCCTAATGGCGCTAAAGCTAACCTATGACACTGAGCTTGACTCTATCATCATTACTGATTCTATGTCATCATTGAAGGCTCTTGACTCATATAATGACTCCAACAACATGCTCATTGGGGAAGCCAGGTATAGATACTCAAAAATTAGGGACAAAGGAATTAATGTACAATTGCTATGGATCCCATCACACATTGGATTACTCCTTCATGATAAAGTTGATATGTTAGCCAAGAAGAGTACCCAGAAGGAGAATGTAGAATATAACTTTGGTATAGCTGTGTCTAGCATTAGGAATAATATTAGGAGAGAAGTAAATAATGAAAATAATTGTTATAGAAATACAGTTAGAAGCCTGAGTAGATCTATAACCCACTATGATAACATGAACGTAGATAAGTATGTTTATGGAGCAACTTGCAATGTGAACAGACTGACTGATGTTGTAGTGGCCAGGCTTAGGCTTGGTTACAAGTACTTCTGGCAGTTTGGGAGACACACAGATGATGATCAAACTAAATGTAAATTATGTGATCAGGCATATGGTCACTCTCTTGAACACTATTTGCTTAATTGTCCACTTATTGAGGAATACAGAGACAGACAGTATAATAACCTATGTGACATGTCAAGATATCTTATTAATGAAAATAAGATACCAGATATACTAAGCAAATTTCCTAAATTTGCTTGTAACAGATAAGTGAACTATATATATGTAGATATAAATCCATATGTATTCCTGTTAACCCTTTGGGGCCTAGTTCCTAGGCCTTTTGTGTATCCATATGCTCTCGCGCTACCGTCCACAGGATGGATATGGGGTGCACAATAAACTAGCCACTTCGGTGGCAAAATCTAAATCTAATCCTTCAGTGGGTACCAGTAGCTCATATTATCACTCGCGGCAATGAAGTGCTTGATCGGGTTCCTCCTTCGCACACACTCCCTACCATTATTACCCTTGCACTAAGCCGCATTGATTTCACAAAGGGTGTCTGGATGGAAATGCACCGTTGTTGTCAAAAGGGATCTGGGATGCTCCCTCTGTTCTTCACCATTGAACTCAGTTTGAAACTGAAATTGAAACTGAAATGTTTATTTCTCTGTAAAGATTATGTGAAGGCTTACTCAGCCCTGTAATAACTTCAGACAGTATTACCAAGGCTGGCTCCTCCTCAGGAAAATTAATGAATAGAAAAAGAAATAATAACAGACAAACATAAACACTTTATTATATAGACAATATAAAACATAAAACACTTAAATATGAAATATTAATCCTACATTAAAGAAAATGAAAAATGAAAAATATAAATGATAACTGAATTCAACGCTAATATATATAGGGGTGTCTGGTGTTGGTGACACTGTGTTGTTGAAATCGTAGCCATTGCTGATGCTGGGGGGGGAGGGTCATAGGTGTTGGTTATGACCCACTGGCTAGTTCTTCACAGTATAGCCTTGAGTATTATATCCCGATGACAGGAAAGCAGGTTCTTTACTGCTGCAATGATGAGGGGTTACATCCTGCAATTTCATACAGGTGCACAGGTAATTAAATCCAAAAAGGGGAAGTCTCAGGACGTTAGTCCATCTCCAGCAGTTCTTCTCGTTGACTGACAGGTGACCCTCTCTGTCATCCAAGCTGAAAAGATTGACAGGTTACTCACTGCTTAAATAATCACTCTCCATGATAAGTACAATACCTAACAGATATGGTGATTATTACAACAGTCAACATAGAGCAAGGCTGAAAAGACTAAGTTTATTATTGGTCAAAAGTGAAGCTTTCAACCCATAAATCCACTAGAATACAAGGCAGGCATGTACTTACAGTAGTGCTGGGAGCTGTGAATCTAGTGTTTACTGTTTGGACCAGAGCCCCACACGTCACCTTTCGGGGGGAGGGGAGGAGGAGGGGATGGGATAGCGGGAGCTAGACTGGCCCTACCTTAACAAGCAGCCGGCAGTCAAACTATCACTTTCGGGGTGGGGGAAAAAGGCGGGAATAGCGGGAGCTTGACTTACCCTACCTTAACAAGTAGCCGGCAATGAAACTATCACTTTCGGGGAGGGGGAAAAAAGGCGGGAATAGCGGGAGCTTGACTTACCCTACCTTAACAAGTAACTGGCAATGAAACTATTGTTATTATATACTCCCTCGCTACTCCTATCTATTGAACTTTTCCCTCACACTCCCCCTTACCAAGACTTATAGTCAAGGAGTATAAGAAGAATAGGCAAGGAAAAAATTCTAACATGTGGAAGTCGCATAAGGCAACAAATCTTCTACTGACTGTCACGACTTAACCAGTCAGAGAAATAATTGGATGAACCATTGATATACACAATATGGAACTTAAAAGCCTGGAGTGCCAATGTCCACCTCAAGAGGCGACTGTTGGTTCCCTTAAAAGTTTCTAGGTATATCAAAGGTTTGTGGTCCGTTTCTAAAATGAATTCTTTTCCCAGCAAATAAAATTTAAGTTTGGAGATACCCCACACAAGGGCTAAATATTCCTTTTCTATTGTGGAGTATCTTGTTTCTGCGGGAAGGAGTTTCCGGCTTAGGAAGCATACAGGGAAGGGAGTACCATCATGGTATTGTAGTAACACCGCACCTAAGCCAGTATTGGAGGCATCAGTTCTTAAGCAAAATGTTTTATTAATATCTGGAATCTTAAGTATAGGGTCTTTCGAAAAGATACTTTTAATCTCATTAAACTTTTCCCGAGCTACGTCGGAAAGTTCAAGAGGTTCCTTCACAGACTTTTTAAGGAAGTCGGATAAGATGCCTGTAAGATCAGTAAGGTTCGGGATAAACCGTGCATAAAAATTTACAGAACCAAGAAAGCTACGCATGAGCTTCTTGGTTTTGGGGAATTTAAATTCTAATAAAGCTTTGATCTTACTGGGGAGAGGCTGCAGAGAGCTATTAGAAAGTATCAGTCCAAGATATCTAATCTTGTTATACCCAAGGAAGCATTTCTTCGGCTTGGCAGTGAGGCCATGTGAGCGTAACCTACGCAAAACTGATGTTAATGTTTGGATATGTTCGCCCCACGTGGATGTCATTACGTAAATGTTATCAAAATAAACTGAAACATTTGGCATATTACCCAAGACCTTTCTCATCAGTCTCACGTAGGTAGCGCAGGCAGTTACCAAATTGAAGGGCATAGTTCTATATTGCATCAGTCCTTGGTGTGTAGGAAAAGTGGTGTACTGCTTAGAAGAAGGATCTAACATTACTTGATGATATGCCTGTGCAATATCAATCTCTGAAAAGAAGGAAGCATCAGAAAATTTGTGTAGATCGCTATCTATTAAGGGCATAGGCTCAGCATCCCACCGAGTTATAGCATTAAGGCCTCTGAAGTCAATAGCAAGTCTATATGAATTATCCTCCTTCTTAACCATGACTACTGGTGAACAATATGAAGATACTGAAGGTTCAATGATCTTTAGTTTTAATAATTTGTCTACCTCTCGGTCAAATGCATCCCTAAGGTGAACTGGAACTGGGTATAATTTTCGTTTGATAGGATTGTCCGTCACTAAGTCAATCTTATGGACTACCGTGGAGGTAACACCTGGAATATCAGTAAAGACGTCTGAAAAGTTACTCACACATTGAAGTAGTTCATGTCTCTTATGGTCATCCAAAGATTCATTAATATTAATGTTGGTTGCGCCCGAGTGGTCAAGAGTCACCAAGTCATGTAGTTCTTCATCATAGTCTAAGTTAGAGGTGTCAATTACGCACACTTTACATTCTTCAGTTGTCTTATCAAGTTCGTGTGGAAAAACTAAGCCAAAGTTATTAAGGCAGTTAACCGAATTTCTCCGGTAATATTTCTTAAGGATGTTGATATGATAAAGCTTAGGTTTCCCCTTGACTTCTATGAAGTAATCAACTTTCCCACAAATTTTTAATACTTTATATGGACCTTTCCATGCTACTAATAATTTATTTGACTTGATCGGCAAAAGCACAAGAACTTCATCCCCTACTTTAAAACTTCTCCTCTGACTTTTGGAATCAAAATATGTTTTGTAGTGGTCCATTGACAAACTTAAGTTTTTCGAAACTATGTCAGAGGTCTCCTCAAGTTTGGATCTAAGGTCAAGGAGAAACTGGTAAGAAGACTGAACCTCAGCATTTACCTCCTCATTAGTCCATAAGTCATGAAGGATGGACAATGGGCCTCTGGCCTGTCTACCATAGAGAAGTTCAAAAGGTGAAAACCCCAAAGAGTCACTGGGAACTTCCCTCATGGCAAACAAAGCACAGGGTAGGTAACGATGCCACTCCTTAGGTTTAAGGGAGCAAAGTTTCCTTAAAATGGACTTGAGAATCGAATGCTGGCGCTCAATCCTCCCATTACAGCTGGGATGATAGGGTGTGGTGAAGAGAGGCTTCACTCCCAGAAGTTGGTATAGATGTTGCATTAAGTCAGATGTGAATTGTGTCCCACGGTCAGACAAAATTTCTCTAGGGATGCCCACTCTGGAGAAGATGGACAAAAGGGCTTCAGCCACCTCTTTAGTGGTTATGGTCTTTAAGGGTATGGCTTCAGGGAAACTCGAAGCATAATCAACTAATGTTAATATATATCTATGTCCCCCAGATGAAAGTGGAGATAAAGGACCAACGATGTCAATAGCTACTCTTTCAAACGGTACCGTAAAGATAGGCATTTTGACCCTAGGTACTCGCCTGGTACCTCGGGAGGATGACAGTTGGCAAACTTTACACGATCTACAATAGTTAGTGACATCTGTGAACATTTTTGGCCAAAAATAGGTTTCCCTAATTTTATTTAAGGTTTTACGATGCGAGAAATGTCCGGCCACTGGCAGGTCATGAGCCATTTTAAGAACAGTCTCTCTGCATTGACTTGGAACAACTAAGATGGAATAGTCTATCTCATCTGAATTTAATTTGAATACTGACTTGTACAAGATACCTTTTATATATTCAAATTTATATGAAAAGTTTTTCCTTTGGATCACTTGATTTTGTTTAGCGGCATTATGGCAATTCTGAAGAGAAGGGCAATTACGTTGTAACATGACAAAGGAGTCCTTCGATATATCTAAAGGCTTAAAGTCAGGGAAAATCAAAGGATGGACAGTAGGAGAAGCCTGGGCTTTGGTCTGAGCCCTAGTCAAGACATTTATGGTATCGGAGGTGATATCTTTACTTTCATCTAACAAGTGAACCGGTGATCCTACTACCTCGCTTTCGAGAGTCGCATCAATGGTTTTTAATCCCACATGAATCTCACGAGACATTGTCTCATCTGAACTTTCAAGGGGCTTCTCTGACTCTACAGGAAGAGGATCTGAAAAGCTTATGTCCACCTTTGGCGATGAAAGGTCAACCTCAGAAGGAAGAATGGCACCTTTTACATTACCTATTAGTACAGAGCAAGAAGTGATGGGAGCTAGTACGGCTTCAGACCAACCTGTGAACCATTTAGACCTAATGTAACAACGGATGGTAGGAAAAGTGTCCGTACGGCCCAAGTAGTCTGAAAGTATAGCAGAGGAATGAGTTTCTTTAAGGTTAGGGAACAGCTTATCAGAAATGACTATACATGTGCATCCAATGTCTCGTAAAATGGTAGATACATTACGTCCATTAACTGTTCCTGAACAGAAGGGTGCTTGGTCATTACAGTCTTTAAAACATCTTCCAACTTTTTGGACCTTCTTAGAAGGACAATCTGGACGTTTATGTTCCTTAACACCACACAAATGACAAACAGGAATAAAAGAAGTCATTTTACTTTCCATTAGAGGCTTTGATTTCTTAAGGTCTGATGAACCCTTGCCCTTAGGGTTCGATCCCTTTAGGTCTTTATAGGAATTGTGAGCCTCAGCATACAGGTCAGCAGCCTCAGCAACTTCCTCAGCTTTAATCAAGTTACGTTCTCTGATGAATGTTCGTATCTGATGGGGAAGAGCTGTCAGGAACTGGTCAGCAACCATGAAGTCTCTAAGAGATTCATAACTGTGATCAATTCCTGAACTCTCTATCCAAAAGTCGAACAAACGAAAGAGTGTTACCTGTAACTGCTGAAAGTTCTGGCCAGGCTGTAAGGTGGCATACCTGAAATCTTTCCTGTAAGAATTAGTGGTTTTTTGATATGCTTTAAGGATTGCCTTCTTCAGTAGGTTATAATTACATATGATATCCTGCGACAAATTTGCATAGATATTCAAGGCTGTACCAGAAAATAACATTCCTAACCTGGTAGCCCAGGTGTCAGCAGGCCATTCACAGAGGGTAGCGGTATTTTCAAACCTGATAATGTATGAAATTATGTCTTCCCCCTCTGTGAAAGGAGGTAAATTAAGTGTTGGAATATGTGCACTGACTGCACGTTGTTCCATTACTCCTTCCTCTAATTGTTGTTGTGTAAGAGTTAACTTTTTATTCTCATTTCAAGGCGAGATTTTTCGAGCTCGTGATCCTTTTCTCTCTCTATTAACTCAAGTTCTCTAGCTTTTTCCTCACGTTCTCTAGCTTTTTCCTCAACTCCTCTATCCTTTGCTCTTTCCTCAAGTTCTCTTATTTTAGCCTGTTCCTCATGTATTTTAGCCTGTGCCTCACGTTCTCTAGCTCTTTCTTCACGATCAAGTCTATCACGCTCCTTTTTGTCTTCTCTTTCTCTTTCTAACTGTCTTTCTTGGATTTCTCTCTCAATCCTTTTTCTCCTGTCTTTTAAGGTTCTCTTTCTTCTTTTTCTCTTCTCTTTCGATTCTCTCTCTCTCCTTTTTCTCTTCTCTTTCGATTCTCTCTCTCTCCTTTTTTTCTTCTCTTTCCCTTTCTAACTGTCTCTCTTCTCTCTCAATTCTCTCTTTCAAGTCTTTCCTGGACCTTAGCACTAATGAAAGATTCTAAATTTTTCCCTGTTATTCCTAACTTACTTCCAGCATTCATCCAAAACTGGTATTCCTCCATGCTTGCAAGAATAACTTAAACTATCAGGGGAAATGAAATGGGTATTAAAGAAAACGGAGGGTTCAATTCCTGCTCCATTCAAACTGTAAATAAACCAGAGGGCTCGATCCCTGCTTCAATTAAACAATATGTATTAATTAAAATGAAGGGTTCTATGCCGGCTCCGAGCAAACAGTAAGTAGAATGGGGTCCCTTGACCATCCAATCCTCTCACCAACAAATCAAGAGTGTCCAACGACAGTTCCCTTGATAAAATAAAGAGCTCAATGAAACAAATTGTCACTGGAAAACGTCGGGTCCCTAGAGTCTAATCCTCCAAAGTGTTTCAAGCTCACAAGAAAGGTGGCAGAATTAACTATTATATCCTGCCTGACTTGACTTACAATAAATTGAGACTATAACAATCACCAAATCTTTTAAATACCTGTACCGTAGTCCTACCATAGAGAATGATTACTCATGGCTGGTGGTAACTGTCTGTGGTATGCAGCGTTGAAGTTCCAATGGTAGATTCGAGATGGAATTGAATCTTGATTCTGTCGAGTTGTATCCTGGCAAGGTCGCCACTTGTGAAGGCTTACTCAGCCCTGTAATAACTTCAGACAGTATTACCAAGGCTGGCTCCTCCTCAGGAAAATTAATGAATAGAAAAAGAAATAATAACAGACAAACATAAACACTTTATTATATAGAAAACATAAAATATAAAACACTTAAATATGAAATATTAATCCTACATTAAAGAAAATGAAAAATGAAAAATATAAATGATAACTGAATTCAACGCTAATATATACAGGGGTGTCTGGAGTTGGTGACACTGTGTTGTTGAAATCGTAGCCTTTGCTGATGATGGGGGGGGGTCGCAGGTGTTGGTTACGACCCACTGGCTAGTTCTTCACAGTATAGCCTTGAGTATTATATCCCGATGACAGGAAAGCAGGTTCTTTACCGCTGCAATGATGAGGGGTTACGTCCTGCAATTTCATACAGGTGCACAGGTAATTAAATCCAAAAAGGGGAAGTCTCAGGACGTTAGTCCATCTCCACCAGTTCTTCTCGTTGATTGACAGGTGACCCTCTCTGTCATCCAAGCTGAAAAGATAGACAGGTTACCCACTGCTTAATCACTCTCCATGATAAGTACAATACCTAAAAGATATGGTGATTATTACAACAGTCAACATAGAGCAAGGCTGAAAAGACTAAGTTTATTATTGGTCAAAAGTGAAGCTTTCAACCCATAAATCCACTAGAATACAAGGCAGGCATGTACTTACAGTAGTGCTGGGAGCTGTGAATCTACTGATTACTGTTTGGACCAGAGCCCCACACGTCACCTTTCGGGGGGGGGGGGGGGGGGAAGGAGGAGGGGAAGGGATAGCGGGAGCTAGACTGGCCCTACCTTAACAAGCAGCCGGCAGTCAAACTATCACTTTCGGGGTGGGGGAATAAGGCGGGAATAGCGGGAGCTTGACTTACCCTACCTTAACAAGTAGTTGGCAATGAAACTATCACTTTCAGGGAGGGGGAAAAAAGGCGGGAATAGCGGGAGCTTGACTTACCCTACCTTAACAAGTAACCGGCAATGAAACTATTGTTACTATATACTCCCTCGCTACTCCTATCGATTGAACTTTTCCCTCACAGATTACAATGTGGGGTTTACATATTATACAATATTAATTACAATGTGTGGTTTACATACAAAATATAAGAACATAAGAAAGGAGGAACACTGCAGCAGGCCTGTTGGCCCATACTAGGCAGGTCCTTTACAATTCATCCCACTAACAAACATTTGACCTACCCAATTTTCAATGCTACCCAAGAAATAAGCTCTGATGTGCAAGTCCCACTCAAATCCAACCCATCCCACTCATGTATTTATCCAACCTAAATTTGAAACTACCCAAAGTCCTAGCCTCAATAACCCAACTAGGTAGACTGTTCCACTCATCTACTACCCTATTTCGAAACCAATACTTTCCTATGTCCTTTCTAAATCTAAACTTATCTAATTTAAATCCATTACAAAGAAGGCCACTGGCATGCCTAGGCATTTCGGGCAGTTCGGCAGTTCGGCAGTTCGAGCAGCTCGGGCAGTTCGGGCAGTTCGGGCAGTTCGGGCAGTTCGGCATTTCAATGGGATCGTCATCCCAGCCGTTCAGCAGATGTTTCACTGATCCGCCTCCGGGTAAATAAATTTATTTAGGTACAGGTACACATAAATATAAATATCATACATAGTAACGTATGTGTAAATCAGGGAGAAGGGAGACACTGGAGATTACCTAGAGTTTACCTGGAGAGAGTTCCGGGGGTCAACGCCCCCGCGGCCCGGTCTGTGACCAGGCCTCCTGGTGGATCAGAGCCTGATCAACCAGGCTGTTACTGCTGGCTGCACGCAAACCAACATATGAGCCACAGCCCGGCTGATCAGGAACCTACTTTAGGTGCTTGTCCAGTGCCAGCTTGAAGACTGCCAGGGGTCTGTTGGTAATCCCCCTTATGTATGCTGGGAGGCAGTTGAACAGTCTCGGGCCCCTGACACTTATTGTATGGTCTCTTAACGTGCTAGTGACACCCCTGCTTTTCATTGGGGGGATGTTGCATCGTCTGCCAAGTCTTTTGCTTTCATAGTGAGTGATTTTCGTGTGCAAGTTCAGTACTAGTCCCTTTAGGATTTCCAAGGTGTCTATAATGATGTATATGTCCCGCCTGCGTTCCAGGGAATACAGGTTTAGGAACCTCAAGCGCTCCCAGTAATTGAGGTGTTTTATCTCCGTTATGCGCGCTGTGAAGGTTCTCTGTACATTTTCTAGGTCAGCAATTTCACCTGCCTTGAAAGGTGTTGTTAGTGTGCAGCAACATTCCAGCCTAGATAGAACAAGTGACCTGAAGAGTGTCATCATGGGCTTGGCCTCCCTTGTTTTGAAGGTTCTCATTATCCATCCTGTCATTTTTCTATCAGATGCGATTGATACAATGTTATAGTCCTTGAAGGTGAGATCCTCCGACATGATCACTCCCAGGTCTTTGACGTTGGTGTTTCGCTCTATTTTGTGGCCAGAATTTGTTTTGTACTCTGATGAAGATTTAATTTCCTCGTGTTTACCATATCTGAGTAATTGAAATTTCTAATCATTGAACTTCATATTGTTTTCTGCAGCTCACTGAAAGATTTGGTTGATGTCCGCCTGGAGCCTTACAGTGTCTGCAATGGAAGACACTGTCATGCAGATTCGGGTGTCATCTGCAAAGGAAGACACGGTGCTGTGGCTGACATCCTTGTCTATGTCAGATATGAGGATGAGGAACAAGATGGGAGCGAGTACTGTGCCTTGTGGAACAGAGTTTTTCACCGTAGCTGCCTCGGACTTTACTCTGTTGACTACTACTCTCTGTGTTCTGTTAGTGAGAAAATTATAGATCCATCGACCGACTTTTCCTGTTATTCCTTTAGCACGCATTTTGTGCACTATTACGCCGTGGTCACACTTGTCGAAGGCTTTGGCAAAGTCTGTATATATTACATCTGCATTCTTTTTGTCTTCTAGTGCATCTAGGACCTTGTCGTAGTGATCCAATAGTTGAGACAGACAGGAGCGACCTGTTCTAAACCCATGTTGCCCTGGGTTGTGCAATTGATGGGTTTCTAGATGGGAGGTGATCTTGCTTCTTAGGACCCTTTCAAAGATTTTTATGATATGGGATGTTAGTGCTATCGGTCTGTAGTTCTTTGCTGTTGCTTTACTGCCCCCTTTGTGGAGTGGGGCTATGTCTGTTGTTTTTAGTAACTGTGTGACGACCATCGTGTCCATGATCCCTCTCCATAGGATGGTAAAGGCTCGTGGTAGGGGCTTCTTGCAGTTCTTGATGAACACGGAGTTCCATGAGTCTGGCCCTGGGGCAGAGTGCATGGGCATGTCATTTATCGCCTGTTCGAAGTCATTTGGCGTCAGGATAACATCGGATAGGCTTGTGTTAACCAAATTTTGTGGCTCTCTCATAAAAAATTAATTTTGATCTTCGACTCTCAGTCTGGTTAGCGGCTTGCTAAAAACTGAGTCAAATTGGGACTTGAGTAGCTCACTCATTTCCTTGCTGTCATCTGTGTAGGACCCATCTTGTTTAACTAGGGGCCCAATACTGGATGTTGTTCTTGACTTTGATTTGGCATAGAAGAAGAAATACTTTGGGTTTCTTTCGATTTCATTTATGGCTTTTAGTTCTTCCCGCGATTCCTGACTCCTATAAGATTCCTTTAGCTTGAGTTCGATGCTTGCTATTTCTCTGACCAGTGTCTCCCTACGCATTTCAGATATATTGACCTCTTTCAGCCGCTCTGTTATTCTTTTCCGTCGCCTGTAAAGGGAGCGCCTGTCTCTTTCTATTTTACATCTACTCCTTCTTTTTCTTAGAGGAATGAGCCTTGTGCATACATCGAGTGCCACCAAGTTAATCTGTTCTAGGCATAAGTTGGGGTCTGTGTTGCTTAGTATATCTTCCCAGCTTATATCGGTTAGGACTTGGTTTACTTGGTCCCACTTTATGTTTTTGTTATTGAGGTTGAATTTGGTGAATGCTCCCCCATGACTAGTCTCATTATGTCGGTCTGGGGCTCCACGCATACATGTCTGAACCTCAATTATGTTGTGATCTGAGTATATTGTTTTTGATATGGTGACATTTCTTATCAGATCATCATTGTTAGTGAAGATGAGGTCTAGTGTATTCTCCAGTCTAGTAGGCTCTATTATTTGCTGGTTTAAATTGAATTTTGTGCAGAGATTTAAAAGCTCGTGTGAGTGTGAGTTTTCATCAGAGCTGCCTCCTGGTGTTATTACTGCAACATCAAACGCGGCAACCACCAGTAGCTACATTGCACAGATTAAGGCAAGAATTAATTAACATGATTAGTCATCACAAACTTGACTTATGGAAATTGCTAGTTCTCCAAGCTAATCAGTACAAACGTAAGCCAGCAAAATTTTGGAGTAAGATCCGACAACTTCTAGGGGCAAAGCACAAGGCTCCTAACTACCTAATTCATACCTTCACTGACGAGGATGAGGACCAGGCTAATTTGATGGGTGATGTATGGGAGAAAATTCTCTCCCACAATAACAGTCGTCGATTTAACAATGATCACTATCAGTTGGTAAATGAATGGAGAGATGAGAACTTAGATGACCTACAACCACTACCTTCCATCGATACATCAACTCTTGAAGATGCCCACCCGCTTACTAGACCTATTACATTACTCGAGATGAGTCAGGTTATTGGAAGAATGTCAAGAAACTTCTTCATCACTATCCCACATAAGAACATAGGAATGGAAGAACACTGCAGAAGGTCTGCTCACAAACTTATCCAATCTCCCTTCCAAGCTACCCAAGATTTTAGACTCTATAACCCCACTCGGTACATCATCAGATGCAGCATTCTCCACCTGACCTCAACATTCTGAACCTGACTATAAATACTCGCGTACCTTCCACCCCAGGTAGATCTGTTTGTGACTTGAAAAAGCCCACTGTGTGGGCGAAACGTTGTCAATAAAGGATCACATTATACTGCATATGTGTTTATATTTCCATTGTGTCGGTATTTTATACCATTTATTTCCCGAGTTAGAGGTATCGGGAAGATGGAGGGAATATTTTGAGGAAGTGTTAAATATTGATGAAGATAGGGAACCTGTGATTTCGTGTATAGAGCAAGGAGGAATAACATCTTGTAGGAGTGAGAAAGAGCCAGTTGTGAATGTGGGGGAAGTTCGTGAGACAGTGGGTAGAATGAAAGGGGGTATGACAGATGAGATTGATGGGATAAAGATAGAAATGTTAAAAGCAGGAGGGGATATAGTTTTGGAGTGGTTGGTGCTATTATTTAATAAATGTGTGGAAGAGGGTAAGGTACCTAGGGATTGGCAGAGAGCATGTATAGTTCCTTTGTATAAAGACAAGGGGGATAAAAGAGAGTGCAAAAATTATAGGGGAATAAGTCTGTTGAGTATACCTGGTAAAGTGTATGGTAGAGTTATTATTGAAAGAATAAAGAGTAAGACAGAGAGTAGGATAGCAGATGAACAAGGAGGCTTTAGGAAAGATAGGGGGTGTGTAGACCAAGTGTTTACAGTGAAACATATAGGTGAACAGTATTTAGATAAGGGTAAAGAGGTTTTTGTGGCATTTATGTATTTAGAAAAGGCATATGACAGGGTGGATAGGGATGCAATGTGGCAGATGTTGCAGGTGTATGGTATAGGAGGTAGATTAGATTTTTTAGATTTTACCACCGAAGTGGCTAGTTTACTGTGCACCCCATATCCATCCTGTGGACGGTAGCGCGAGAGCATATGGATACACAAAAGGCCTAGGAACTAGGCCCCAAAGGGTTAACAGGAATACATATGGATTTATATCTACATATCTATAGTTCACTTATCTGTTGCAAGCAAATTTAGGAAATTTGCTTAGTATATATGGTATCTTATTTTCATTAATAAGATATCTTGACTTGTCACATAGGTTATTATACTGTCTGTCTCTGTATTCCTCAATAAGTGGACAATTAAGCACATAGTGTTCAAGACAGTGACCATGTGCCTGATCACATAATTTACATTTAGTTTGATCATCATCTGTGTGTCTCCCAAACTGCCAGAAGTACTTGTAACCAAGCCTAAGCCTGGCCACTACAACATCAGTCAGTCTGTTCACATTGCAAGTTGCTCCATAAACATACTTATCTACGTTCATGTTATCATAGCGGGGTTATAGATCTACTCAGGCTTCTAACTGCATTCCTATAATAATCATTTTCATTATTTACTTCTCTCCTAATATTATTCCTAATGCTAGACACAAATGTACCAAAGTTATATTCTACATTCTGAGTATGGTTGGAGGTGTTCATTGAACTTGAGCACTTGTGTCTTGTGATCTATTTTGGACTTCTGACTTTGTAGTGAATATTTGCTCTTGCATAAGCTATAAGGGAAAGATAAGCGAGGAATTCTTGTGTTGTGAGTCTTACACCAGATATCATCACTGGCAAACATGGCAACTGTTATAGAGGAACCTATTTCTGCAGGTGATGGAAATGATGATAGCTTCCAGACCTTTAAAAGTAAACAAAAGAGAAAAAGTGAGAAAGGGCTAGAGCGTCGACGTAGTCAGACTCACTTGACTCGTACACAATGTGACACTAAACGTCCTTGGTGCACAGAGGCTGCAAGAAGTCTTTCTTCAAAGGAAGAATGTGTTAAGCTGAACTTCCCTGACAACACCCCGCTGCCTGCTAAGTGTGCATGGCTAATGGAAGTTGTAAACAAGCATCCTAACTCAAGGATCCAATTTAGGAAAAACACACACAACTTTGTGTTTGTGGAACAGAATGCAGAACTGATCAATGATCTACATAGTACACCTTATGGGGGTATTAAGCTGCTCCGACCTCCATCAGACACTCACCACTTTAAAAAATGGGTCAGTATCATAATCTTTGGATACCCTCTCTGCATGGACCCATCCCATTTGACTCTCAGTGAGCATATCATCAAGCCTAAAAGACTTAAAGGAAAATCCCAAATTATTGCCAGTTGGGTGGGTCCTGTGCCCCTCCCCCAGAATATCTGGGTGCATGGTTTACGTTTCCTAAACAGCGAAGTGTACCTACCCCCTAAACGTAGGTGTTACAAATGCCAGCACTATGGCCATGTTGCAGTAGACTGTGGAATACTACATTCTTGGTGTGGTAAGTGTGCTGGGAAACATTCCACTAGAGAATGCACAGTAGGCCCTGACAGCCAAAAATTTAAGTGTATTAACTGTAAAGAAGTTGGGGTTACAGTTTCCCACAAGGACTGCAGTCAGAACCCAAACAACCTTCGATGTAAACCTGATAACAGTCCTTTAATGGTAACTGAGGATGAGGCCATCCAGTCTACCACAGCCAGATCTGAGACTGAACCTCTGCAAAGTGTGCAAGAACCCCACCTCACAGCAAATGATTCTGGTGATACCAGAATGCCATCACACACACCAGCTGTGGAGGAGCTAGCCATCCCTGCTAGCACACATGGAACTACTGGTCTGCCACTACAGATACCTATGGCTAAACCTGAATATGGGGATGAGTTTGTCATTTCTCCCAATACACACAACTACAACAGTCAGACGGACACCACACAGGTAACCCCCCTGGAAATTGGAGATGAGTCAGATGCACAGGACCTACCTGCAATGAATGATGAAACAGAGAACACTAATGTAACCATGGTACCTGTTAAGGTGATAGGTGTTAAAGAAAGCACTAACCCAGAAGTGCCATCCTCCGGAGAGGCATTGGATTCGCCTGACCTTCCTCATATTATAACAAATTTCCAGAAAAAAATTGAGCATCTTGAACAGATCCTGAAAAGTTTAATAAATATATGTAATCAGGATGATCCTCTTGAGCATGGTGATGATGTCAAAAGTGCAGCAATCTCCGTTCAGCTTCCAGCAATTTGTGAGAAAGAAGCCCATGACTCTTGCCTTCAAGACTTGCCTTTTAACTGGCTGCCAAGATGCCGAAAAATGCTTAAAAATAAAGGTCCTGAAGATAAAGACGTACAAACTATGCTATTTGCTCTTAAGTGTCTGCCTTCCTGGCACTAAAAAACCTCTCCCTCTTGAGTGGCTGTGGCTACCCAGGTTTTCCCATGGCCTGGATGTTTCGTATCTTTTTGTCCCCTTTAGATGGTATGCCTGGCAATTTAAGTTATAGCACAGTCTTTCGTGTACCTCTTCAGTACAGGAAAGACTGTGCTATGACTTAAATTGCCAGGCATACCATCTAAAGGGGACAAAAAGATACAAAACATCCAGGCCATGGGAAAACCTGGGTAGCCACAGCCACTCAAGAGGGAGAGGTTTTCTTAGTGCCAGGAAGGAAAAAAACTGGCAGGAAATGGCAGAAATCGTACACCAAATCCAGTCATTCCTGGAGCGGAACCACAGTCGATGGCCTCCACTCCAAACCAACAGATACAGATACTAATGCCGGAAAAAAAATCCCCCCCAGTACCAACAATACCACCAGTCCGATAACATTCTTCTTTGCAAATATACAGGGTCTAAAGCCAGCAACAAACAACAAAATACCTTTCATCCGTGGACTGCTTGCAGAGGCAAAGGCAATGTTCGCGGCTTTCACTGAGACCCACATAAAGGATCACTTGGACAACGAAATATGGATCCCAGGTTACAACCTATACAGATGTGACAGAGTGAACAGGCAAAAGGGGGGGGGGGTTGGCCTGTACATTGCAGAGTCACTTGTTTGCACAGAACTGCTTAATGCCTCAAATGATGTAGTGGAAGTTTTAGCAGTAAAGGTCGAGAACCAAAACCTAGTCATTGTGGTAGTCTACAAGCCTCTGGATGCAACATCCCAGCAATTCCAGGAACAGCTGTTAAAAATTAACCACTGTCTGGAAAATCTTCCAGCTTCTGCACCCAACATCTTGCTCCTGGGGGATTTCAACTTAAGGCACCTAAAATGGAGGAATATAGCAAATAATATTGTTGCAGTAATAACACCAGGAGGCAGCTCTTATGAAAACTCACACTCACACGAGCTTTTCAATCTCTGCACAAAATTCAATTTAAACCAGCAAATAATAGAGCCTACTAGACTGGAGAAAACACTAGACCTCATCTTCACTAACAATGATGATCTGATAAGAAATGTCACCATATCAAAAACAATATACTCAGATCACAACATAATTGAGGTTCAGACATGTATGCGTGGAGCCCCAGACCTACATAATGAGACTAGTCACGAGGGAGCATTCACCAAATTCAACTTCAATAACAAAAACATAAAGTGGGACCAAGTAAACCAAGTCCTAACCGATATAAGCTATGAAGATATACTAAGCAACACAGACCCCAACTTATGCCTGGAACAGATTAACTCGGTGGCACTCGATGTATGCACAAGGCTTATTCCTCTAAGAAAAAGGAGGAGTAGATGTAAAATAGAAAGAGACAGGCGCTCCCTTTACAGGCGACGGAAAAGAATAACAGAGCGGCTAAAAGAGGTCAATATATCTGAAATGCGTAGGGAGACACTGGTCAGAGAAATAGCAAGCATCGAACTTAAGCTAAAAGAATCCTTTAGGAGTCAGGAATCGCGGGAAGAACTAAAAGCCATAAATGAAATCGAAAGAAACCCAAAGTATTTCTTCTCCTATGCCAAATCAAAATCTAGAACAACGTCCAGTATTGGGCCCCTACTTAAACAAGATGGGTCCTACACAGATGACAGCAAGGAAATGAGTGAGCTACTCAAGTCCCAATATGACTCAGTTTTTAGCAAGCCGCTAACCAGACTGAGAGTCGAAGATCAAAATGAATTTTTTATGAGAGAGCCACAAAATTTGATTAACACAAGCCTATCCGATGTTATCCTGACGCCAAATGACTTCGAACAGGCGATAAATGACATGCCCATGCACTCTGCCCCAGGGCCAGACTCATGGAACTCTGTATTCATCAAGAACTGCAAGAAGCCCCTATCACGAGCCTTTTCCATCCTATGGAGAGGGAGGATGGACACGGGGGTCGTCCCTCAGTTACTAAAAACAACAGACATAGCCCCACTCCACAAAGGGGGCAGTAAAGCAACAGCAAAGAACTACAAACCAATAGCACTAGCATCCCATATCATAAAAATCTTTGAAAGGGTTGTAGTGATACTGGTCCTGTGGGGAGCAGCAGCAGGATAATACTGCACCACCTCTTGGGGCCCTTAACAACAACAACAGTTTGGTGTATGTCATGGGCGCCAACACATGGTGTGTGATTCTCTCCTACTATATCCATTTATCAGTGATGCAGATTACATGGTGAGTTTAAATATGTGGCCTGTAGTTATAACTTTTCTCTTGACATATGCAAGACATCACCATCCCTGTAGAAGCCATTATTAGATGTACTAGTCATTATATTTTGTTGTTGCAGAAGTACTATGAAGATTCTATGTTCAATAAAGCCTAGAGATAAGGCCTGTGTTTCTATCACAACAATTTATTGAACATAGAATCCTGGGCTACCTGGTGGTGATCCTGCGCTAGATTACATCACAACATGGAGCGTTTACTGAAACCTGAGAGGCTAGACGGTGACCCCAGCTTATCAACGGCTGCTCAGGAATGGAAGCACTGGTTTAAGACTTTCGAAAACTTCTTGGAGCCCTTCCTAAAGAAGATCTAGATAAACTAAGTCTGCTCATCAATTTTGTGTCACCTAAGATATACGAGGCTATTTCTGAGTGTAATACCTACGAAGATGCTATCAAAACCCTCAAGTCTCAGTATATTAAACCTACAAATGAAATCTTTGCACGCTATCGCCTTGCAACTCGCCGCCAGCAGATTGATGAATCCTTAGAGGAATACTTTCAAGCACTGAAAATTTTAGGTAAGGACTGTCACTTCCAAGAAGTGACAGCTGCTCAGTATTGTGAAGAGTCCATCAGGGATGCTTTTATCAGTGGCCTGCAATCACCAATAATAAGGCAGCGTTTATTGGAGAATAAAACTCTCGACTTAGCCGCTGCCTTTGACCAGGCAAGAGCTCTAGATTCAGCCCAGAAGAATTCTGAAGTATACAGTACCACTCAGCCTTCTCGAGTGGTAAGTGCTGCAATTCCTGACCAAGACTCTTGCAATGAAGTTACTGTGGAACCTGCCTCAGTGACAGCAGCAGCAGGTACGGTGTGTTTCTTTTGTGGTTTTTCAAGACATCCACGTCCAAAGTGTCCTGCTCGTGAAGCAATGTGCCATAAATGCCACAAGAAAGGTCACTTTGCTAAAGTATGTCGTGCTAATGCATCAACAAGAGCTAGTGCCTCCACACATTCCAGTGATCATGCGACTCTAGCAACAGTGACTTCTGCGGCTACTCCAAATTCACTGTCAAAGGCAGTTGTGAAAGTATTCATCAAAGGAACAGAAGTAGATGGTCTTATTGATAGTGGCAGCTCAGAGAGTTTCATCAACCTTGACTTAGTTAAACGGCTCTCCTTGACTCTACATCACTCATCAGGTACCGTTTCCATGGCATCAACATCTCTCTCTATTCAGACCTTAGGGTTTTGTAAGGTAAATCTCAGAGTTAATGGAAAGGATTATCAAGATGTACATTTAGCTATTCTGCCACAACTGTGCTCTGATGTTATCCTTGGTCAGGACTTTCAGAAGCTGCATGGTAGTGTCACCTTAACATATGGAGGTGAACTGCCTCCTCTTGTTGTCTGTGGACTTAGCACTTTAAGGGTAGACCCACCAAAGCTGTTTGCAAATCTTACCGCGGATTGCCATCCTATATCAGCTAAGTCACGCCGCTATTCTTATGAGGATCGGATGTTCATTGAGAAAGAAACTCAGAGGCTGCTGAAGGAGGGTATTATAGAACCGAGTGATTCCCCTTGGCGTGTACAGGTTGTTGTTGTTAAAGATGGTTATAGGAAACGGAGACTGGCTATCGATTACTCTGAGACAATCAACAAATTTACACTTCTTGATGGGTACCCTCTACCTCGAATTGATGATACAGTGAACAAAATTGCTCAGTACTATGTGTTTAGCACAATTGATCTACAGAGTGCCTATCATCAAGTCCCTATAAGGAATGAAGATAAACCATACACAGCGTTTCAGGCTAGTGATGGCCTGTATCAGTTTACCAGAGTCCCTTTTGGAGTCACCAATGGGGTAGCCTGCTTCCAACGAATTATGGATTCACTCATTCAGGAAGAGCAACTCATGGGAACTTACGCGTATTTAGATAATGTTACCATTTGTGGCAAGACCCAGGAGGAACATGATGCAAACCTTGATAAGTTTTTGGAAGCCGCCAAGAAGAAAAATATCAGTTACAATGAGGAAAAGTGCACTTTTTCAACTAAAAGGCTTAGCATCCTTGGTTATGTAGTGGAAGGAGGTTCAATATTCCCAGACCCTGAACGACTACGACCTCTACGGGAACTTCCAATGCCTCAAGACAAAAAGTCACTCCGAAGAACTCTTGGTCTCTTTGCTTATTACTCACAATGGATCTACAACTATTCAAGTAAAGTCCGCCCATTGAGTGCTACCACATTTCCTGTGACAAAGGAAGCAGAAGCCGCTTTCCATACTCTCAAACAGGACATTGAAAACTCAGTAGTTCAAGCCATTGATGAGTCCCTACCATTCGAAGTGGAAACGGATGCATCTGACATTGCCATTGCTGCAGTCTTATCTCAGGCAGGACGACCAGTAGCCTTCTTTTCGAGAACTTTTCAAGGATCAGAGAAATGTTATGCTGCTGTAGAAAAGGAAGCCCAGGCCATCATAGAAGCAGTTCGCCACTGGAGGCATTATTTAACTGGTAGACATTTCACCATAAGGACTGACCAACGGTCCGTGATGTATATGTTCGACAAGAAGCACAAAAGTAGGATAAAGAATGACAAGATATTACGCTGGAGGATGGAACTATCGTGTTATGACTTTGATATTCTGTACCGACCGGGTCAAGAGAACATCTCACCTGATGCATTCTCTAGGTCCCACTGTGGAGCAGCATGTCATGATTTGCAATCACTCTCAGCTCTCCACAAGGCTTTGTGTCACCCAGGAGTTACACGCCTGTACCATTTTGTCAAATCAAAGAACATGCCCTACTCAGTGGAAGATGTGCGACAAGTGATCAGAGCATGCAGAGTATGTGCAGAGTGCAAGCCAAACTTTCATCAGCCAGAGAAGACTCATCTCATAAAATCCACCCAGCCTTTCGAAAGATTGAATATAGATTTCAAAGGACCTCTACCAAGCACAAATCAGAATAGGTATTTCCTTAACATAGTAGATGAATATTCAAGGTTTCCCTTTGTATTCCCCTGTGCAAATATGGCTGCTTCAACTGTTATTAGTTGTCTTTCACAGTTGTTCTCTATTTTTGGTATGCCAGCTTATATCCATTCAGACAGGGGATCCTCGTTCATGAGTAACGAACTTCAGGAGTTTTTGGCTAGCAAAGGTATTGCCTGCAGCAGAACAACAAGCTACAACCCTCAAGGCAATGGTCAAGTGGAGCGGTTCAATGGTACTATATGGAAGGCAGTTACAATGACATTGAAGTCGCGCAATCTACCTGTTCAACACTGGCAAACTGTCCTTCCTGATGCTCTTCACTCTATTAGATCACTGCTGTGCACAGCTACTAATGCAACCCCTCATGAAAGACTCCTCAACTATTCACGTCGTTCCTCTACGGGAGCCTCCGTGCCCACTTGGTTATGTCATCCTGGACCCGTTCTCCTGAAGAGTCACCGTAGGATGAACAAGACGGATCCTTTAGTGGAAGAGGTAGAGCTCCTGCAAGCTAATCCACATTACGCCCACATTCGCTACCAAAATGGTGAAGAGACTACAGTATCTACAAGACATTTAGCCCCAGTTGAAATCCCTATTAGTGTGGAATCTCAAGATACACCAATAGATGTGAAAGATGCTTCGTTTTCTCCTGGAAAGCCCCTTGAGACTACCCCTATGGAAATAGAGGATTCTGCTCCAGCAGTTAATCAAACCCCGCTGGAAAATATCGAACCTGGTGAAGAGGCTCAAGGGCTACGAAGGTCGGGACGTGTACGTCGCCCACCTAACAGTTTGGGAGATTACTGTCTCTGATATTTTAGAAGGGGGAGATTGTAGTGATACTGGTCCTGTGGGGAGCAGCAGCAGGATAATACTGCACCACCTCTTGGGGCCCTTAACAACAACAACAGTTTGGTGTATGTCATGGGCGCCAACACATGGTGTGTGATTCTCTCCTACTATATCCATTTATCAGTGATGCAGATTACATGGTGAGTTTAAATATGTGGCCTGTAGTTATAACTTTTCTCTTGACATATGCAAGACATCACCATCCCTGTAGAAGCCATTATTAGATGTACTAGTCATTATATTTTGTTGTTGCAGAAGTACTATGAAGATTCTATGTTCAATAAAGCCTAGAGATAAGGCCTGTGTTTCTATCACAACAAGGGTCCTAAGAAGCAAGATCACCACCCATCTAGAAACCCATCAGTTACACAACCCAGGGCAACATGGGTTTAGAACAGGTCGCTCCTGTCTGTCTCAACTATTGGATCACTACGACAAGGTCCTAAATGCACTAGAAGACAAAAAGAATGCAGATGTAATATATACAGACTTTGCAAAAGCCTTCGACAAGTGTGACCATGGTGTAATAGCGCACAAAATGCGTGCTAAAGGAATAACAGGAAAAGTCGGTCGATGGATCTATAATTTCCTCACTAACAGAACACAGAGAGTAGTCGTCAACAGAGTAAAGTCCGAGGCAGCTACGGTGAAAAGCTCTGTTCCACAAGGCACAGTACTAGCTCCCATCTTGTTCCTCATCCTCATATCCGACATAGACAAGGATGTCAGCCACAGCACCGTGTCTTCCTTTGCAGATGACACCCGAATCTGCATGACAGTGTCTTCCATTGCAGACACTGCAAGGCTCCAGGCAGACATCAACCAAATCTTTCAGTGGGCTGCAGAAAACAATATGAAGTTCAACGATGAGAAATTTCAATTACTCAGATATGGTAAACATGAGGAAATTAAATCTTCATCAGAGTACAAAACAAATTCTGGCCACAAAATAGAGCGAAACACCAACGTCAAAGACCTGGGAGTGATTATGTCGGAGGATCTCACCTTCAAGGACCATAACATTGTATCAATCGCATCTGCTAGAAAAATGACAGGATGGATAATGAGAACCTTCAAAACTAGGGAGGCCAAGCCCATGATGACACTCTTCAGGTCACTTGTTCTATCTAGGCTGGAATATTGCTGCACTCTAACAGCACCTTTCAAGGCAGGTGAAATTGCCGACCTAGAAAATGTACAGAGAACTTTCACGGCGCGCATAACGGAGATAAAACACCTCAATTACTGGGAGCGCTTGAGGTTTCTAAACCTGTATTCCCTGGAACGCAGGAGGGAGAGATACATGATTATATACACCTGGAAAATCCTAGAGGGACTAGTACCGAACTTGCACACGAAAATCACTCACTACGAAAGCAAAAGACTTGGCAGACGATGCACCATTCCCCCAATGAAAAGCAGGGGTGTCACTAGCACGTTAAGAGACCATACAATAAGTGTCAGGGGCCCGAGACTGTTCAACTGCCTCCCAGCACACATAAGGGGGATTACCAACAGACCCCTGGCAGTCTTCAAGCTGGCACTGGACAAGCACCTAAAGTCAGTTCCTGATCAGCCGGGCTGTGGCTCGTACGTTGGTTTGCGTGCAGCCAGCAGCAACAGCCTGGTTGATCAGGCGCTGATCCACCAGGAGGCCTGGTCACAGACCGGGCCGCGGGGGCGTTTACCCCCGAAACTCTCTCCAGGTAAACTCCAGTGTTAAGCGTAAGTTTATTGGCTGTCATCCAAGTCGATATTTTGATCAGCTCCTCATTAACAATGGTGTTGAGGGTGGCAAGATTAGGGTGAGAGATGACATAAGTCGCGTCGTCAGCAAAGAGAATGGGGTTCAGGTGTTGAGATACGTTTGGAAGATCATTGATGTATATGAGGAAGAGCAGGGGACCAAGGACACTTCCCTGCAGAACTCCAGTATCAAGTGGCCGTGTTGTTGATGCTGTGTCTTTAATGGTGACATACTGATACCTATTAGTAAGGTAAGATTTGAAATATGCAAGCGCATGGCCTCTTATACCATAATGGTCAAGTTTGTGGAGTAGGATGCCATGGTCTACTGTGTGGAAATTTATTTGGTCCCTAAAGTTCCACAGGACAGATACGACATACGAAGGGGTCCCAGCATAGCCGTAATGGGACGGCTGAGCTGGGTGGCCCTTAAACCCTCCCAAACAAACAGCATTCTCTCTAGTTGGCGGGGATTGTTGGTAAGCTTATTTAATTTATAGATTTACCCTTCAGGGAAGGAGTAGGTAGTTTTACTGGTAGTACACTAATATTAGGATCATTGAGGCAACTGTAGACAATAATAATGTAGACCTAAGACCTTAACATAGGTAGTAATAGGCCGATAATGTAGGCAAACACTAGGATAAGTTAGCTAGGGAGAACTGGCAGTCCTAGTTTGAACGAAGAGATGAGGGTTTGGAAGAGAGACCAGCTCGTTCTTCTTAAGACAGACACCAACTGGACAAGACGTGCCGTGATCAGCAGACGGCGCCCCCCACGTGTCTTCACATTTGAGACCTGGGGAAATCTGGTAGAGGCACCTCGATGTACCGTAGATGACCTCCGTCAGGCCCATACAGTAAGACAAGACCTCCACTTTATCTCGTAGATTTCTGGCAAGTGTCTGGGGAGAATTGTGAGTGAGTTTGATCTGTGGGCCTGTGTTGAAGCTGGCAGAGCATACCCAGTAAGTACCAGTGTCTCAAGGCAGTCTGGAAGCTAGTGTCCTTGTCTGCATAGTTATACTAGGGGATACATACCCTCTTGGATATAGGAATTTCTGGGGTGCAGGCAGGACACTAATAACGATTGAATATTGCAGGAATTAAGGCTCCCGGTTGCATGTGGTTTCTGAGGGGAAGTCCAAAGGGGCTAAGGCTAAGCTTAGGGAAGTTGAAGATCAGGATGTATGCTGCAACACCAAGTTAGTCCTTTATACGTGCATGCAGGCGAGTTTTCTTGCAACACCAATCATTTGTGAAAATCTGTCCTATAAGCCACTTGTGATGCTGAGGTACCCACCTCAGAGCTCGGTGTCAACAGAGTTTGCGAGGGTAGGCGACTCACTTGGAGGCAGTCCACACAAATTTTCACATACTGTGTCAAAAGCTTTTCTTAGGTCAATAAAAATTCCTAGTGGATATTCCTTATTTTCCAATGCTGTGTAAAGCAGATCTAGCATTTTCATGATTGCATCGTTAGTGCTTTTATTTTTCCTGAATTATTATTTTACTACAAGTAAACCACACAATAACCAAATTCTGTAAACTCAGCATTGTAATCCTTATAGAGAATAAACTTTTGTTCACAAGGCGAGGGTCTGCGTTCGATTCCCAGAGAAGGTAGAAACATCGGGCGTGTTTCTTTACACTGGTTGGTTGTCTATGTTCACCCATCAGTAAAATGGGTACGTGGGTATTAGTCGACTGGTGTGGACCCCATCCTGGGACAAGGACCTAATTTTCCCAAAATACTCTGCATAACAAGCGGCTTTCTATATAGTAGTATATCATTGATGTCAGCTAGGCCTGTATACCTTGTACATGTACTTGTAGTAAATAAAGATATTATTATTATTATTATTATTATTATTATCATCATCATCTACGCTTATGGCTCCCTTAACTGTGACAACGGTAGGGCGGAAAGTGTTGTTATGGTAAATTAACCTGTTGGTTCTATAATAAAGAACTGTATTAGATTTAATAGTTGGGCTTCCACCTTACAAACTAAGCTGTCTGCCGTACTTGTTCTCAAGCTTGGGGAAACTGCGACCGCAGATAGTATTAAAGCAATGGAATAGCAAAAGAAATACCATTTTAGGATTTTTGCCCCCCTCAAGGTAGGTTCCTTGATGTTGGTGAGGGGTTCTTGATTTAGGGAATTGGATCTGTGCTCCAGTCCTCTGTATGTATGCTAAAATAAAATAAATAAAATATTTATTTATTTATTTACAATTTGAGCATACATACAGAGGTACAAAAAAATACAGATAAGAGCAGCATGCCAAAGCCACTTATACTATGCATAGCATTTCGGGCTGGCTTAAAATTAACTAAGCAATGATGAAATCAGTGATAATACATTATTGTAAACAGATAACTATAAAGCACAAATGAGTATTACAAAGACAGGTCATATGGTTGCATGCATTGTTGTACATTCAGTCGTATGGAGTATTCTGTTAGGTAGTGTATTTAAAAAATAATAAAGTTAGATTGGGTTTTAGGTTTAACATTTATGTGATATAATTGTGAGAAACATTTAAGATATACAATTTATAAGGTTCAGTTATTCAGTATTTATTTGGTTTTGGGTGAGTAAGTGATCTTTGAGAAGAGACTTGAATTTATAAACAGGTAGTGTTTCTTTTATATTTACAGGTAATGAATTCCAGATTTTAGGGCCTTTTATGTGCATTGAGTTTTTGCATAGTGTGAGATGGACACGAGGAACATCAAAGAGTGATCTGTGCCTTGTGTTATGGTCATGTGTTCTGTTGAGGTTGGCAAGGAGATGTTTGAGGGGAGGGTTAATATCAGAGTTAAGTGTTCTATGTATGTAATAGGTGCAGTAATAAGTATGGATGTTTTGTATGGTGAGTAGGTTTAGTGTATTGAATATTGGTGGAGTGTGCTGCCTGTAGTGAGAATTTGTTATCATTCTAACTGCAGCCTTTTGTTGGGTAATTAGTGGTCTGAGATGGTTAATTGTTGTTGAGCCCCATGCACAAATTCCATAGGTGAGATAGGGGTAAATAAGAGAGTGATAAAGGGCCAGGAGGGCTGACTGTGGAACATAGTACCGTATCTTCGATAGTATGCCTACAGTCTTGGAAATTTTCTTAGAAATTTGTTGTATATGTGTATGAAATTTGAGTCTATTATCGAGGTGGATTCCTAAGAATTTTCCCTCTGTTAGCTTTGTGATAGGTGATCCATTTATCATTATGTTAAGAGGGACATCTGTAGCTCTGTTACCAAACTGAATGAAGTAGGTTTTGTCAATGTTTAGTGTAACTTTGTTAGTCCTCATCCAGGTAGATATTTTCTGTAATTCGGTGTTTACAGTATTGGCTAGTGTGACTGGGCTCGGGTGAGAGAAGACGTATGTGGTGTCATCTGCAAATAGTGTGGGTTTGAGTAATTGCGAAGCATTTGGAAGGTCATTTATGTATAGGAGAAAGAGAAGAGGGCCAAGGACACTTCCCTGTGGGACACCAACTGTAATTGGTTGCGTAGAAGAGTTTGCCCCATTTGTGTACACATATTGGCTTCTGTTGCTGAGGTATGACTTGAGGTAGTTGAGGGAGTGCCCTCTTATACCATAGTGTGACAATTTTACGTGGAGCAAGTCATGGTCAACTGTATCAAAATCTTTACGTAAGTCAATGAAGATCCCCAGTGGGACTTCTTTTTTCTCTATTGCAGTGTATATATGTTCTAGCATGTGTATAATAGCATCATTAGTATTTTTATTAGGCCTGAATCCAAATTGGCAGGGGTTGAGTATGTTTTGGGAGATAAGGTAGGAGTAGATTCGTTTATGAATTAATTTTTCGAAGATTTTTGAGAGAAGGTGTAAGTTGGATATTGGCCTATAGTTATTCAACTCTGTTTGGTCTCCTCCTTTGTGGATCGGGGTGACCCTTGCACATCCCCCCCAGGCGCTGTATAACCCTCTGGGTTTAGCGCTTCCCCTTGATTAGAATAATAATAATAATTTAGGGTTTTTGCAATGGATACCCTATACATTTTTATCCATTTTATATCAGCTGGTGTGGTCGACGAGCCTGGCCTTGGTGTCCTCTGAACACTGTGTCCAAGAGGTAGAGCTGGATACTGCACCATCTGTGGTCGCCCTATAAACCCCAAACAAGATTATTTTGTAACATTAAGACCCCTCAAGGAAGGTTCCTTGATGTTGGTGAGGGGCTCTTGATTTAGGGAATTGGATCTGTGCTCCAGTTCCCCGAATTAAGCCTGAATGCCTTCCACATCCCCCCCCCCCCAGGCGCTGTATAATCCTCCGGGTTTAGCGCTTCCCCCTTGATTATAATAATAATAATGTAACATTAAGTAAGGTGTAAGATAAGATTTGTTGGTATTTTTTAACCCCAGAGGGTTAGCCACCCAGGATAACCCAAGAAAGTCAGTGCATCATCGAGGACTGTCTGTCTAGAACTGCAGACACATTCATCACCTTCAAAACTACCTAGAAAACATCTTATCTCTGATACATCCCGACAGCTAACTACATAAAAACCACCTGGTGGTTCACACTTACAATCACTCACTCTCCCATTTGACTATAAGCACAGAAATACGTATCTTAATCTTAAAATAATGATATATTTATTTAATGTCTTTGCAAACAATACATTGAGATTTTATATTTACAACAGTGGGTTGCAATACAAAGAGCCTCTATTATGCCTAGGTATTATGAGCCAACTTAACATTATTGGCTTACAGACTACTTAATACTAAGGATTATATCATAGTTTTACAGTAGGACAGTAATTATTTCATAGTTGTACAGCAGATTATAAATTATAAATGAATCAAAATTTGTATAATACAAAGATATACGTATTTATAGTCTAAAATGCTTTTTGTGAAAACAATGGTTCAATTATATTCCTGTCAACAATGGATAAAAGGTTCAAAGTGATTGTTGAAGTTATGATGTGGGAGTACATAGGTGAGTAAGTGTGTACTGAGTATTTAGCATTTAGTCTAGGGTGATTAAGTGGCTTTTGAGAAGAGTCTTAAATTGATTTTCAGACCGGGTTACTTTAATATCTTCTGGTAATGAATTCCATATTTTGGGGCCCTTTATGTGCATAGAGTTTTTACATAGTGTGATATGGACACGAGGTATATCAAAAAGATATCTGTGTCTTGTGTTGTGGTCATGTGTCCTGTTTAGGTTGGTGAGGAGAAGTTTGAGTGGAGGGTTTATATTTGCGTGTATTGTTCTGTGTATGTAGTAGGCACATGAATAAGTATGAATGTTCTTAATGGTGAGCAGATTCAGACTTGAAAATTGGTGGAGTATGCTGCCGGGAGTGGGAATTTGTTATCATTCTTACTGCTGCCTTTTGCTGGGTTATTAGAGGTCTTAGGTGATTGGATGTTGTTGATCCCCATGCACAAATTCCATATGTAAGATAATGGTATATGAGTGAATGGTACAGTGCCAGGAGAGATGATTGTGGAACGTAGTGCCTTATCTTTGATAGTATGCCTACAGTCTTAGAGATTTTCTTGGTGATTTGTTGTATGTCTGTCCGGCTACTGTCAGGGTGGATACCTAGGAATTTTCCCTCTATAAGTCTTGTGACTGATGATCCATTTAGCGTAATGTTAATTGGATCATTCACAGCTTTGTTTCCAAACTGAATGAAATAGGTTTTATCAGTGTTCAGGGTAACTTTGTTAGTCATCATCCAGGCAGATATTTTCTGTAATTCGGCATTGACTGTGTTTGCTAGTATGACTGTGTTTGGGTGGGAAAATACATATGTAGTGTCATCTGCAAATAATATGGGTTTGAGTAGCTGTGATGCATTCGGTAGATCATTGATGTAAATGAGAAAGAGGAGTGGTCCAAGGACACTTCCTTGTGGGACTCCTACTGTGATTGGTTGGGTGGAGGAGTTTGCATCATTTGCATACACATATTAAGTTCTGTTACTAAGGTATGACTAGGTAGTTGAGGGAGTGGCCTCTGATACCATAGTGTGTTAATTTGGAGTACAGCAGTTCATGGTCGACTGTATCAAAAGCTTTACGTAAATCAATGAAAATGCCCAGCAGGACTTCTTTCTTTTCAAGTGCGGTATATATTAGTTCTAGTATGTGTATGATAGCATCATTTGTGCTTTTATTATTCCTGAATCCAAACTGACAAGGGTTTAATATGTTGTGTGAAACGAGGTAGGAATAGATCCGTCTATGAATTAATTTTTCAAAGATTTTAGAGAGCAGTGGTAGGTTAGATATTGGTCTATAGTTATTCAAGTCAGCTTGGTCACCTCCTTTATGGATCGGAGTGACCCTCGCTATTTTGAGGATTGTTGGGAAGGTAGACGATTCAATGGGTTTGTTAAAGAGCATTGCAATAATTGGTGACAATACTTGAGAAGCTTTTATGTACATAAAAGCAGGCAAGTTGTTTATGTCTCCTGCCTTGTTTTTAAGGGTGTGTATGATGAGCATAACTTCAGTGGGGTTGGTTGGAGCTAGGAATAGCGTATTTGGGTAGGTTTCTATGAGGTAGTCTGATGGACGGGCGTTTGTGCTTTTGTTTGCTAGATTTTTCCTATGGTGGAGAAGAAAACATTAAGTCTGTTTGCTGTTTCGGTTGGAGTGAGTAGGGGTTCATCTGATTTTGTTAGTTTGATTGCTTTGTTTTTGGATAACTTTTTAGTTCCAAGAATTTCAGATAGAGTTTTCCAGGTTTTTTTTCATATCACCTTTGATGTTATGTAATCTATTTTCATAATAAAATTTTTTTGACCTTATTAGGCTGGTAAGTGCTGATGAGTAATTTTTCGACTGTTCTCTAGTTATTTGACCTATTCTCTGCTGTTTTTCATATTTGTGCTTTGTGTTAATGGATTTGAGGATGCTTGGTGTTAGCCAGGGATTGTTCAGTCTCTTTGCTGTGATCTGTTTAGTTTTTCTGGGGCAATGTCTGTTATAGAGGCATTGGGCTTTTTTTAGAAAATTATTTATACATTCATTCATATCTGTATATGTTTCAAGCTCATTTTGCCAATCGATGTTATTCATAGCTGCTATAAAGTTGTTAACTGCTGTCTTGTTATGTAGTCTGAAGGTTACTTTAGTAATGTCTTGTGGCAGTTTGCCCAGATTAGTTATGAGAAAGGTTGGGTAGTGGTCTGTAGTGTTGTCTGTGATTATGCCTGATTTTAAAGGGGATATGGTGTTTGTCCAGATGTGGTCTATTAAGGAGATGCTTGTCTCGGTGATTCTTGTAGGTTTAGATATTGCTGGTAGCAACAGGCAGTTACTCGTTGTGTTTGTGAATTTGGTTACTTGTGGGTCCTGGTCGTGTAGTATGTTTATGTTGAAATCACCTGTTAGTAGTAGGTGGTCCTTATTCATGTGTGCATCAGTAATCATGTTTCCTAGTTTTTCACTAAAGTGATAAATGTTTGACTGTGGTACTCTGTAGATGTTTAGAACTGTGAGGGGTTTTTGCAGGTCTTTTGATTTAAACTTGGCTATGATATATTCTCCATGTTCATCTCTTGTGCAAGATTTATTGATACATTCGAGTTGATTTGAATAGTATATAGCTGTTCCTCCCCCTTGCTGGTGTGTTCTACAGTTGTGTATGGCCATGTAGCCAGGAATGGTATAGAAATCTGTAATATCAGGCTTAAGCCAGGTTTCTGTGAGTGTGATGATTGATATATTGGAATGAAGGGAACTGAGTAATGCTGTGAGGTCATCATAATATTTGCTCAAGGATCTGACATTGTGGTTAAAGATGGTTATGTCATTGCTTGCACTGAGTAATGTCTTTGCTTGGTCTGCTGTGTAGTAATTACAGTTACTGGTTGATTCGTGTAATTCATTTTGTAAAAAGTTTACATCAGGATCTATGTCTGTAATCATAGGATGAGAGTAATTTTACAAACTAGATTTTCTGAGTAAAATGATATAAGATTTTTATTGAATCTGCAACTTGACTTATGACTAAGACACCGTGATTAATTTAAAACTTGTAAAAATTTGAAAGAAAAAGGGATTATTACAGAACTGATAATTCAGTTATACACTTAAGTATCTAATAGCACCTTAATTATTTTAACAAGTGAGTTTATGAACTACAGTAGATATTTACAGTTAAAATAAAGGAGCTAATGGATGTAATAGTAAAAGAATGTATTAAAAGCAAAATCAGTAGCACAAGTTTACAAGTTTGCCTGTGATACTCCAATATAGAAACTATGTATTGTGCCAAAACAAAAGCATTCACATTGCTAAACTCACAAACTAGTATTTAGTCACTTAGTATCTAGTCAACTTACTCCACAATTTGTAATAATTTAGGGTTAAGAATTAATCTAAGTTTGCCCGAAATGCCTAGCCTTGCAAGGTGTTCTAGTGGCCCCCTCTGTAATTAATATTTTATTACATGTAAACCACGCAATAACCAAAATCTGTAAACCCCACATTGTAATCCTTATAGAGAATAAACTTTGATCTGATTTAATTTGATTTCCATTGTGGTCCTGCAGTCTTGTCCCCCAGGATGCGACCCACACCAGCCGACTAACATCCAGGTAGCAACTTATTGCTAGGTGAACAGGGACAGTAGGTGTAAGGAAATACACTCAATGTTTCCACCCATGCCGAGGATTGAACCATGGACACTTAGTGTGAGGTGAGAGGGTTGCCAACTGAGCCACGGGTCACTGAATGCTGAACTCAGATTAGAGTGCGAGTGATTTGCTCTGCTGGGGCTTGGCGAGGGGGTTCACCTGGTCTATTTATTTCCCAGGCGCTTTATGACCCTTACAGGTTTAGTACTTCTCTGTAAATGTGATTAATAATTATTTCATGTTTAATCTTTATTTTCAGGAGGATGACAGAAACACAGCTGGAAGTGTGTGTTGATTCTTTAGATTCAGCAATAGCAGCTGTTGATGGTGGAGCAGACCGCCTGGAGTTGTGCTCAGCGCTCTCAGAAGGTGGTCTTACCCCAACTCCTGGTCTCCTTGCTGCTGTCAAAAAGCACATTAGCAGACCTGTTGATGTGTATGTTGGCTTACTTTACTGTTTTATGTTCATGTACATATACAGTGGACCCCCGCATAACGATCACCTCCGAATGCGACCAATTATGTAAGTGTATTTATGTAAGTGCGTTTGCACGTGTATGTTTGGGGGTCTGAAATAGACTAATCTACTTCACAATATTCCTTATGGGAACAAATTCAGTCAGTACTGGCACCTGAACATACTTCTGGAGTGAAAAAATATCGTTAACCGGGGGTCCACTGTATTTGGTATACAGGATTGTGTGTACATGTACTCATAACTAATACCTGGAGAGGGTTTCAGGAGTCAGTGCCCTCACAGCCCAGTCTATGGTGGCTCAGGACCTGATCACCCAGGCTGTTACTGTTGGCTGCACACAAACCGACATACAAACCACAGCATGGCTGGTCAGGTACTGACTTGAGGTGCCTGTCCAGCGCCTTCTTGAAGACAGCTAGAGGTCTATTGGTAATCTCCTTTATGTATGCTGGGAGGCGGTTGAACAGTCTTGGGCCCTTGACACTTATTCTGTTGTCTCTTATTGTGCTAATGGCGCCCCTGCTTTTCATTGGGGGGATGTTGTATCATCTGCCGAGTCATTTGCTTTCATAGGGAGTGATTTTCGTGTGCAAATTTGGTACTTATCCCTCTAGGATTTTCTGAATGTATATAATCATGTGTCCCTCCCACCATGGTAGTTTTTTATAAGTAAAATTATACATTTTGTTAGTCCCTAAATCGAAGAAGTGATGACTGACAAAGTTGCTCACACTGTAAAATTCTGTATTGGGATTATCAATTCAAGCTCACATTGGTAAATATGTTTCTTTTTTTTTTGGGGGGGGGGGAGTCTCCCTTCTTTGGTGGGAGATGACCACTGAGGTAAATAAATAAATAGATAAATAAATAAACTTTTATTCAGTAACTTTCAAAAAGATGCTTACCACCATAGGAACAGGACCTTTTTATTATTAATGATGATTATCTTTCTTAAATATACTACATTGTACAGCCCCAACACAATGAAATTGCATTTAAATTAATAATTTTATAGATGATTAATTTTGCTGCCAGAGTAGTTAGTTTATTGTGCACCCCATACCTATCCTGTGGACAGTAGCATAAAATGTATGGATATGCAAAGGTTCTAGGAACTAGGCCCCAAAAGGGTTAACTGGAATACGTCTGGATTTACATTGACAGTTGACTTAGCTGTTGCAAGCAAATTTAGGAAATTTGCTTAATATGTTTGGTATCTTATTTTCATTAATAATATATCTTGATGTATCACATAGGTTATTATACAGGCTATTGCTATATTCCTCAATAAGTGGATAATTAAACATTCACTGTTCAAGATAGTGACCATTCCTTTTTTATACTATTCTAACTTCAATAACAAATTTTTATTGGGACATTAACATTTAACCTTTTTGCCTGTAAGCCTAATACAGTGGACCCCCGGTTCACGATACTAATCCGTTCCTGAGAGCTCATCGTAAACCAAAAATATCGGAAAGCGAATCAATTTTCCCCATAAGAAATAATGGAAATCAAATTAATCCGTGCAAGACACCCAAAAGTATGAAAAAAAAAACTTTTACCACATGAAATATTAAGTTTAATGCAATAGAATAGTAATTACAATAACAACAATAATAATAAATAACAATAAATAATGAAAGAATAATTGACACTTACCTTTAATGAAGATCTGGTGATGATTGATGGGATGGGAGGAGGGGAGTGTGTGGATGGTGTTAGCATTTAGAAGGGGAATCCCCCTCCATTAGGACTTGAGGTAGCAAGTCCTTTTCCGGGGTTACTTCCCTTCTTCTTTTAATGCCACTAGGACCAGCTTGAGAGTCACTGGACTTCTGTCGCACAACATAACTGGCAGCCTCACCATGACTAATCACACTATGTATACCACTACGATTCTTAAATCTTTCAAACCAACCTTTGCTGGCCTTAAATTCACTCACATCACCACTAGTTGCAGGCAATTTTTTTACCAAATCGTTATGCAACTGCCTAGCCTTTTCACAAATGATTGCTTGAGAGATGCTATCTCCTGCTATCTGTTTTTCATTTATCCACACCAATAACAGTCTCTCAACATTTTCTAATACTTGCGGTCGCTGTTTCGTAATCACAGTTACACCTTTTGCAAGAACAGCTTCCTTGATTGCCGTTGTCTTGCTCGCTATAGTAGAGATGGTTGATTGGGGTTTACTATACAACCTGACCAGTTCCGACACACGCACTCCACTTTCGTACTTTGCAATTATCTCTTTCTTCATTTCAACAGTCATTAGCACCCTTGGTCTCAAAGGGATGGCACTGGAAACTTTCTTGGGGCCCATGGTGACTTATTTTGCAAAAACAGGCACCAAAAACAGTGATAATATGGATAATATGGAATGTACCGAATGTATCCTTAGATGCACGCACACTGGCTGGCTTGTAAACACTGGCACACACGGGGCAGTTCAGGCCACACATGGACACGTCTCGTACGAACCACATCGCATACCGGGTTTTGTATCAGGAAGCAAGGCAAATTTTCTGCGATATAATGCATCAGTTACCGGATTTATCGGATACCAATAGCATTGCGAACCGGGGGTCCACTGTAACATATTATAAATTAATTACAGAATTTTCATGAAGCTATAATACTGCAGTCATTTATTGTTATCCCAGATGGCAGACTAGACTGTCACTTCTAGATATATCCTGCATTTGGTTACATTGACAAATACAGTGGACCCCCACATACCGTTGGCATCACATACCGTTTATTCCGCATACCGCTCACTTTAATCGCAAAAATTTTGCCTCGCATACCACTCAAAAACCCGCTCACCGCTGTTCGTCCGAGACGCGTCCAATGTGCGCCTTAGCCAGCCTCACATGTTCCGCCGGTGGCATTGTTTACCAGCCAGCCTCCGCGGTAGCATCCAAGCATACAATCGTAACATTTCGTATTATTACAGTGTTTTAGGTGATTTTATCTGGAAAATAAGTGACCATGGGCCCCAAGAAAGCTTCTAGTGCCAACCCTACAGCAATAAGGGTGAGAATTACTATAGAGATGAAGAAAAAGATCATTGATAAGTATGAAAGTGGAGTGCGTGTCTCCGAGCTGGCCAGGTTGTATAATGAACTCCAATCAACCATCGCTACTATTGGTGGTACAGCTGCTGCTGCTGCTGCACTGTCAGCTGCTGCTGCTGCTGCTGCTGTAGCATCGTCTGCTGCTGCTGTAGCATCGTCTGCTGCTGCTGTAGCATCGTCTGCTGCTGCTGTAGCACTGTCAGCTGCTGCTGCTGCTGTAGCATCGTCTGCTGCTGCTGTAGCATCGTCTGCTGCTGCTGTAGCACCGTCTGCTGCTGCTGTAGCATCGTCTGCTGCTGCTGTAGCATCGTCTGCTGCTGCTGTAGCATCGTCTGCTGCTGCTGTAGCATCGTCTGCTGCTGCTGTAGCACTGTCAGCTGCTGCTGCTGCTGTAGCATTGTCTGCTGCTGCTGTAGCATCGTCTGCTGCTGCTGTAGCACCATCTGCTGCTGCTGTAGCATCGTCTGCTGCTGCTGTAGCATCGTCTGCTGCTGCTGCTGCTGCTGTAGCATCGTCTGCTGCTGCTGTAGCATCGTCTGCTGCTGCTGTAGCATCGTCTGCTGCTGCTGTAGCATCGTCTGCTGCTGCTGTAGCATCGTCTGCTGCTGCTGTAGCATTGTCTGCTGCTGCTGTAGCATCGTCTGCTGCTGCTGTAGCATCGTCTGCTGCTGCTGCAGCATCGTCTGCTGCTGCTGTAGCATCGTCTGCTGCTGCTGTAGCATCGTCTGCTGCTGCTGCTGCTGTAGCATCGTCTGCTGCTGCTGCTGCTGTAGCATCGTCTGCTGCTGCTGTAGCACCGTCTGCTGCTGCTGTAGCATCGTCTGCTGCTGCTGTAGCATCGTCTGCTGCTGCTGTAGCATCGTCTGCTGCTGCTGCTGCTGTAGCATCGTCTGCTGCTGCTGCTGCTGTAGCATCGTCTGCTGCTGCTGTAGCATCGTCTGCTGCTGCTGTAGCACTGTTGTTGGTGTGGCTTATTGAGAATATACCAAGAAACAATTAACCCCAGAGGATTTTCCACCCAGGATAACCCAAAAAAGTCAGTGTCATCGAAGACTGTCTAACTTATTTCCATTGGGGTCCTTAATCTTGTCTCCCAGGATGCAACCCACACCAGTCGACTAACACCCAGGTGAACAGGGAAAAATGCCTGGAACTAGTGCTCATATTGGTGAATTTAAAGCCAGCAAAGGTTGGTTTGAGAGATTTAAGAATCGTAGTGACATACACAGTGTGATAAGGCCTGTTCTGGAAGAAAATGCCAAACAGGACCTACAGTACTCAGGAGGAAAAGGCACTCCCAGGACACAGTGTCTCATCAGTCATTGCTGCATCTTCAATAAAGGTAAGTGTCATTTATTCTTCATTTAGTAGACTAGTACATGCACAATATATACTGTGCATGTACTACTCTACTATTGTGCATGTATCCTTCTCTTTGTGTGTAGGAAAATGTATATTTCATGTGGTAAAAATTTTTTTTTCATACTTTTGGGTGTCTTGCACGGATTAATTTGATTTCCATTATTTCTTATGGGGAAAATTCATTCACATACCGATTATTTCGCATACCAATGAGCCCTCTTGCACGGATTAAAATTGGTATGCGGGGGTCCACTGTACAGTGGTCCCTCAATAATTGTCCAGCCTGAAAGTTGTCCATTTCGGAAATAGTCCTGTTTTTTCGTCAAAATATTGGCTCGCAAATGGTCCGGTAACTCGCTAATAGTCCTTCGTTCCGGACGCGTACTCACGCTCTGAGCCGCCTCGGCCTTTCCTTCCCAGCCAGTGTGCCATTGTTTACCTGTGAGCGACGGTCCCCTCATGTGCTCCAGTGAAATATTTCATAATATTCCATTTATTTTAGTGCTTGCAAGTTATTTAAGTGCTAAATAAGCTACCATGGCTCCAAAGAAAGCTCCTAGTGCCAAGCCTTTGGTAAAGAAGGTGAGAAATACGATTGAATTTAAGAAAAACATCATTAAACAATATGATAGTGGCATACGTGTGGGCAAACTGGCCAGGATGTATAACAAATCCTATACAACCATATCTTCCATCATAGCCAAGAAAAAGGAAATCAAGGATGCTGTTGTTGCAAAGGGGGTAAATATGCTGACAAAAATGAGATCACCAGTACTTGAAGATGTTGAGAAGTTATTATTGGTGTGGATAAATGAGAAACAATTAGCAGGAGATAGTCTTATGACGTCGCTTATTTGTGAAAAGGCTAGGCAGTTGCATGACGATTTGGTAAAGAAATTGCCTGCAACTAGTGGTGATGTGAGTGAATTTAAGGCCAGCAAAGGCTGGTTTGAGAGATTTAAGAAGCATACTGGCATACACAGTGTGGTAAGGCATGGTGAGGCTGCCAGTTCGGACCACAAGGCGGCTGAAAAATATGTGCATGAATTCAAGGAGTACATAAACAGTGAAGGACTGAAACCTGAACAAGTGTTCAATTGTGATGAAACAGGCCTCTTTTGGAAGAAAATGCCAAAGAGGACCTACATTACTCAGGAAGAAAAGGCGCTGCCAGGACACAAGCCTATGAAAGACAGGCTGACGCTAATGTTCTGTGCTAATGCTAGTGGGGATTTCAAAGTGAAGCCGTTACTAGTGTACCATTCTGAAAATCCCAGAGTGTTCAAGAAAAACAATGTTATGAAGAGTAAATTGTGTGTGTTTTAGAGATCTAATAGTAAGGCATGGGTCACAAGGGACATTTTCGTCGAGTGGTTCAATGAAGTGTTTGGCCCTAGTGTGAAGAATTACCTCCTGGAAAAGAAATTGGATCTCAAGTGCCTCCTAGTAATGGACAATGCACCTGCTCATCCTCCAAACTTGGATGACCTAATTCTGAAGGAGTTTGGGTTCATCACAGTAAAGTTCTTGCCCCCGAATACCACTCCTCTCCTCCAGCCCATGGACCAGCAGGTCATTGCAAACTTTAAAAAACTCTACACCAAAGCAATGTTTGAAAGGTGCTTGAATGTGACCTCAGACACTCACTTGACCCTACGAGATTTTTGGAAAGAACACTTCAGTATTCTCCATTGCGTAAGCCTTATAGGTAAGGCTTGGGAGGGAGTGACTACCAGGACTTTGAATTCTGCTTGGAGAAAATTGTGGCCAGATTGTGTCCACAAGAGGGATTTTGAAGGGTTTGGGGCTGACCCTGATGAGCCTATGTCAGTTGTTAAATCCATTGTGGCACTGGGGAGTTCCATCGGGTTGGATGTGAGTTTGGAGGATGTGGAAGAGTTGGTGGAGGACCACAACAAAGAGCTAACCACTGAGGAGCTGCAAGAGCTTCAGCAGGAAGAGCAACAGATTGCAGCTCAGAATCTTCCTGCAGAGGAGGAGGAAGAGAGATGGAGGAAGGTGCCTTCAGAAATTAAGGAGATTTTTGAAATGTGGGGTAGGATGGAAAGATTTATGGAGAAACATCATCCAGAGAAGGATGTTGCAAGCCATATCGACAACTTGTACAGTGACAGAGTCTTGGCCCATTTTAGGGAAGTTTTAAAGAGATGCCAGAAACAGAGCTCTCTGGACAGTTTTTTTGCGAGACAGGAATCCAGTGACTCTCAAGCTGGTTGGTCCTAGTGGCATTAAGAAACAGAGAAGAGAAGTAACCCCAGAAAAGCAATTGGTACCCAAGGTGTTGATGGAAGGGGATTCCCCTTCCAAACAGTAAATCATCCAATCTGTCTCGTCTCCTTCTCCAGTCTTCCATACACAAAGAAGAATCGCCAATAAAGGTAAGTGTTATTCTGTTAATATTTAATTCATCATGTGCCACTGTATTGTTTATGTGCCACATCTATATTTCATTTTTTTTTAACATTTCTGGGTGTCAGGAACGGATTAATTGAATTTACATTATTTCTTATGGGGAAAATTGATTCGTAAATCATCCATTTCGATAATAGTCCCGCTTCCAGGAACGGATTATGGACGATTATTGAGGGACCACTGTATTTTATTTCCCTTAAAATATTTATTCTTAACCTGTAAATGGTCCAAGCAGATCTACATTCACATGTGTAGTGCTACAAAAGTAGATCTACGTTTTTTTTACATATTTTCAAATGTAACAAAAAAAAAGTAGATCAAAGTTTTTTTACACATTTTCAAATGTAAAAAAACAAAAAGATCTACTTTTTTTACATACTTTCAAATGTTGAAAAAACGTATATACAGTGGTCCCTCGTTTTTCGTAGTTCTCGGGAATCATAGATTTCGGAAATCATAGGGATATTTTCGTATAAACATGGGCTCGCTAATCATAGGTTGACTCGCGAATAGTAGTTCGTCTGGGGCATGTACGCACGGTGTGAGCCGGGGCGGCCTCCCTACCCAGCCAGTCTGGCATTGTTTACCAGTGAGTGAAGGTCCCCTCACGTGCTCCTACGAAATATTTCATAATATTCCACTCATTTTAGTGCTTGCAAGTGCTAAATAAACTACCATGGCTCCAAAGAAAGCTCCTAGTGCCAAGCCTGTGGTAAAGAAGAGCTCACCACTGAGGAGCTGCAAGAGCTTCAGCAGGAACAGCAACAGATCACAACTCAGAATCTTGCTGCAGAGGAGGAGTAAGAGAGATGGAAAAAGGTGCCTTCTTCAGAAATTAAAGAGATTTTTGCTATGTGGAGTAAGATGGAAAGTTTTATGGAGAAACATCACCCTGACAAGGTTGTTGCAAGCCATGTTGGCAACATGTATAGTGACAAAGTCTTGGGCCATTTTAGGGAAGTGTTAAAGAGACACCAGAAACAGAGCTCTTTCCACAGTTATTTTGCGAGACAGGACTCCAGTGACTCAAGGTGGTCCTAGTGGCATTAAGAAACAGAGAAGAGAAGCAACCCCAGAAAAGCAATTGGTACCTGAGGTGTTGATGGAAGGGGATTCCCCTTCTAAACTGTAAACAATCCAATCTCCTCCTCCAGTCTCCCATACACTAAGAAGAATCTCCAATAAAGGTAAGTGTTATGCTGTTAATGTTTCATTCATCATTTCCCATTGTATTGTTTATGTACTACATCTATATTTCATGTAAAAAACTCTTTTGTTTTAATACTTCTGGGAGTCAGGAACGGATTAATTGTATTTACATTATTTCTTATGGGGAAAATTGATTCGAAAATCGTAGATTTCGATAATAGTAGCAACTCCAGGAACGGATTAACTACGAAAAATGAGGGACCACTGTATACATTTGGACCGTTTATGGGTTAAAATTTGTTTTCAGTACATTTTAAAAAATATTCAATATTTTATAGGTACAGTAATATTAGTTCAGTACGTATTCATAAAATTGTACAGTATTACTTTCGTGTACCTACACTTTGTATTATTATTTTATTAACAGGGAATGCTAAACATGTAGAAGTCATACACTGCCTGGGAAATGGAAAGTAATCAGATTTGATCTAAGGAAGGAAAAGGCAGCCTGATTTTTTTATATCATGACCCTTCACTGCTATCTAGGCACCCCTCTTTGTACTGCATTACTATATGAAAAGATTTAATTTCCCCTGTTTCAGTAACTTAAATTTTTTTACTAATATCACATCTGTGTGTTACAATTCCACACAATATTTTTTAAACATTTGATAAAATTACCAGTAATGGTAATTACTGTTTAAGACTTACAGTTCTTAAATGTGCTAATGTATTCTAGGTTTTGCATAGTGCGTCCACGAGCCGGCCCTATGGTGTATTCTGAAGGTGAAGTTGAGGTTATACTAAAAGATGCAGAGATTTTGAAAAATACTGGAGCAGATGGCTTTGTATTCGGTGCACTGAATGCTGATGGCTTAATTGATAAGAAGTTGTGTAAACAATTTAGAGAGGTAAGATTTTTAGTGACAAGGGATGATGTATATATATATTGTGCCAACATGTTGAGGAAGGGAAAGTGTCATTTCAACAAAGAGTGCAGGTACTTCTATCCAGAAGTGTGTAAAGCTTCAACACAGTACAGAGAATGTTATGACCTGAGCTGCCCAGACCACCATATAAAAGGAATGTAGCACTACAGAGAAAGCAGAGAAAGGGAAAATGGACAGCAATCTTTTTTAGACATAAAGAAAAGTGATCAAACCAAAGAAAGAGACAAAAAGAGGGAATGGCACAGAGAGGCCAGATGGGCAGCAAATGGGACATATCAACCCAGGCTTCAGCCCAACAGGGCCAAATAAACAACCAAAGGCAAAGTCGGTACTGGAGAAACCAGGGGCCATACCAGGTAGTACATCACCAGTGGCACTAACAAAACACAAAGCAAGATAAAACAACCCAAATGGTAGCTCCTGTTTCATATTTGCAAATAATCAGGGTTTGAAATCAAATAAAAACGACAAAGTTAGTTATGTCAGTGGGCTCCTAACAGAAGCGAATGCCATGTTTGGAGCATTTACAGAAACACATACAAGGAATGTTTTGGACAGAGATATAAAGATAGAAAACTACGTATAACATGTACAGATGTGATAGAATTAATAGGTCAGGGAGGAGTAGAAGTCTATGTAAAGGATACTTTCTGTTGCACAGAAGTGCTGAACTCTACGAATGATATACACATATGTAAAGTAAAAGGACACAAGTGCAACTAATGTGACATTTTATTGTGACAACGTTTCGCTCTCCAGGAGCTTTATCAAGTCATTACAAACAATACATGGACACAGAGGGTATATAAAGGCTCAGAGTGAGGTGCAATACTAGTGAGGTACCATTTCGATGTTCACTAGTGGTGGTAGTAGTAGTAGTAGTGACAAAAGTAATACAATATGGTAGAGCAATTAATTCGTACATGAGAAAAAGGATATAAAAGCTATTACTTGGGTAACATAAAAATAGGTTGGACAAATATAGACTGGAAAGAGGCAGCTTGTTTCAGTGTTCACTCCTTGTAATTTGCTTGTGTAGTATAACAGGAGAGACTATGTGATGGCAGGGTTTACTGTTTTCAGGAGGATTCTTGCTAAGACTTCGGAGATGGTGAAACTACCATTGTTTTGTTTAATTGTATTCGAAACAGCGATCAGTGCTGATTCAAGGCACTTGTGTCTGCGGAAATTAGTTTCTTTGATCACTAATTGGGCGTCTCTGAATTTCATGAGATGATTGGTGGAATTTCGGTGTTGTACACAGGCGTTGTTCAAGTTATCGTTCCTACATGCGTAAATGTGTTCATTGAGGCGGGTGTCGAGGTTTCTTGCAGTTTCACCTACGTAAATCTTGTCACAGCCTCCACAGGGTATAGTGTAAACTCCTGCATTGACTGGTTCGTGATGCTTGGATTTTGTCCTGGTTAGATCCTTTATTGAAGTGCTAGAAGTGATGGCGACTCTGGTGTTAGCTTGTGAAAGTACTTTTGAGACGTTCAGTGCAACCTGGCTGTCACTAATACTACTACTACTACCACCACTAGTGAACATCGAAATGGTACCTCACTAGTATTGCACCTCACTCTGAGCCTTTATATACCCTCTGTGTCCATGTATTGTTTGTAATGGCTTGATAAAGCTCCTGGAGAGCGAAACGTTGCCACAATAAAATGTCACATTAGTTGCACTTGTGTCCTTTTACTTTACATATTGTCAGTAATTCTACCAACTTTATTACGATATACACGTAGTAGAAATCCTAGGCATTAAAGTTGAAAATAGGAATTTGGTAATTATCCTAGTACGTATACAAACCACCATTGGCAACTGCTGAGGAATTCCCAGATCAGCTTAGGAAAATAGAGAGCTATGTGGATAGGCTAGAAAATCCCACACCAAATATTTTACTCCTTGGAGATTTTAATCTCCCTCATGTAAAATGGAAGATAGCGCAACGTAATGTTATACCAGAAATATCTCCAGGAAGCACCCTGGCTCAACAGGCACATACCAGGGAACTAACGAGGCTTTGTGAGGAGTACTTGTTAAACCAAAATATAATTGATCCCACTGGAAATAAAAATACCCTGGATTTGATATTCACAAACAATGAGGAACTAATCAGAGACATAACAGTTACTAAAACAATATACAGTGGTACCCTGGGATACGAACAGCCCAAAACTCGAACAATTATGTAAGTGTGTTTATGTAAGTGCTTTTGTAAGTGTATTTTTGGGGGTCTGTTGGTAAGCCATGCCTCTATCCATGCTAGAACTTTCATATTCATACTCATATTCATTCATTCATAGAGTTTATTTGGACATGATACATAGTTGTACAAGGAATTATAGTTGGGTGTACATGCCAAAACCCCCTTGTATGCAGAGCATTATGGGCAGGCTTAAAATTAACTTAAAATTAACAAGCAATGAAAAGTTCACTGGTAAAAATTACCGTAAACAATTTACATCATGAAGTACAATTGAGTATTTGAAACAGTGAAATTTGAACATTTCGATATTGAAGCATTATAGTTGTACAAATTTGTCGCATTACAATGTGTAACAAACAAGATGATCAATTTAAGATTTAAGTAATTGGGAGAATTATTGGTAATGTTAAATATTGAGTGTTGATTATTTAGTCCTGGGTGAGTAAGTGGCTGTTTAGAAGAGTCTTAAATTGATTTTCAGGCCTGGTTACTTTAGTATGTTCTGGTAATGAATTCCAGATTTTGGGGCTTTTTATGTGCATAGAGTTTTTACACAGTGTGATATGGACACGGGGTACATCAAAAAGAGATCTGTATCTTGTGTTATGGTTGTGTATCCTGTTAACCCTTTCAGGGTCCAAGGCCCAAATCTGGAGTCACGCACCAGTGTCCAAGAATTTAAAAAAAAAAAAATTTGTTATTTTTTCTTATGAAATCGTAGAGAATCTTTTTGTGAAGGTAATAAAACAAAAAGTACGAAATTTGGTGGAAAATTGACGAAATTATGCTCTCGCGAATTTTGATGTGTCAGCGACATTTACGAATCGGCGATTTTGCCGACTTTGACTCCTATTTTAGGCCAATTACATTATTCCAATCAACCAAATTCTTAGCTATTTTACTAGTATTACTTCTATTCTATCGATTGAGCACAAGAAATCGCCAAGTCAACTGTTTCAACTACAAAATAAAGTGATCGGAAATTGTTAATTTGGCCAATTTAACACAAAGTTCAAAATATTCCAATTTCAAAATAGGGTCCAGAATAAACAATGTGGGCATTCCTGGCACTAAACTAACGTTTCCTCTGTTCATTAGTTATGTTTTGAGGCTTTACAAATAAATTCCATTTTGATTTTTTATTCACATAATGAATTTTTATTCACACCAAAAAATAGAAGATTTACTGTTATGCAATACTGTAATAATTGTATAAATATCATCACCATATTTGTGAATGTATATTAGACCCACCAGCTGACGTGTATTAGACGTGTGAGGTCGTTTGTTTACTCTTGAATATCGGCAAAAATTTAACATTTCCGCTACTTTGAGCTCAGTTTCAAGCCATTTCCAGTGCTAAAACCAATCAAAATCATCTCTATTTCTGTAATATGTCTTCCATTCTATCAAATGAGACCAAGAAAACGCAAATACAACTATAAAAAACATACGAAAAAACACTGCAAAGTTGCTGTTTTAATCGAAAAATCATGATTTAAGTTTTTTTCTCTCATTATACACAGTGTGCTGCAGGATCTGTTTTATGTGGTGCACATATACCACATAGATGTATTCTCTCATATCTAGGCCCAAATGTACCACTCACAGTTTATCAGAGTGAGCTGAGCTCATGGCGTAGATCTACGGTTTGGACCCTGAACATAAAGCCGTAGATCTACGGGACGGACCCTGAAAGGGTTAAGGTTGGTGACAAGAAGTTTGAGTGGAGGGTTTATGTTTGCATGTATTGTTCTGTGTATGTAGTAGGCACATGAATAAGTGTGGATGTTCTTTATGGTGAGCAAATTTAGACTTTTGAATAGAGGTGGAGTATGCTGTCACGAGTGGGAATTTATCATTCTGAGCGCAGCCTTTTGCTGGGTTATTAGCAGCCTTAGGTGATTTGATGTCGTTGATCCTCATGCACAAACTCCATATGTGAGATAAGGGTAGATGAGTGAATGATACAGTGCAAGGAGAGGTGATTGTTTAACCCATAAACGGTCCAAGCAGATCTACGTTCACATGTGTAGTGCTACAAAAGTAGATCTACGTTTTTTTTACATATTTTCAAATATAATAAAAAAAAGTAGATCTACGTTTTTTTACACATTTTCAAATGTAAAAAAACAAAAAGAAGATCTACTTTTTTTACATACTTTCAAATGTTGAAAAAATGGATATATACGTTTGGACCGTTTACGGGTTAACATAGTACCGTATCTTTGATAGTATGCCTACTGTCTTAGAGATTCTCTTGGAAATTTGTTGTATGTGTCTGGAATTTGAGGCTACTGCCTAGGTGGATTCCTAGGAATTTTCCGTCTGAGTCTTGTGATGGGTGATCCATTTAGTGTTACGTTAAGTAGAACATTTGCAGCTCTGGTTCCAAACTGAATGAAATAGGTTTTGTCCTATACCATGAGCTGCCACTTTTCTTAAGAGTCTCTTGTGAGGTACTCTATCGAAGGCTTTACTAAAATCCAAATAAACAATATCATATTCTTTATCACTGTCTACTGCCTCAAGTGTTCTATTGAAGAACGTCGGTAAATTTGTCAGGCAGGAACGACCTTTCGTGAACCCATGCTGAGAATCATTAATCAAATTATGCTCTTCAAGGTGTCTTCTAATAATGTCAGCTCTAATTGATTCTAATAATTTGCCCACTTTAGATGTCAGGCTTATTGGACAGTAATTTGAAGGAATGGACTTATCCCCTGATTTGAATATAGGAACCACATTAGCCATCTTCCACATCTCTGGCTCAATACCAGTAAGGATGGATGCATTAAACACACTCATTAATGGCTAAGTTCCATCTTGCATTCCTTTAGTACCCTGGAAAACAACTTGTCGGGTCCCGGGGACTTATTTTGCTTCAGTTTGTCTATCTGTTTGATAACCATGTACCTCATGACAGTAATGTTAGTTAATTTGAATTCATCTGGAACTGAATAATTGTTAATTTCTGGAATCTCATTTTTATCTTCCTGTGTAAAAACTGACAAAAAATAGTCATTAAATAAGGAACACAAATCCAGCTTGTTATCTGTCACCTATCCATTCTCATTTTTCAGAGGTCTTACTTTTTCCTTCACCTTCGTCCTATATACTTGAAAGAAGCCCTTTGGATTGGTCTTTGATTCATTAGCAACTCTAATTTCATAGTCATGTTTAGTCTTTCTAATCTCCTATTTTACTTCTCTTTTAAGCTGAACATATTGGTCAGTAAGATTAACCTCTCCTCTTTTGATGCGCCTATAAATTCCTCTTTTCTCCCCTAATAGATGCTTTAGCCTCCTGTTAACCCATTTGGGATTGTTATTATTAGACCTAATTTGTCTCTGGGGAATGTATATACTCTGAGCATGTTGTTCATTATAAAGAAAAAAATCAACACATCCCTTCGTAATCATAAGTATGATCATAGTCAATAGAATCACGAGCTAGGTAACCCCAATCCAGATTAGACAGGTGTTCCCTAAGTCTATTATAATCAGCAGAACAAAAATCAGGGATTTTACCGTATTATCATTATTCTTGTATTCCCAGTTAATGCTAAAAGTGATGGATTTGTGATCACTTGTGTCAAGCTCTTCAGCGATCTCCAGATTTAATGAATGGTTTTGAAAACCGACAAGTTGAAGAATTGAGACACTTATGCAACATAGGGGAATCTTTATTGAAGAAATGTTTTGCCACAGAGTGGCTTCATGAGTCCAATACATGGGATCTTGGTACAAAGACTTCTTCAACGCTTGTCCAACCTTTGGACGATGATCTACTTACACTGATGGAAAGTCCCACTGTGATCCTGCCTCCTCCTGCTTCGATTCACCTGACTGCAGTATATAAGCCACCTCTCTGGCCCTATGTTGTACTTCCTACAAGAATGATGGACTGAACACATTGATTCCAGGGTGAGGGACTGATTACCTCAATCTCCTCCTCTCCTTACCCATTTCTACTTTGTATTGGACTGATGAAACCACTGTGTGGTGAAATGTTTCTTCAATAAAGATTCCCATATGTTGCATAAATGTCTCAATTCTTCAACCTGTCAGTTTTCAAAACAATTCATCATATCTGTCAGAAACTGCAACATCATGGGATCTTGGTACAAAGACTTCTTCAATGCTTGTCCAACCTTTGGATGACGACCTACTTACACTAGTGGAAAGTCTCACTGTGATCCCGCCTCCTCCTGCTTCGATTCACCTGACTGCAGTATATAAACCACCTCTCTGGCCCTATTCTGTACTTCCTACAGCATAGGGACTGAACACATCGATTCCAGGGTGAGGGACTAATTACCTCAATCTCCTTCTCTCCTTACCCATTTCTACTTTGTATTGGACTGATGAAGCCACTGTGTGGCGAACGTTTGTTCAATAAAGATTCCCATATGCTGCATAAGTGTCTCAATTCTTTGATCTCCAGATTATTTATGAGTGTTTCATTATTTGACAAGACTAGGTTGAGCAAATTATTACCCCTGGTAGGCTCTGTTACACACTGCTTCAGAAAACAGTCCTGAACTACTTCCACAAAGTCACTGGACTCCAGATTACTGGTCAGAGAAGTCCAGTCAATTTGAAAAAAGTTAAAATCCCCTACTATCACTACGTTATTGTGTCTAGAAGCCCTAACAATTTCATCCCAAAGAAGTCTCCTTCTATCGTGATCCAAGCCTGGGGGTCGGTATATTACACCTAGAATTAGTTTCTCTTGACCTTCTACAAACTCTACCCAAACAGATTCTTTTACTAGTCTATCTGTTTTTATACCTGTTTTTATGCAACAATTGATATTTTCTCATACATATAATGCAACTCCTCCCCCCTTCCCATTACATCTATCCACATGGAACAACTTAAACCCTTGAATATTACAGTCAGTAATCATATCCCTACTCTTAAAATCATACCATGTTTCAGTTATTGCAATGGCATCAAAGTTCCCAGCACATGCTGCCAAACATAATTCATTAACTTTATTTCTTGCACTTCGACTGTTAGCATAAAATACAGTTGTATGTTTTTTCTTCTGCACATTTTTCCTATTCACCTTCACTTTTACACAATGTCTTCAATTATCACCACTCAGCATCACTCCACAACTGCTATCATCAAGCTTCATAATATCAAAGCCTAAGTCAGTATATCCATACTCATTATTTTTCATTTCTAAACCCATACCTCCAACTTATCCTAGTTTAAATTCCTAATAACCCCCTCAACTGAGCTAGCAAGAAATCCCACACCTGCCCTGGATAATTGAACCCCATCCCTGGCATACATGTCATTTCAGCCATAGAAGTTGTCCCAGTTGTCGATGAATGGTACTGCATTATCCTTACAGTGTTTGTCCAGACAACAATTAATACCAATTGCTCTGGACAACCATTCGTTTCGAACACCCCTTCTTGGCAAAATGCCACATACAACAGGGTGCCCTCCCTTCTTCCTAATTATGTCAGTTGCTGTCCTGAACCTTCTAACTAAATCCTCACTTCTATGCTTGCCTTCATCATTGCCTCCAGCACTGAGGCAGATAACAGGATTAATCCCATTACCGTTCATGATGTTGTCAAGCCGGCTAACAATATCCTCCATCCCAGCCCCAGGAAAGCAAACCCTCTGTCTCCTACTCTGATCCTTCAAGCAGAAGGCCCTTTCTATGTACCTAACCTGGCTATCCCCAACAACAACGTTTTTACCTTCCCTGGTGTGGTCCGTCGTGACGTTCCCAGTAGTCGACTCACATTCGTCGGGTAGCACGGAGAATGTGTTTGATGTTTCCACGACAATTTCCACAGCAGTCTCTTCTTCATCGTTTCTACCTCTCCATTTGTCTTTTTGATCTTCAACTTTGTTCCATGCTGTCCGGCCACTGCCTAGGTGCCCTTCTTGACCTGAGGACTCACAACAGGAGGAGTACTACAAATCCACTTGTTTTCCTCAGTCAATTGCTGTATCTCCATCTTTGCTACCCTCAATTCCTCCTTAAGCTGCTGGTAAAGTTGCTCAATGGACGGCATCTTGGTTCAGTCACAGAGAGTACACTAGACACGTCCTCACTGAGCTAAGTACAGGTCACCACACCCTCAGTACTTTATTAATATCATTTATGCACACTCTCTGCTTCCTGTCTGTGAGCCATGACTCGATCCATGAGAGCACTTTTCCCCCAATGCCATGAGCTGCCACTTTCTTTAACCCTTTGAGGGTTTTCGTCGTACTAGTACGTCTTACGCGTAGGGGTTTTTGACGTACTAGTACTCATAAATTCTAGCGGCCTCAAATCTAGTGGGAGAAAGCTGGTAGGCCTTCATATGAAAGAATGGGTCTATGTGGTCAGTGTGCACAGTCTAAAAAAAATCCTGCAGCACACAGTGCATAATGAGAAAAAAAAAACTTTGACCATTTTTTTTGAATGAATCAGCGACTTTGCAGTGTATTTTCGTATGGTATTTATTGCTGTATTCTAGTTTTCTTGGTCTCATTTTATAGAATGGAAGACATATTACAGAAATTGAGATGATTTTGACTGGTTTTACAAAGAAAGGTGCCTTGAAATTGAGCTCAAAGTAGCAGAAATGTTCGATTTTTACCAAACTTCAAAAGTAAACAAATCGTGCCAAGCGTGCAATACACGTCAACTGGTGAGTCTAATATTCTTTCACAAGTGCACCAATAATATTTATACCATTTTTTACACTAATGCAGTAGTCTGCATAACAGTAAATCTTATATTTTTTGTGAAAATAAAAATTCAAAGTGGAAAGCAAAAGAATATAAGAGGGGCCTTGAGACGTGACTAATGACTAGAGGAAATGTCATTTTAGTGCCAGGAATGTCTTTCTTGTTTATTCTGGACCCTATTCGGAAATTGGCATCTTTTGAAATTTGTGTGAAATTGGCAAAATTGCTAAATTCTGACCACTGTACTGGATAGTTGAATTTCATAAATGAGTGGTTTCGTGCACCCATTCGATAGAAAAAATGGAGTTCTAGCGAAATATTCATGTTTTTTGTCGACTAGTACAGTGAAATTGGCCGAAAATGGGGCTCAAAGTGGGCAATCGCCGATGCGTAAACATCGCCGAGACCGCTAACTTTGCGAGAGCATAATTCCGTAAGTTTTCTATCAAATTTCAAACTTTTGGTGTCTTTATGATCGGGAAAAGATTCTCTATCTTTTCATAAGAGAAAATAATTTTTTTTTTTTTAAATTTGGCCGACCCTGAGAACGAGTTTCGGAGAGGGCCTGTCGACCCTCAAAGGGTTAACAGTCTTTGGTGCGGTACTCTATCAAAAGCCTTACTAAAATCTAAATAAACAATATCAAATTCTTTATCGTGATCAACAAGCCTCAAACGCTTTACTGAAGAAAGTTAATAAATTAGTTAGACAAGAATGGCCTCTTGTGAATCCATGCTGAGTATCAATCAAATTATGCTTATCCAGATGGCTTCTTATAATATCAGCTATAATTGACTAGTAATTTGCCTACAATTGAGGTCAGGCTTATTGGGCGGTAATTTTGCGGTAACGACTTGTCCCCTGCTTTAAAAATAGGAATAACATAAGCCATCTTCCACATATCAGACACTACACCTGTTTGAAGAGATAAATTAAAAATATTAGTTAATGGTTCACAGAGTTCCATTTTGCATTCCTTAAGAACCTTTGAAAAAAAATCATCAGGACCCAGCGATTTATTTTGTTTCAGTCGGTCTGTTTGTTTCATAACCATTTCACTAGTGACTGTAATGTTACATAATTTATCTTCTTCAGGCCCACTATAAAAATTAATTACTGGGATATTGTTAGTGTCTTCCTGTGTAAAAACTGAGAGAAAATAATTATTGAAAATCGGGCACATTACATTCTCTTTGTCAGTAAGATGCCCATAGTTATTTTTAACCCTTTGAGGGTCGACAGGCCCTCTCCGAAACTCGTTCTCAGGGTCGGCCAAATTTAAAAAAAAAAAAAAATTATTTTCTCTTATGAAAAGATAGAGAATCTTTTCCCGATCATAAAGACACCAAAAGTTTGAAATTTGATAGAAAACTTACGGAATTATGCTCTCGCAAAGTTAGCGGTCTCGGTGATGTTTACGCATCGGCGATTTTGCCCACTTTGAGCCCCATTTTCGGCCAATTTCACTGTACTAGTCGACAAAAAACATGAATATTTCACTAGAACTCCATTTTTTCTATCGAATGGGTGCAAGAAACCACCCATTTATGAAATTCAACTATCCAGTACAGTGGTCAGAATTTAGCAATTTTGCCAATTTCACACAAATTTCAAAAGATGCCAATTTCCGAATAGGGTCCAGAATAAACAAGAAAGACATTCCTGGCACTAAAATGACATTTCCTCTAGTCATTAGTCACGTCTCAAGGCCCCTCTTATATTCTTTTGCTTTCCACTTTGAATTTTTATTCTCACAAAAAATATAAGATTTACTGTTATGCAGACTACTGCATTAGTGTAAAAAATGGTATAAATATTATTGGTGCACTTGTGAAAGAATATTAGACTCACCAGTTGACGTGTATTGCACGCTTGGCACGATTTGTTTACTTTTGAAGTTTGGTAAAAATCGAACATTTCTGCTACTTTGAGCTCAATTTCAAGGCACCTTTCATTGTAAAACCAGTCAAAATCATCTCTATTTCTGTAAGATGTCTTCCATTCTATAAAATGAGACCAAGAAAACTAGAATACAACAATAAATACCATATGAAAATACACTGCAAAGTCGCTGATTTATTCCAAAAAAATGGTCAAAGTTTTTTTTTTCTCATTATGCACTGTGTGCTGCAGGATTTTTTTTAGACTGTGCACACTGACCAAATAGACCCATTCTTTCATATGAAGGCCTACCAGCTTTCTCCCACTAGATTTGAGGCCGCTAGAATTTATGCGTACTAGTACGTCAAAAACCCCTACGCGTAAGACGTACTAGTACGACCAAAACCCTCAAAGGGTTAAGGGGCCCTATCTTATCTCTAACTTTTCTTCTATACATGTGGAAAAAACTTTTTGGGTTAGTTTTTGAATCCCTAGCAACTTTAATTTCATACTCCCGTTTAGCTTTTCTTATCCCCTTTTTAACGTCCCTCTTAATGTCAATATACTGATTCATAAGATGACTCTCACCTCTTTTGATATGCCTATAAATTCCTTTCTTCTGCCTTAAAAGATATTTGGGTCTATTATTCATCCATTTTGGGTCATTTTTATTCGATCTTAATTCTTTATATGGGATAAATGTTCTTTGGGCAGCATGTATAGTATTCAGAAAGCTGTCATATTCATAGCTCTCTTCGTTACCCCAATCAACAAATGATAAGTGATCTCTAAGCCCATTGTAATCTGCTAAGTGAAAATCTGGGACCATTACTGAATTATCCCTACTGTCATACTTCCATTCTATGCTAAAGGTAATTGATTTGTGATCGCTTGTGCCGACTTCCTCTGTAATTTCTAAATTATTAACAAGGGTTTCCTTGTTTGCCAGAACCAAATCAAGCAGGTTATTTCCCCTTGTAAGTTTTGTCACAAACTGCTTCAAAAAACAGTCCTGAACTCTTCTAAGAAATCATTTAATCCTAAATTCCCAGTCAAGAAATTCCAATCAATCTGACTAAAGTTAAAGTCCCCTAGAATTACTACATTATCGTGCCTTGTGGCCTTAACAATATCATCCCATAGTAATCTCCTTTGGTCCCTGTCTAAGTTTGGGGGATGGTATATCACTCCTAGAATCAATTTTTCATGCCCCTCTTTTATGCAACAGTTCAAGCAATCTCGGACATACAGTGCCACCCCACCCCCCTTACCGATACTTCTGTCTACTTGGAACAATTTAAAACCCTGAATGTAACATTTCACAAGCATGTCCCGACTTTTGAAATTAAACCATGTCTCAGTGATGACAAATACATCAATGTTACCTGCACTAGCAACTAATCTCAACTCGTTCATCTTATTCCTAGCACTACAGCTATTAGCATAATATATTTTTAAACACCCTCCTTTCTCTTTACCCTTCCTGCTCATTTCTGTTTTTCCACTAAACCTATTACTGTCCCTGTCACCTAGTCCCACTGGCTTTCCAATATCCACCTCATTCTGCCTATTACTAGTATCCCTAGAACTCATATTACTACACTGGGACTTCACTGTATTCTCGCCAAAACCCATACCACTATCTATTCCTAGTTTAAAGCCCTAACAGCTCCCTCCACTGTAGTTGCCAGTGCCTCCACCCCAGACCTAGATAAGTGAACCCCATCTCTGGCATACATGTCATTTCTGCCATAGAAGAGTTCCCAGTTGTCAGTGAATGTTACTACATTTTCCTTAGTATTTGTCCAGCCAGCAGTTGACACCAATTACCCTGGACAACCATTCGTTTCCAACTCCTCTCCTTGGCAAAATTCCACACATGACAGGGTTCCCACCCTTCTTCCTAATCATCTCTATTGCTGATCTATACCTGCTAATCAGGTCCTCACTCCTACGTCTGCCAGCATCGTTGCCTCCCGCACTGAGGTAGATAATAGGATTGCTCCCATTACCTTTCATGATGTCGTCCAGACTGCTAACAATATCCCCCATCCCAGCCCCAGGAAAACATACCCTTTGCCTCCTCTTCCTGTCCCTAAGACAAAAGGCCCTATCCATAAACTTAACCTGTCTCCAACTAAAACAATGTTCTTACCTTCACTTGTGGAATTTGTCATGATGTTCTCGATGGTCTTTATTGGGGTTTCAAGGGATGTCTCACTCACGTCTGCCAATGCTTCCTTGGTGCTCACTGTGAAGTTCCCAGTAGACAACCCACATTCTTCAGGTAACACTGAAAATGGGTTGGAAGTTTCCATGGTAGGCTTCTGTTTCTTCATTGTTTCTGCCTCACCAATAGTCTTCTTGATCCTCAGCTTGGTTCCATGCCACCCGGCCACTGACCAGGTTCCCCTCTTAACCTGAGGACTCACAACAGAAGGATTACTATGAATTTTCTTGTTCTCCTCCATTAATTGCCGTATCTCCAGCCTAGCAACCCTAAGCTCCTCTTTTAGCTGCTGGTAGAGTTGTTCAAGAGAGGACATCTTGGTTCAGATTCACAGAGAGCATACAGACAAGTCTTCACAGAGCTAAGTACAGGTCACCACTGCAGTAGGTCTGTTGGCTTATGCTTGGCAGGTCTTCACAAATCCAACCCTCTAACAGAATAAACGCTACCTAAGCAATAAGCTTTGATAATTCTATTTACTCACATGCAAGTCCCACTCAAATCCAACCCCTCTCACTCATGTATTTATCCAACCTAAATTTGAAACTACCCAAGGTTTTGCATAGATAGGACCTTGGGTAAAGGGATGGGGACTGTAGTGGCAGGCTTCCTTGTGAAGAACATTATGATGGACAACTGAGACCATTTCTTCATATCTACAAACAGAGTTTTGTAGGGAATTATGCCTCTGTCAATATTGTTCATCAACTTCAAAGTCCTCAACCTAAATATGATTTGGCGGCTGGAAATTCGCGAATGTGTGAAGCCCGCAAAAGTTGAAAATGCGAATGTTGAGGGAGACCTGTATATATATTCTTCATGGGGTAGTGGAACAGAATTCTTCCTCCGTAAGCCATGTGTGTCGTAAGAGGTAGCTAACATGCCAGGAGCAATGGGCTAGTAACCCCTTCCCTTGTATTCATTACTAAAGTTAAAAAGAGAAACTTTTGTTTTTCTTTTTGGGCCGCCCTGCTTCGGTGGGATACGACCGGTGCATTGAAAGAAGAATATATAATACAGAGGAACCTTAGTTTTCATTTTCCCTGGTTTTTGTCGAATTCAGTTTTCGACAACTTTTTTCGTCAAAATTTTGGCCCAGTTTTTGTTCATCACAGTTTTCGTGGAGTTGACAGTGGTTCGCCATACAGAATGTGTCCGCCTGTGCCCACACAAAGCATTCAACACATTCTGAGTCGGTCTGGCTTTGTTTCTCATCGGTAGAGGGTGGTAGTGATGGTGGTAGAGGGTGGCAGTGATGGTGGTAGTGATGGTGGTAGAGGGTGGTAGTGATTGTGGTAGAGGGTGGTAGAAGGTGGTAGTGGTTGTGATGGTGGTAGAGGGTGGTAGTGATTGTGGTACAGGGTGGTAGTGATGGTGGAAGAGGGTTGTAGTGGTTGTGATGGTGGTAGAGGGTGGTAGTGATTGTGGTAGAGGGTGGTAGTGGTTGTGATGATGGTAGAGGGTAGTAGTGATGGTGGTAGAGGGTGGTAGTGATGGTGGTAGTGATGGTAGAGGGTGGTAGTGGTTGTCATGGTGGTAGTGATGGTAGAGGGTGGTAGTGGTTGTGATGGTGGTAGAGGGTAGTAGTGGTGGTGGTAGAGGGTGGTAGTGATGGTGGTAGAGAGTAGTAGTGATGGTGGTAGAGGGTGGTAGTGATGGTGGTAGTGGTTGTAATGGTGGTAGAGGGGTGGTAGTGATTGTGGTAGAGGGTGGTAGTGATGGTGGTATAGGGTGTTAGTGGTTGTGATGGTGGTAGAGGGTAGTAGTGATGGTTGTAGAGGGTGGTAGTGATGGTGGTAGAGGGCGATAGTGGTTGTGATGGTGGTATAGGGTGGTAGTGATTGTGGTAGAGGGTGGTAGTGATTGTGGTAGAGGGTGGTAGTGATAGTGGTAGAGGGTGGTCATGATAGTGGTAGAGGGTAGTAGTGATGGTGGAAGAGGGTGGTAGTGATGGTGGTAGAGGGTGGTAGTGATGGTGGTAGAGGGCGATAGTGGTTGTGATGGTGGTATAGGGTGGTAGTGATTGTGGTAGAGGGTGGTAGTGATTGTGGTAGAGGGTGGTAGTGATAGTGGTAGAGGGTGGTCATGATAGTGGTAGAGGGTAGTAGTGATGGTGGAAGAGGGTGGTAGTGATGGTGGTAGAGGGTGGTAGTGATGGTGGTAGAGGGCGATAGTGGTTGTGATGGTGGTATAGGGTGGTAGTGATTGTGGTAGAGGGTGGTAGTGATTGTGGTAGAGGGTGGTAGTGATAGTGGTAGAGGGTGGTCATGATAGTGGTAGAGGGTAGTAGTGATGGTGGAAGAGGGTGGTAGTGATGGTGGTAGAGGGTGGTAGTGATGGTGGTAGAGGGTGGTAGTGATTGTGGTAGAGGGTGATAGTGATAGTGGTAGAAGGCAGTAGTGATGGTGGTAGTGATTGTGGTAGAGGGTGGTAGTGATGGTGGTAGAGGGTAGTAGTGATGGTGGTAAAGGGTGGTAGTGATGGTGGTAGAGGGTGGTAGTGGTTGCAGTGGTGGTAGAGGGTGGTAGTGATGGTGGTAGAGGGTAGTAGTGGTTGTGATGGTGGTAGAGGGTGGTAGTGATTGTGGTAGAGGGTGGTAGAGATAACCTCTCCTCCCCCTCCTTGCTGTCTTCCTTATTCAAATTCAAATTCAAATTCAAAGTTTATTCTCTCTAAGGATTACAATGCTGAGTTTACAGAAATTTGGTTATTGTTTGGTGGTTTACATGTAGTAAAATTGTGATTACAGAGTGTACCACTAGAACGCTTAGCATGGCTAGGCATTTCGGGCATACTTAGTTTTATTCTTAATTGTAAAATATTACAAATTATGAGGTAAGTTGGTATTATGGCTAAGTGACTAAATACTAGTTTGTGAGTTTAGCAATGTGAATGCTTTTGTTTTGGCACAGTACATAGTTTCAGTATTGGAGTATCACAGGATTCATTATTTAAAGACTGAGATTAATATTTCTGTTTATGGTCAAATGAGTGAGCGAGTGTAAGTGTGAACCACCAGGTGGTATTCGTGTAGTTAGTTGACAGGGTGTATCAGGGAGATAAGATGTTTTCTAATGGTAGTTTTGAAGGTGATGAATGTGTCTGCAGTTCTAGAGTTCTCGGGTAGGGTATTCCAGATTTTAGGGCCTTTGACATACATTGAATTTTTGTAAAGGTTTAGTCGGACACGGGGAATGTCGTAGAGATGTTTGTGTCTGGTGTTATGCCTGTGGGTTCTGTCACAACTATCAAGAAAGCGTTTTAGGTCAAGGTTGATATTAGAGTTTAAGGCCCTGTAGATATAGATTGCACAGTAGTAAGTGTGGATGTACTGAACTGGGAGTAAGTTTAGATCTATGAAGAGTGGAGGGGTGTGTTGCCAGGGATGGGATTTAGTGATTATTCTTACTGCAGCTTTTTGTTGGGTTATTATTGGCTTTAGGTGTGTTGCTGCAGTTGATCCCCAAGCACAAATAGCATAGGTGAGGTATGGATAAATAAGTGAGTGGTATAGTGTGAGAAGGGCATTTTGCGGCACGTAGTATCGTATATTGGAGAGGATCCCAACCGTTTTGGATACTTTTTTGGCTATATGCTGGATATGGGTGCTGAAATTCAGGTTGTTGTCAAGGTATAAGCCTAGGAATTTGCCCCCATTATTTCTGGTAATTAGAGTGTTGTCAATCTTAATGTTAATTTGTGCATCTCCTGCTCTGCTACCAAACATAATATAGTAGGTTTTGTCAGTGTTAAGCGTAAGTTTATTGGCTGTCATCCAAGTCGATATTTTAATCAGCTCCTCATTCACAATGGTGTTGAGGGTGGCAAGATTAGGGTGAGAGATGACATAAGTCGTGTCATCAGCAAAGAGAATGGGTTTCAGGTGTTGGGATACGTTTGGAAGGTCATTGATGTATATGAGGAAGAGCAGGGGACCAAGGACACTTCCCTGCGGAACTCCAGTATCAAGTGGCCGTGTTGCTGATGCTGTGTCTTTAATGGTGACGTACTGATGCCTATTAGTAATGTAAGATTTGAAATAAGCAAGCGCATGGCCTCTTATACCGTAGTGATCAAGTTTGTGGAGTAGGATTTCGTGGTTTACTGTGTCAAAAGCTTTTCTTAGGTCAATAAAAATTCCTAGTGGATATTCCTTATTTTCCAATGCTGTGTAAAGCAGATCTAGCATTTTTATGATTGCATCATTAGTGCTTTTATTTTTCCTGAATCCAAACTGGCAGGGGTTGAGTATGTTTTGAGCCGTTATAAATGAATACAGTCTCCTGTGCAAGAGTCTTCAATAAAGGTAGAAGTGATATTATATGTTCATTTATCCATTTCATTAGTTCTTTATATTTATTTCTCATTGTTTTCTGTATGTAAAACTATAGTTATTCTCTATAAAATGTATTTTTTGTTACTTTTGGTTGTCTGGAATGGATTAATTGGATTTACATTATTTCTTATTTGAAATATTGTTTCAGTTTTCATGACTTTCTGGAGTGAATTAATGATGAAAATTGAGGTTCCACTGTATATAATGTGCATGTGTAATTGCACCTGTCATCATAACTCCTTGATCCAGTGGTTGTATCACAGATGTATTTGGTGGTAAAAGCACAACTTTCACATGGGTGCACATTCTTCAAGAGATGCACTTGAATATGGGAATCATTAAGAGTGACTAGAATCTTGAATGCAACATTCTTGCTGTCTGTATAAAACCTGACTTCAAGAATAAAATTATTCTTGAACCAGTCAAGAAACAAGGCCCCAGTTATCCATCCTGACTGAATAAACTTCCAGATAATGAACATAGTGCTTTTGTCTTTACCTGTTCAAGCATGGGAAGCCTTGGGGCAAAAAACAAACATTATCTTACAATTAAAATCACCTGATGCATTATCACGCAGAAGTAAGCTGAAACGAGTACACTTTTCTCTTGCTGGTTGATGTAAGTATTAGATGGCATCATCTTTCAGTAGACAGTCTCAGTAGCATTAAATGCTAACGCTGAGTTATAACTACCCTCTGAAATAATTACCTCCTGGCAGCAGCATTAATAGCTGCTGCACTTCCATCCTTAAATTTAACATGCATTTAATTGCTCCATTTGTAATTGTGGAGCCAGAAAATACTAGATACATGCTCTCTTGTTTAAAGTTTCCTTCATCACACACTTTTTATGCATTCTAAGGCTTTCTTCTTTATTATGAGGAAATTATGGCACATTTTTCTTGGTTTTTTGCTTAATCCACTTATTCAGTAATTTTTCTGTTTTATTTATCTGTTATGACCTATGTAATATTACAAATACAAATACAAATGTTTATTTCTCTGTAAAGATTACAATGTGGGGTTTACATATTATGAAATATTGGTTACAATGTGTGGGTTACATATTTTAAAATACTAATTACAAAGATGGCCACTATCATGACTAGGTATTTCGGGCAGACTAATAATAATTCTAACTCTATATTGATACAGGTTACAGAGCATATTAATATTAAAGCTAGGTAACTGCATTACAGTTTGTAAATTTAGCAATGAGAATGGTTTTGCCTTGGCATGATACACAGTTTCTATTAAAGCTCCTATATTGGATTATCTCAGACAAACTTATGACTAGGTTAAGATTTGTTAGGCAATAGCTTTATTCGAAATTTGATGTTTACAGTCATTTGGGTGAGTGTAAGTGTTAACTGGGGGAATCACAGATATCGAGAGTAGGTCTAGTTTGTTTTTTATGTGTTCATGATACAGGTAAGAGAATAGGTGGTTTTCATGTAGCTAGCTGTTGGTGGGGTGTGTCAGGGAGATAAGATGTTTTTTAATGGTAGCTTTGAAAGTGATGGTTGTGTCTGCAGTTCTAGAATTTTCAGGCAGGGAGTTCCAGATTTTAGGCCCTTTAATGTACGTTGAATTTTTGTATAGGTTTAGCCGGACATGGGGAATGTCATAGAGATTATTGTGCCTTGTGTTGTGCCTGTGGGTCCTGTCACAACTATCAAGAAAGTGTTTTAGTTCAAGGTTAATATTGGAATTTATGGTTTTGTAAATGTAGGCTGCATAGTAGTAAGTGTGGATGTTCTGTACAGTGAGTAAGTTTAGATTTTTGAAGAGTAGGGGTGTGTGTTGCCTAGTAGTATTGGATTGTGTGATAATTCTTACTGTGGCTTTCTGTTGGGTTATTATAGGCTTTAGGTGTGTTGCTGCTGTTGATCCCCAATCTCAAATAGCATAGGTGAGGTAGGGATAGATGAATAAATAGTATAGTGTGAGAAGGGCTGATTGTGGCACGTAGTAGCATATCTTGGAGAGGATCCCAACCGTTTTGGATACTTTTTTTTGTTATGTGTTGGATATGGGTGCTGAAATTCAGGTTGCTGTCGAGGTGTAGGCCCAGGAATTTGCTCTCATTATGTTTAGCAATAAGAGTGGTGTCGATCTTAATGTTCAGTTGTGCAACACTTGCTCTGTTACCAAACATGACATAGAAGGTTTTGTCAGTGTTGAGTAAGTTTATTGGGTGTCATCCAAGTAGATATTTCTAGTAGCTCCTCGTTAACAATGGTGTTGAGTGTGGCAAGATTTGGGTGGGAGATGACATAAGTCATGTAGTCAGCAAAGAGAATAGGTTTCAGGTATTGTGATATGTTGGGAAGATCATTGATGTGTAAGAGGAAGAGCAGGGGACCATGGACACTTCCCTGTGGCACTCCAGTATCAAGTGGTCATGTTGATGAAGTTGTGTCTTTAATGGTGATGTACTGATACAGGTTAGTAAGTTATGATTATACCATAATGATCAAGTTTGTGGAGTAGGATGCCATGGTCTACTGTGTCAAAAGCTTTCCTTAGGTCAATAAAGAGTCCTATATTTCTTATTTTCCAGTGCTTTGTAAAGCAGCTGTAGCATTTTTACAGTTGTATTGTTTGTGCTTTTATTTTTTCTGAAGCCAAATTAGCAGGGGTTGAGTATGCTTTGTACTGTCATAAACAAATATTCTCTTTAGAATGTCATAACCTGGATTATTCATTGCACAAACTATTATCTTTAACTCATTCCTCTTCATTCTATGAATTAATGCTTCATTGAGACCACAGGTTCACACTGTCTCATCACATTTTAGAAGATGCCATTGTAGAAGACAAAATTATTCATTTATTTAAAAAAAATGATGAGGCAGAAGGGGGGTTTTGGTTTAGAAGTCTTGACAGTGAAAGGGTTGATAGCAGTGTGTGAGCTAGGGGTAATATGTATTCTGATTGGGTCATGAAACCCACTTCTTTTCTTGTGTTATATTGAAAATTTTTCTTTTCTTTTCCTCAGGCAACATGTGATCTTCCTTGCACATTTCACAGAGCATTTGACTTTCTTCCTGATCCCCTTAGTGGACTTGAAACTGTTATAGAACTTGGTTATCAAAGAATATTAACAAGGTACAGTACATATTTTTTTTATATTAGTACAGTAATTCACAAATATCAATAAAATGCTGTATCTGAAAACCTTGGACAGTACTACATGGGTATATTTTATTACATAATACGGTACACAAGACTTACAAGATACATTGCCGGTACAAAGATGGCATATACAGTACATGAGTGTTCTGGGGCTATAGGACCCACATGTAATAATGTAACTAGCAGTTACTCACTTTGGGATACCTAATTATATTAAATTACTAGGGGCACAATTGCTTATTAAATTCTGTCATGAGAACAGATCACTCTTATGGAGAAAAAGCCAGTTGGGTCAAGCCCTGTATTTCAATATACTAAATAGGTTCTACTATAAACACCCACAGTTAAAATAAGTAGATTATAAAGACAGTATTAAAAGTGAAGTAAAATGTAGTAATGGGAAAAACAAAATTATTGTAGTAATTAAAGAACTAAGCATGTCGAAGTTCTTTTGTTTATTGTTGTTGTGTAGATGGAGAAGAGGCTAGTTGGCTCTCTCTTGTGGTTGTGGTGCCAACATGGCAAGACCTTCTCCTCCACTCTTGCTTCTGGGCAAAATGTGAGTGCCCCAGAGGTAAGATTTGTATATCTGGAGAGGGTTTTGGGGGTCAGTGCCCCCACAACCCAGGGGGCATTGATGTAACCATTATACCCAGAGTGAATACAGTGTGTCAAAACACTGGGTTAAGGTCATCAGGAATTAAGGAGTACTAATTGTTTGAGATGGACCATGTGACTGAACTGGCTGAGCAGCTGAGGAAGTGCATCCTTTGTCATGAATAGGAAAATGCTTAACTTTTATATTCTGTACATACAGTGGACCAACGATATTAATCCGTTCCAGAGAGCTTATCTTGAGGCGAATTTATCGTTAGTCGGATTAATTTTCCCCATAAGAAATAATGGAAATCCAATTAATCTGTTCCAGACACCCAAAAGTATGAAATTTTTTTTTCACGTGAAATATACATTTTCCTACACAGAAAAAGAAGGATACATGCACAATAAATACTGTACTAAATGAAGAATAAATGACACTTACCTTTATTGAAGATGTGATGAGTGATGAGATGGGAGGAGGGGAGATGGAGCTGTATTATTGTTTGGAAAGGGAATCACCTTCTATAAGGATTTTAGGTACCAATTCCTTTTCCGGGGTTACTTCCCTTCTTTTTTTTAATGCCACTGGGAACAACTTGAGAGTCACTGGACCTCTGTCTCACCAAAAATCTGTCCATAGAGCTCTGTACCTCGTGTTCCTTTAACCCTTTCAGGGTCCAAGGCCCAAATCTGGAGTCACGCACCAGTGTCCAAGAATTTTCACAAAAAAATTTGTTATTTTTTCTTATGAAATCGTAGAGAATCTTTTTGTGAAGGTAATAAAACAAAAAGTATGAAATTTGGTGGAAAATTGACGAAATTATGCTCTCGCGAATTTTGATGTGTCAGCGACATTTACGAATCGGCGATTTTGCCGACTTTGACTCCCATTTTAGGCCAATTACATTATTCCAATCAACCAAATTCTTAGCTATTTCACTAGTATTACTTCTATTCTATCGATTGAGCACAAGAAATCGCCAAGTCAACTGTTTCAACTACAAAATAAAGTAATCGGAAATTGTTAATTTGGCCAATTTAACACAAAGTTCAAAATATTCCAATTTCAAAATAGGGTCCAGAATAAACAATGTAGGCATTCCTGGCACTAAACTAATGTTTCCTCTGTTCATTAGTTATGTTTTGAGGCTTTACAAATAAATTCCATTTTGATTTTTTATTCACATAATGAATTTTTATTCACACCAAAAAATAGAAGATTTACTGTTATGCAATACTGTAATAATTGTATAAATATCATCACCATATTTGTGAATGTATATTAGACCCACCAGCTGACGTGTATTAGACGTGTGAGGTCGTTTGTTTACTCTTGAATATCGGCAAAAATTTAACATTTCCGCTACTTTGAGCTCGGTTTCAAGCCATTTCCAGTGCTAAAACCAATCAAAATCATCTCTATTTCTGTAATATGTCTTCCATTCTATCAAATGAGACCAAGAAATCGCAAATACAACTATAAAAAACATACGAAAAAACACTGCAAAGTTGCTGTTTTAATCGAAAAATCATGATTTAAGTTTTTTTCTCTCATTATACACAGTGTGCTGCAGGATCTGTTTTATGTGGTGCACACATACCACATAGATGTATTCTCTCATATCTAGGCCCAAATGTACCACTCACAGTTTATCAGAGCGAGCTGAGCTCATGGCGTAGATCTACGGTTTGGACCCTGAACGTAAAGCCGTAGATCTACGGGACGGACCCTGAAAGGGTTAAGATCTTCCTAAAATGGGCCAGAACATTGTCATTGTAAAAGTCACTAGCACAGCTTGCAATAGCTGTGTCAGTGATTTTCATCCATAAAGGTTTGCACATCAACCCACTTTGCACAAATTTCCTTAATCTTTGAAGAAGGCAACTTCCTCAGTTTCTCTCTCCCCTCCTCTGAAGCAATTTCCTCAGTTGTGGCCTCTTGCTGTTGCAGATGCTCTTGCAGCTCATCAGTGGTTAGTTCTTCATTGTCGTCCTCCACCAACTCTTCCACATCCTTCCCACTAACCTCCAACCCGATGGACTTCCCCAATGCCACAATAGATTCCACAACTGGCATAGGCTCCTGAGGGTTAGCCCCAAACCCTTCAAAATCCCTCTCTTGTACACATTCTGGCCACAGTTTCCTCCAAGCAGAGTTCAAGGTTCTGTTAGTCACTCCCTCCCAAGCCTTACCTATAAGGTTTATGCAATTGAAGATACTAAAGTGATCTTTCCAAAAGTCTCTTAGGGCTAGTTGAGTGTCTGAGGTCACTTCGAAGCACTTTTGAAACATTGCTTTGGTGTACAGTTTTTTGAAATTTGAAATGACCTGCTGGTTCATGGGCTGGAGGAGAGGAGTGGTATTAGGAGGCAAGAACTTCACTTTTATGAAGCTCAACTTCCCCGAAATTCGCTCTGGCAAGTCTGAAGGATGAGCAGGAGCATTGTCTAATACCAGGAGGCACTTGAGGTCCAATTTATTTTCCAGGAGGTAATTTTTCACAGTGGGGCCAAACACATGATAAAACCAATCATAGAAAATGTCCCTAGTGACCATGCTTTACCGTTTGCCCTCCACATCACACACAAATTAGCCTTGATGACATTGTTTTTCTTGAACACTTTGGAAGTTTTAGAGTGATACACGAGTAGAGGCTTCACTTTACAATCCCTACTAGCATTACTACACAACATGAGAGTTACCCTGTCTTTCATAGGCTTGTGTCCTGGCAGTGCTTTTTACTCCTGTGTAATGTAGGTCCTGTTTGGCATTTTCTTCCAAAACAGGCCTGTTTCATCACAATTAAACACTTGTTGGGGTTTTAATTTTTCAGTGTCTATGTACTCCTAGAATTCCTGCACATATTTTTCAGCTGCTTTTTGGTCCGAACTGGCAGCCTCACCATGCCGTACCACACTGTATGTGCCACTACGATTCTTAACCCTTTGACTGTTTTGGCCGTATATATACGTTTTACAAGGTACCATGTTTGACGTATATATACTCATAAATTCTAGCAGGGGAAGTACTACCGTCCTGCCAGATGACTGTGAAACAAACCTGTAACTGTTTTGCATGATGGTAGGATTGCTGGTGTCTTTTTCTGTCTCATAAACATGCTAGATAACAGGGATATCTTGCTACTCCTACTTACACTTTGGTCACACTTGACAGACACGCACATGCATATATATAATATATATATATATATATATATATATATAATATATATATACACAAATATATATATATATATATATATATATATATATATATATATATATATACATACATACATACATACATACATACATACATACAGGAGGGCCCCGCTTTACGGCATTTCACTTTACGGCGTTCCGCTAATACGGTCATTTCAAATTATGACCAAAACTCGCTATACGGCTCCCCCCACCTGACTTTCTAATACGGTCACCGCGCCCCACCCTGTTTGTTTACATTCTTCGTGAGCTCAGTAAGCACTAAGTCTCTCCATTTTGTCTGGAAACTCCAAAATTTCAAATGTTTTGAAAGTTATTTCATATTTTATATATACTCTGATAATTATACTTATGTATACCTGTACTTAAATAAACTTACATACTGTGCTGGCATGCAGGTACACATTAAAATCAGTAAGAGTGTCTTATGTCTCCAGACGTCATATTAGTAATGATAATAATAATCATCAAGTCTCATTTAAACGTCGTATATTACGTTAAATACACATTTTCATTAATCCATCTATGATATTTTTTCAAAATTATATAATAAACACGATACATAACATAAAAAGATGATAAATACACCCCACAATAGAATAAATAAACATAAATATGAGATGTGGTAGCCAGATAACTTGTACAAGTGACGCCAAGAATAACATTTTCTCTAATCTAACATAAGAGAAAATGTGTTACTGGGGGTAACTGTAGAAAATTATTCCTTTCGTATGTATGTAAGTAAGTTTATTCAGGTATACACAAATACAGTTACATAGATTATCATACATAACATATGTGTAGAGAACCTAGGATAACCCAACAAAGTCAGAGTGACTTATTTCCATTGCCTTCACTCAGAGCATCATTTCTTCTCAAAATGATGTTACATGAGAATGGGAGTGTTCTTCTTTATTTATTCTACCATATCAATGTAGAGACAACCTGTACACAATGTAACTTGTACACAAACCAGACGTGTACACTTTGTTTACAAAACTTACCTTCGCCTGGTTTGTTTACATAACTCTGCGCCTGTACTCTCTCATGCACTCATTCTTTCTCTCTCTCATTTATTCGTTTTATCTCATTTACTTACTCCTGACCCTACATTAAGACTACAAATATTTTAAGGTAAGTAATGAGTGAACTGTATATACATTTTATCGCTCTGGGATGCTTAAATGTAATAAAATATTATGTGTAGGTGGGTTGGCCTGGTATGGTAGCCCGGCTGACTACCATACATACCACACTTGATTTTTTTACAATAAATACTACTTATCTCACCCTATGTGTGGGTGGGGTATGGTAGCCTGGCTGACTACCATACATACCACACTTGATTTCTTACAATAAATACTACTTGTCTCACCCTAGATTAAGACTATAAATATTTTAAGGTAAGTAATGAGTGCACTATGTGTGTATTGTACTTTTTTATTGTTTTTTGATGCCTGGTTCTATTGCTAGCTTAATATATGTTAGTGTAAACTTGTTATCTAGTGTTTGTATGCATTTGTAAGTGGAAAAAAAGGGTGTTCCACTTTACGGCGGTTTCCGCTTTACGGCGGTAGCCTGGAACCTAACCAGCCGTATAAGTGGGGCCCTACTGTATACACACACACACACACGTACATACATCTAGGTTTTTCTCCTTTTTCTAAATAGCTCTTGTTCTTCTTTATTTCTTTTATTGTCCATGGGGAAGTGGAAAAGAATCTTTCTTCCGTAAGCCATGCGTGTCGTATGAGGCGACTAAAATGCAGGGTGCGATGGGCTAGTAACCCCTTCTCCTGTAGACATTTACTAAAAAAGAGCAGAAAAAAATTATAAAACTGGGATGCTTGAATGTGGGTGGATGTAGTGCAGATGACAAGAAACAGATGATTGCTGATGTCATGAATGAAAAGAAGTTGGATGTCCTGGCCCTAAGCGAAACAAAGCTGAAGGGGGTAGGGGAGTTTCAGTGGGGGGAGATAAATGGGATTAAATCTGGAGTATCTGAGAGAGTTAGAGCTAAGGAAGGGGTAGCAGTAATGTTGAAGGATCAGTTATGGAAGGAGAAAAGAGAATATGAATGTGTAAATTCAAGGATTATGTGGATTAAAGTAAAGGTTGTATGTGAAAAGTGAGTCATAATGAGTGTGTATGCACCTGGAGAAGAGAGGAATGCAGAGGAGAGAGAGAGATTTTGGGAGATGTTAAGTGAATGTATAGGAACCTTTGAACCAAGTGAGAGAGTAATTGTGGTAGGGGATCTGAATGCTAAAGTAGGAGAAACTTTTAGAGAGGGTGTGGTAGGTAAGTTTGGGGTGCCAGGTGTAAATGATAATGGGAGCCCTTTGATTGAACTTTGTATAGAAAGGGGTTTAGTTATAGGTAATATATATTTTAAGAAAAAGATGATAAATAAGTATACAAGATATGATGTAGGGCGAAATGACAGTACAGTGGACCCCCGGTATTCGATATTAATCCGTTCCTGAGAGCTCATCGAATACCGATAATATCGAAAACCAAATCAATTTTCCTCATAAGAAATAATGAAAATCAAATTAATCCGTGCAAGACACCCAAAAGTATGAAAAAAAAAATTTTACTACATGAAATATTAGGTTTAATGCAATAGAATAATTACAATAACAATAAAATAATTGACACTTACCTTTAATGAAGATCTGGTGATGATTGATGGGATGGAAGGAGGGGAGAGGTGTTAGTGTTTAGAAGGGGAATCCCCTTCCATTAGGACTTGAGGTAGCAAGTCCTTTTCCAGGGTTACTTCCCTTCTTTTAATGCCACGAGGACCAGCTTGAGAGTCACTGGACCTCTGTCGCACAACAAATCTGTCCATAGAGCTCTGTACCTCCCGTTCCTTTACGATTTGTCTAAAATGGGCCACAACATTGTCATTGTAATAGCTGTGTTAGGGTGATTTTCATCCATAAAGGTTTGCACTTCAACCCACTGTGCACACATTTCCTTAATTTTTGAAGTAGGCACAATGTATTCCACAACTGGTATAGGCTTCTCAGGGTTAGCCCCAAACCCTTCAAAATATTTCTTAATTTCCATACTAATTCTCACCCTTTTTACCACAGGGTTGGCACTAGAAGCTTTCTTGGGGCCCATGGTGACTTATTTTGCAGAAACAAGCACCAAACACAGTGATAATATGGATAACATGGAATGTACCGAATGTATCCTTAGATGCGCGCACACTGGCTGGCTTGTAAACACTGGCACACAAGGGGCAGTTCAGGCCACATGTGGACAGGTCTCGTACGAATCGTATCGAATACCGGGTTTTCATTCAAATACTGAGGAAAATTTTTTGTGATATAATGCATCGAATACCGGATTTATCGAATACTGATGCCATCAAATACCAGGGGTCCACTGTAGTTTGTTGGATTATGTATTGGTAGATAAAAGACTGTTGAGTAGACTTCAGGATGTACATGTTTATAGAGGGGCCACAGATATATCATATTCGCTTCTTAGTTGTAGCTACACTGAGAGTAAAAGGTAGATGGGATACAAGGAGATTAGAAGCATCAGGGAAGAGAGAGGTGAAGGTTTATAAATTAAAAGAGGAGGCAGTTAGGGTAAGATTTAAACAGCTATTGGAGGATAGATGGGCTAATGAGAGCATAGGCAATGGGGCCGAAGAGATATGGGGTAGGTTTAAAAATGTAGTATTAGAGTGTTCAGCAGAAGTTTGTGGTTACAGGAAAGTGGGTGCGGGAGGGAAGAGGAGCGATTGGCGGAATGATGATGTAAAGAGAGTAGTAAGGGAGAAAAAGTTAGCATATGAGAAGTTTTTACAAAGTAGAAGTGATGCAAGGAGGGAAGAGTATATGGAGAAAAAGAGAGAGGTTAAGAGAGTGGTGAAGCAATGTAAAAAGAGAGCAAATGAGAGAGTGGGTGAGATGTTATCAACATTTTTTGTTGAAAATAATAAAAAGTTTTGGAGTGAGATTAACAAGTTAAGGAAGCCTAGAGAACAAATGGATTTGTCAGTTAAAAATAGGAGAGGAGAGTTATTAAATGGAGAGTTAGAGGTATTGGGAAGATGGAAGGAATATTTTGAGAAATTGTTAAATGTTGATGAAGATAGGGAAGCTGTGATTTCGTTAAATGTTGATGAAGATAGGGAAGCTGTGATTTCGTTAAATGTTGATGAAGATAGGGAAGCTGTGATTTCATTAAATGTTGATGAAGATAGGGAAGCTGTGATTTCGTTAAATGTTGATGAAGATAGGGAACCTGTGATTTCATGTATAGGGCAAGGAGTGAGGAAGAGCCAGTTGTGAGTGTGGGGGAAGTTCGTGAGGCAGTAGGTAAAATGAAAGGGGGTAAGGCAGCCGGGATTGATGGGATAAGGATAGAAATGTTAAAAGCAGGTGGGGATATAGTTTTGGAGTGGTTGGTGCAATTATTTAATAAATGTATGGAAGAGGGTAAGGTACCTAGGGATTGGCAGAGAGCATGCATAGTTCCTTTGTATAAAAGCAAAGGGGACAAAAGAGAGTGCAAAAATTATAGGGGGATAAGTCTGTTGAGTATACCTGGTAAAGTGTATGGTACAGTTATTATTGAAAGAATTAAGAATAAGACAGAGAATAGGATAGCAGATGAACAAGGAGGCTTTAGGAAAGGTAGGGGGTGCGTGGACCAGGTGTTTACAGTGAAACATATAAATGAACAGTATTTAGATAAGGCTAAAGAGGTTTTTGTGGCATTTATGGATTTGGAAAAGGCGTATGACAGGGTGGATAGGGGGGCAATGTGGCAGATGTTGCAGGTGTATGGTGTAGGAGGTAGGTTACTGAAAGCAGTGAAGAGTTTTTATGAGGGTAGTGAGACTCAAGTTAGAGTATGTAGGAAAGAGGGAGATTATTTCCCAGTAAAAGTAGGCCTTAGACAAGGATATGTGATGTCACCGTGGTTGTTTAATATATTTATAGATGGAGTTGTAAGAGAAGTAAATGCGAGGGTTTTGGCAAGAGGCATGAAGTTAAAAGATAATCACACATAAAGTGGGAGTTGTCACAGTTGCTCTTTGCTGATGACACTGTGTTTTTGGGAGATTCTGAAGAGAAGTTGCAGAGGTTGGTGGATGAATTTGGTAGGTTATGGAAATAAATGGTATAAAATACCAACACAATGGAAATATAAACACATATGCAGTGTAATGTGATCCTTTATTGACTACGTTTTGCCCACACAGTGGGCTTTTTCAAGTCACAAACAGAACTACCTGGGGTGGAAGGAAATACTCGCGTTCCTTCCACCCCAGGTAGTTCTGTTTGTGACTTGAAAAAGCCCACTGTGTGGGCAAAACGTAGTCAATAAAGGATCACATTATACTGCATATGTGTTTATATTTCCATTGGTAGGGTATGCAAAAGAAGAAAATTAAAAGTGAATACAGGAAAGAGTAAGGTTATGAGGATAACAAAAATATTAGGTGATGAAAGATTGGATATCAGATTGGAGGGAGAGAGTATGGAGGAGGTGAATGTATTCAGATATTTGGGAGTGGACATGTCAGCGGATGGGTCTATGAAAGATAAGGTGAATCATAGAATTGATGAGGGGAAAAGGGTGAGCAGTGCACTTAGGAGTCTGTGGAGACAAAGAACTTTGTCCTTGGAGGCAAAGAGGGGAATGAATGAGAGTATAGTTTTACCAACTCTTATATGGGTGTGAAGCCTGGGTGATGAATGTTGCAGTGGAGAGGCAGTGGAGATGTCATGTCTGAGGGCAATGTGTGGTGTGAATATAATGCAGAGAATTCGTAGTTTGGAAGTTAGGAGGAGGTGCAGGATTACCAAAACTGTTGTCCAGAGGGCTGAGGAAGGGCTGTTGAGGTGGTTCGGACATGTAGAGAGAATGGAGCGAAACAGAATGACTTCAAGAGTGTATCAGTCTGTAGTGGAAGGAAGGCGGGGTAGGGGTCGGCCTAGGAAAAGTTGGAGGGAGGGGGTAAAGGAGGTTTTGTGTGCGAGGGGCTTGGACTTCCAGCAGGCATGCGTGAGCGTGTTTGATAGGAGTGAATGGAGACAAATGGTTTTTAATACTTGACGTGCTGTTGGAGTGTGAGCAAAGTAACATTTATGAAGGGATTCAGGGAAACCGGCAGGCTGGACTTGAGTCCTGGAGATGGGAAGTACAGTGCCTGCACTCTGAAGGAGGGGGTGTTAATGTTGCAGTTTAAAAACTGTAGTGTAAAGCGCCCTTCTGGCAAGACAGTGATGGAGTGAATGATGGTGAAAGTTTTTCTTTTTTGGGCCACCCTGCCTTGGTGGGAATCGGCCAGTGTGTTAATAAAAAAATATACGTTTTACGAGGTGCCGTGTTTGACGTATATATACTCATAAATTCTAGTGGCTTCAAATCAAGCAGGAGAAAGCTGGTAGGCCCACAGGTGAGAGAATGAGTCTGTGTGGTCAGTGTGCACCATATAAAAAAAATCCTGGAGCACGCAGTGCATAATGAGAAAAAAAAACTCCGACCATTTTTTTTAATTAAAATGCTGACTTTGTGGTCTATTTTCATATAGAATTTATGGTTGTATTCTCGTTTTCTTGGTCTCATTTGATAGAATGGAAAACATATTATAGAAATAGATGTGATTTTGATTGGTTTTACTATAAGAAGAACCTTGAAATGGAGCTCAAATTAGGGGAAATGTTTGATTTTTGCCGATGTTCAAAAGTAAACAAATGCTGTCATTGTCCAATAAATGTCAAACTAGCCATTCTAATATGCAGTCATGAATGGGTTGACATTATTTGTACAATTATTACAATATTGCAGTAGTCTGCATAACAGTAAATCTTATATTTTTTGTTTGAATAAAAATTCAAAATAGAAAGCAAGAGTAATATCAGAGGGGCCTGGAGACGTGACTGATGAACAAAGAAAATGGTGTTTTAGAGCCAGGAATGTCTGCATTGTTCATTCTGGACCTTATTTTGAAATTGTCATATTTTTTAATTTTCGTGAAATTGGCCAAATTGCAAATTTCTGACCACGTTATTGGGTAGTTGAAATAGGTAAATGGGCAGTTTCTTGTACTCAATCGATAGAAAAAATGGAGTTCTAAAGAAATAGCTATGAGTCTGGTCGACTGGAACAATGGAATTAGCCGAAAATAGGGCTCAAATTGGGCAAAATCGCTGTTTTGTAAATATCGCCGAGGTCGCTAACTTCGCGAGAGCGTAATTCCGTCAGTTTTCCATCAAATTTCGATTTTTTTTGTCATTACAATTGGGAAAAGATTCTCTATCATTTCTTAAGATTTTTTTTTTTTTTTTTTTTTTTTGAAATTTTGCAACACCAGGAGACACCTCAGGATTGGGGGTTGGGACAGTCAAAGGGTTAAATCTCTCAAACCAACCTTTGCTGGCTTTAAATTCAATAACACCACTAGTTACAGGCATTTTTTTAATTAAATCATCATGCAACTGCCTTGCCTCTTCACATATGATTGAATGAGAGATACTATCTGCTGATATCTGTTTTTTATTTATCCACAGCAACAACAGTTTCTTAACATCTTCAAGTACTTGTGATCTCTGTTTCAAAAACATACTTACACCTTTCGCAACAACAGCTTCCTTGATTGCCTTTCTATTGGCCAAGATAGTAGCGATGGTTGATTGGGGTTTGTTATACAACCTGGCCAGCTTGGAGACATGCACTCCACTTTTATACTTTGTGATTATCTTCTCCTTCATTTCTATTGTAATTCTCACCCTTTTTACCACAGGGTTGGCACTAGAAGCTTTCTTTGGGCCCGTGCTGGCTTATTTGGCAGTTACAAGTACCAAAAACACTGGAATAATACAAAATGTACTGAATGTACGTGTGGAAGCGACCGCACTGGCTTGTAAACACTGGGACACTAACTGAAGGCAGGGCAGCTAAGGCACACTCAGGCCAGACGGACACCTGGAAGCATTCGGGACAAATGTTATTAGTTGAATTTTTCATCATTGGTCGAACCAAAGTTTTTATGCTAAATCGCTTCGTTAGGCAATTTTATCGTTAAACGATGCCTTCGTTGGTTGGGGGTCCACTGTACCTGTCTAGAATATATTCCTATTTTTGTAATACGTAGTAGTTTAAATAACCTATTGAAAGGGTTGGTGAAAACATTTCAGAGACTGAGGAGAACGTATTTCCCTAGACTTTATAAGGCCTTATTTAACCCTTTCAGGGTCGGCAGGCCCTCTCCTAAACTTGTTCTCAGGGTCGGAAATTTTCCGAAAAAAAAAAAACAAATTCTTATGAAATGATAGAGAATCTTTTCCCGATCATAATAACACCAAAAGTATGAAATTTGACGGAAAACGTACGGAATTATGGTCTCTCGAAGTTAGCGGTCTCAATGATGTTTACGCATTGGCGATTTTGCCCGGTTTGAGCCCTATTTTCGATCAATTCCAATGTACAGTGGACAAAAAAATACCTATTTCGCTAGAACTCCATTTTTTCTATCGAATGAGTACAAGAAATCACCCATTTACCGATTTCAACTATCCAATAACGTGGTCAGAAATTGGCAATTTTGCCAATTTCACACAAATTTCAAAAGATGCCAATTTCGAAATAGGGTCCAGAATAAACAAAACAGACATTCCTGGCACTAAAATAACATTTCCTCTGTTCATTACTCATGTCCCCAGGCCTCTGTTACATTTCTTTTGCTTTCCACTTTGAATTTTTATTCTCACAAAAAATAGAAGATTTATGTTATGGAGACTACTGCATTCATGTAGAAATGGCGTAGAAATGGTATAAATAATATCAGGGCACTTGTGAAAGAATATTACACTCACCAGTTGATGTGTATTGGACACGTGGCATGATTTGTTTACCTTTGAACTTTGGCAAAAATCGAACATTTCTGCTACTTTGAGCTCAATTTCAAGGTATTTTTCATTGTGAAACCAATCAAAATCATGTCAATTTCCATAATATGTTTTCTATTCTATGAAATGAGACCAAGAAAACTAGAATACAACCATAAATAGCATACGAAAATACACTGCAAAGCCGCTGTTTTACACCAAAAACACGGTCGGAGTTTTTTTTCTCATTATGCACTGTGTGCTGCAGGATTTTTTTTATACTGTGCACACTGACCAGCAAATAATATTGTTGCAGTGATAACACCAGGAGGCAGCTCTGATGAAAACTCATACACACACGAGCTTTTAAATAATAGAGCTTTTTAAATAATAGAGCTTTTAAATAATAGAGCCTACTAGACTGGAGAATACACTAGACCTCATCTTCACTAACAATGATGATCTGATATGAAATATCACCATATCAAAAACAATATACAGTGGAACCTCAAAAATCGAACTTAATCCGTTCCAGGAGCTAGTTCTAATTTTGAAAAGTCTGAAATTCGAATCAATATTTCCCATAAGAAATAATAGAAATACAGTTAATTCGTTCCAGAAACCCAAAAATATTCACACAAAAAATACATTTTATAGAGATTAATTACAGTTTTACATTCATATAAAATAACATACATATAAAATAATACATACATATAATATAAAATAACATTTTTACTTACCTTTATTGAAGATTGGTGATGGCATCTGGAAGATAGGGAGGAGGAGAGAGGAAGTTGGGGTTAGTGTTTGGAAGGAGAATCCCCCTCCATGAGGACTTCAGGTAAAGCCCTCTCTGGGGTTACTTCCCTTCTCTGTCTTTTAATGCCACTAGGACCAGCTTGAGAGTCACTGGACCCCTGTCTCACAAAATAACTGTCCACAGTCCTCTGTTTCTTGCGCCTCTTTAACATTTCCCTAAAATGGGACATGGTTCTGTCACTGAACTTGTTGCAAAGATGGCTTGTTTCAGCTTGCTCAGGGTGGTACTTCTGCACAAACATTTGGACATCATTCCACTTGGCACAAATCTCCTTAATCTTTGAAGAAGGCACCTCATCCACTCCCTCTTCCTCCTCCTCTGAAGCAAGTTCCTCAGCTGTGGTCTGATACTGCTCCAGATGAAGCTCTTGCAGCTCTTCAGTGGTTAGCTCTTCCCTGTGGTCCTCCACCAACTCTTCCACATCCTCACCACTCACCTCCAACCCCAGGGTGTTCCCCAATGCCACAATAAAGTCCACAACAGGCAGAGGGTGGGCTGGGTCAGGGTCAGCCTCAAACCCTTCAAAATCCCTCTTTTGGACACAATCTGGCCACAATTGTCTCCAAGCAGAGTTCAAAGTCCTGGAAGTCACTCCCTCCCAAGCATTACCTATAAGGCTTATGGAGTTGTAGATGTTGAAGTGATTCCTCCAGAACTCTCTTAGGGTCAACTTAGTGTCTGTGGTCACTTCAAAGCACTTTTCAAACACTGCTTTTGTGTAGAGTTTTTTGAAGTTAGAAATGACCTGCTGGTCCATGGGCTGGAGGAGAGGAGTGGTGTTAGGAGGCAAGAACTTCACTGTGATGAAACTGTAGTCCCTAGACAGTAGGTCTACCAGGTTTGGAGGATGTGCAGGAGCATTGTCCATTAACAGGAGGCACTTGAGTGGCAATTTCTTTTCCTGAAGGTATTTTTTCACACTGGGGCCAAACACTTCACTGACCCACTCTTTGAAAATTTGTCTTGTGACCCATGCCTTATGATTAGCTTTCCACAAAACACATAACTTGTTCTTAAAGACATTGTTTTTCTTAAACACTCTGGGATTTTCTGAATGATACACAAGTAAAGGCTTCACTTTAAAATCACCACTAGCATTTGCACAGAACAAAAGAGTAAGCCTGTCTTTCATAGGCTTGTGTCCTGGCAGTGCCTTTTCCTCCTGTGTGATCAAGGTCCTTTTTGGCATTTTCTTCCAAAACAAGCCTGTTTCATCACAATTAAACACTTGTTCAGGTTTGAATTCTTCACTGTCTATGTACCCCTTGAACTCCTGTACAAACTTCTCAGCTGCCCGTTTGTCTGAACTGGCTGCCTCACCATGTCTTACAACATTGTGTATGCCACTACGCTTCTTAAATCTCTCAAACCAGCCTCTGCTGGCCTTAAATTCACTATCAGCACTGGTTCCAGGAGTTTTCTGTACCAGATTGACATGCAACTTCCTTGCCTTTTCGCAAATAATCGTCTCTGAAACACTATCACCTGCAATTTCTTTATCCTTGATCCACACCAGCAACAACTTCTCAACCTCTTCAACTATTTGTGGTCTGTTTTTGGTTAGCATATTAACACCTTTCGCAACATCAGCTTCCTTGATTTGTTCTTTCTTTGCCAGGATAGAACCGATGGTCAACTTGTTTTTCCCATACATCCTGGCAAGTTCAACAAGTCTCACACCACTCTCATACTTCTGTATTATTTCCTTCTTCACATCTATGGTGTTTCTCACTTTCTTTACCACAGGGGTACCACTAGCAAGTTTCTTTGGGCCTATGGCAGCTTATTTCACAGTCCCACAAGCACTAAACACAACGAAATAATCGTAAAATGTGTGAATGAGAGCGCAGGTTAGTGTTCACTCAAGCATAAACAAAGCTAGACTGCTCACGGCGCCTGTGCGGAGACACGGACAGAGTGGGCCAGCGGACAGGTCCTGTACCCGGCAGTCCGAAATTTGAAACGCGTTCGATTTTTGGTACACAGTTTGTCCGAAAAAATGGTCTTATTTTCGAAACGTTTGATATTTGGTACGTTCGATTTTTAAGGTTCCACTGTACTCAGATCACAACATAATCGAGGTTCAGACATGTATGCGCGGAGCCCCAGACCAACATAATGAGATTAGTCACGAGGGAGCCTTCACCAAATTCAACTTCAATAACAAGAACATAAAGTGGGACCAAGTAAACCAAGTCCTAACCGATATAAGCTGGGAAGATAGACTAAGCAACACAGACCCCAACTTATGCCTAGAACAGATTAACTCGGTGGCACTCGATGTATGCTCAAGGCTTATTCCTTCAAGAAAAAGGAGGAATAGATGTAAAATAGAAAGAGACAGGTGCTCCCTTTACAGGCGACGAAAAAGAACAACAGAGCGGCTAAAAGAGGCCAATATATCTGAAATGCGAAGGGAGTCACTGGTCAGAGAAATGGCAAACATCGAACTTAAGCTAAAGGAATCTTATAGGAGTCAGGAATCGCGGGAAGAACTAAAAGCCATAAATGAAATCGAAAGAAACCCAAAGTATTTCGTTTCCTATGCCAAATCAAAGTCGAAAACAACGTCCAGTATTGGGCCCCTACTTAAACGAGATGGATCCTACACAGATGACAGCAAGGAAATGAGTGAGCTACTCAAGTCCCAATATGACTCAGTTTTTAGCAAGCCGCTAACCAGACTGAGAGTCGAAGATAAAAATTAATTTTTTATGAGAGAGCCACAGCCTATCTGATGTTATCCTAACGCCAAATGACTTTGAACAGGCGATAAATGTCATGCCCATGCACTCTGCCCCAGGGCCAGACTCATGGAACTCAGTGTTCATCAAGAACTGCAAGAAGCCCCTATCACGAGCTTTTACCATCCTATGGAGAGGGACCATGGACACGGGGGTCGTCCCACAGTTACTAAAAACAACAGACATAGCCCCACTCCACAAAGGGGGCAGTAAAGCAATAGCAAAGAACTACAGACCAATAGCACTAACATCCCATATCATAAAAATCTCTGAAAGGGTCCTAAGAAGCAAGATCGCCACCCATCTAGAAACTCGTCAATTACACAACCCAGGGCAACATGGGTTTAGAGCAGGTCGCTCATGTCTGTCTCAACTATTTGATCACTACGACAAGGTCCTAGGTGCACTAGAAGACAAAAAGAATGCAGATGTAATAGTGTATATACAGACTTTGCAAAAGCCTTCAACAAGTGTGACCATGGCATAATAGTACACAAAATGCGTGCTAAAGGAATAACAGGAAAAGTTGGTAGATGGATCTATAATTTCCTCACAAACAGAACATAAAGAGTAGTAGTCAACAGAGTAAAGTCCGAGGCGATTATGGTGAAAAGCTCTGTTCCACAAGGCACAGTACTCGCTCCCATCTTGTTTCTCATCCTCATATCTGACATACACAAGGACGTCAGCCACAGCACCATGTCTTCCTTTGCAGATGACACCCGAATCTGCATGACAGTGTCTTCCATTGCAGACACTGCAAGGCTCCAGGCGGACATCAACCAAATCTTTCAATGGGCTGCAGAAAACAATATGAAGTTCAACGATGAGAAATTTTAATTACTCCGATATGGTAAACACAAGGAAAATAAAACTTCATCAGAATACAAAACAAATTCGGGCCACAAAATAGAGCGAAAAACCAACGTCAAAGACCTGGGAGTGATCATGTCGGAGGATCTCACCTTCAAGGACCATAACATTGTATCAATTGCACCTGCTAGAAAAATGAAAGGATGGATAATGAGAACCTTCAAAACTAGGGATGCCAAGCCCATGATGACACTCTTCAGGTCGCTTGTTCTATCTATGCTAGAATATTGCTGCACACTAACAGCACCTTTCAAGGCAGGTGAAATTGCTGACCTAGAAAATGTACACAGAACCTTCATGGCGTGCATAACGGAGATAAAACACCTCAATTACTGGGAGCGCTTGAAGTTCCTGAACCCGTATTCCCTGGAACGCAGGCGGGAGAGATACATGATTATACATTTACACCTGGAAAATCCTAGAGGGACTAGTACCGAACTTGCACACGAAAATCACTCACAACGAAAGCAAAAGACTTGGCAGACGATGCAACATCCCCCCAATGAAAAGCAGGGGTGTCACTAGCACGTTAAAGAGACAATACAGTAAGTGCCAGGGGCCCGAGACTGTTCAACTGCCTCCCAGCATACATAAGGGGGATTTCCAATAGACCCCTGGCAGTCTTCAAGCTGGCAGTGGACAAGCACCTAAAGTCGGTACCTGACCAGCCGGGCTGTGGCTCGTACATTGGATTGCGTGCAGCCAGCAGTAACAGCCTGGTTGGTCAGGCTCTGATCCACCAGAAGGCCTGGTCACAGACCGGGCCGTGGGGGCATTGACCCCCGGAACTCTCTCCAGGTACTCCAGACTTATTCTTTCATACGTAGGCCTACCAGCTTTCTCTCGCTAGATTTGAAGGCGCTAGAATTTATGCATACTAGTACGGCACCAACCCTGGCGTGCAAGCCGTACTAGTATGGCACCAACCCTGAAAGAGTTAAGCTACCCCCACTCCAGAGCATGTAGTGAGAACTGTACCGTCAAAGTAAAAAGGGAAAACGACATAACGATGAGCTTTGAGGGATACATTTCAGGTACATATTGCTATGCGTTTGTCACAGATTACAGTGCAAAAATCTCATCCAGCTCCTCAGAGCTGGGGCATGTACCCACAATACAGAAGGCCTTACCGGTGTGTCCTGTGGTCTAGTAGGCAATCTCTCGCTTCACATACAGTGTCTGTGGTTCGATCCCTGGCAAGGGTGTAAACATTGAGTGCGTTTCTTTACCTAGCAAGCAAGTTGGTACCTGGGTGTTAGTCAACTGGTGTGGGTCACATCCTGGGACAAGATTTAAGACCCCTATGGAAATAAGATAGACAGTGCCTCGATGACGCACTGCCTTTCTTGGGTTATCCTGAATGGCTAACCCTCTGGGGTTAAAACTCCTAACAAAATCTTATCGTACCCCTCTGGAATAAAAAACTTGCTGTCCTTGGATCCCTAGTTACCCTGATGAGTCTTTTGCCTAGCTCCTTAACCCTTTGGGGGTTGCCAGGCCCTCTCAGAGACTTGTTCTCAGGGTCGCCAAAATTTCAAAAATAAAAAAAAATTGTTTTCTCTTATGAAAAGATAGAGAATCTTTTCCCGATCATAATGACACCAAAAGTATGAAATTTGATGGAAAACTTGCGGAATTATGCGCTCGCGAAGTTAGCATAATTGCAGTGTACTAGTCGACAAAAATCATAACTATTTTGCTAGAACTCCATTTTTTCTGTCGAATGAGTACAAGAAACCACCCATTTACCGATTTCAACTATCCAATAAAGTGGTCAGAAATTAGCAATTTTGCCAATTTCACACAAATTTCAAAAGATGCCAATTTCCAAATAGGGTCCAGAATAAACAAGACACATTCCTGGCACTAAAATAACATTTCCTCTGTTCGTTAGTCACATCCCCAGGCCCCTCTTACATTTCTTTTGCTTTCCACTTTGAATTTTTATTCTTACAAAAAATAGAAGATTTACTGTTATGCAGACTACTGCATTAGTGTAGAAATGGTATAAATAATATCAGCGCACTTGTGAAAGAATATTAGACTCACCAGTTGATGTGTATTGGACGCATGGCATGATTTGTTTACTTTTGAACTTTGGCAATAATCAAACATTTCTGCTACTTTGAGCTCAATTTCAAGGTACTTTTCATTGTGAAACCAGTCAAAATCGTCTCAATTTCTGTAATATGTCTTCCATTCTATAAAATTCGATCAGGAAAACTAGAATACAACCATAAATATGTACCATATAAAGATACAGTGCAAAGTCGCTGTTTTAAACCAAAACCACGGTCAAAGTTTTTTTTTTCTCATTACACACTGTGCTGCAGGATTTTTTTTATACAGTGCACACTGACCACATAGACCAATTCTTTCATATGTAGGAATACCAGCTTTCTCTTGCTAGATTTGAAACACTAGAATTTAGGCGTACTAGTATGTCAACCCTGGTGCGTAAGCCGTACTAGTATGTCGGAAACCCTGAAAGGGTTAAAGAGATGCCAGAAACAGAGCTCTCTGGACAGATATTTAGTGCCACAGGCGTGTAGTGATTCTCAAACTGGTCCCAGTGGCATTAAACAACAAAGAAGGGAAGTAACCCCAGAAAAGGACTTGGTACCTGAAGTCTTTATGGAAGGGGATTCCCCTTCCAAACAATAGTACAACTCCATCCTCTCCCCTCCTCCCATTTCATCACTCGTTAATAAGTCTTCAATAAAGGCAAGTGTCATTTTAATATTGTTTATTCTGCATGTCTCATTATTTTCTGTGTAGGGAAATGTATATTTCATGTAAAAAAATCATTTTGTTTAATACTTTTGGGTGTCTGGAACAGATTAATTGGATTTCCACTATTTCTTATGGGGGAAACTAATTTGGATAACGACAGAATTGGTTAAAGACAAGCTCTCTGGATCGGATTAATGTCGTTAACTGAGGGTCCACTGTATATACTTTTCAAGATTGATGGACTGACTACATCGACTCATTATGATTATCTCAAACTACTCCTGTTCTTCACCATTTTCCTTAGTATGGACTGATGAAGCCACTGTGTAGCAAAACGTTTCCTCATTAAAGATACCCAAGTGTTGCTCATATGTCTAATTTATCAACTTGTCGGTTCTCTGAATCATTCTACATAACTGTACTTCATATTTGATGCTCCAATCACACTGTAAAACTCACAATCCTTATATGCCAGGCATTACTTACTAAATCACTTTTGTTACATTGTAAAAACATTTGCAAATGTAGTAATGTACATCTTCACATAAACCTAATTTTACTTGAGATTTGCCGGTCAGAAAGCAGTGATCTTTACTCTTTTTCATGCTTCAGTGGGGGAAAGGCAACTGCCTTAGAAGGAAGTGATGTTTTGGCTTCACTAGTAACAGCAGCAAGGGGACGCATTGTGATCATGGCAGGAGCAGGAGTGAAATCAAATAATGTTGCCAACATCATAGCCCTTACAGGAGTTACTCAGTGTCATGCATCAGCAAGAGTATGCAGGTATGGCATTTAAATATTCCTGCTTGCCTTTGGCTGCATCATAGGATTTTAACCCTTTGACTGTTTCAGGCCCCTCTCTGAAACTGTCATTCTATGTCGCCAAATATTCAAAAAAAAAAAAATTATTTTTTCTTATGAAAATGTTAAGATTATTTTTCTGAGTGTTTTAGTCCAAAAAAAAAATTTTTGCCATCGGTACTTACCGAGATATAGAGCCGTGAAGTTTGCAGAAAATGAGCCGCGTATGGCAACAGCGGCGACTGCCGCTCACCCGGTAAACTTTAGTTTACTTGTATTTGAAGGTTTGTTGTTTTTTTCACTATTTTATTTTTTCACATAACTTATGTGGCCTATGAGACCAAAGTAAGGTGCAATGTATATATATACACTCGTTGTATACAACACATTAAGCACACAAACATAATTATCAATATATTGTTTACAAAACTTGTTTACAAAAACAAACAAACAAACAATTCTTCTTCTTCTTCTTCTTCTTCTTCTTCTTCTTCTTCTTCTTCTTCTTCTTCTTCTTCTCCTTCTTCTTCTCCTTCTTCTTCTCCTTCTTCTTCTCCTTCTTCTTCTCCTTCTTCTTCTCCTTCTTCTTCTCCTTCTTCTTCTCCTTCTTCTTCTCCTTCTTCTCCTTCTTCTTCTCCTTCTTCTTCTCCTTCTTCTTCTCCTTCTTCTTCTCCTTCTTCTTCTTCTTCTTCTCCTTCTTCTCCTCCTTCTTCTCCTCCTTCTTCTCCTCCTTCTTCTCCTCCTTCTTCTCCTCCTTCTTCTCCTCCTTCTTCTCCTCCTTCTTCTCCTCCTTCTCCTCCTTCTTCTCCTCCTCCTTCTCCTCCTCCTTCTCCTCCTCCTTCTCCTCCTCCTTCTCCTCCTCCTTCTCCTCCTTGTCCTCCTTCTCCTCCTTCTCCTCCTCCTCCTCCTCCTTCTCCTCCTCCTCCTTGTGTGTGAGTGTGTGGCTTATAATTGTTTTGAGTCAGAAGTCGGCAGCTGTCAAAGTGACATATTGTCTCATTAGTCACTACCCCTACCGCCTGTCAAAACAATGGGGTCGGATGCTGCTTCCCCTCCTCCATTCTATCTAATTATCTTTCTCCCTCATTCTATATCTTTCAATCTGTCTCTCTTTCTGTCTGCCTATCTCTGTCTCACAGGTACACATAAATACAAGTATACATAGTGTAAATTACCTAGGATAACCCAAGAAATCCAGTCAAAGTGCTATACTCTGCTTGAAGATGTGAGTAAACGTGATGACACAGTCTTGTGGCTCTCTCTGAGACAGAGAGCTAGATGGACAGACAGGGAGCTTGACAGACAGACAAATAGACAGACAGAAATGTTTGTGTACCAGCAAAAACAAAGGGAGGCGATGGTCATGTAATATTACCCTCCTTTACGCTCATCAAAGTCAGCTCTTATCAGATGTTATCTCCCCTTATCTTGTCACTGTCATGGGGTGGACTTTTTTTTTTCTTGCTTCAAGGGAACAATATTATTACATCTTCTTCTTCCTCCTCCTCCTCCTCTTCTCCTCCTCCTCCTCCTCCTCCTCCTCCTCCTCCTCCTCCTCCTCCTCCTCCTCCTCCTCCTCTTCCTTCCCTCCTCCTCCTCCTCCTCCTCCTCTTCCTCCCCTCCTCCTCCTCCATTGCTTTTGGTCTCAAACTCCTCCAAATCATGAAATTGATCTTCACTGACACTTCCATCTGTGTTAGAGCATCACTTGGGAAGAGAAGAGTCCCAGATTTGCTGGGGAATCACATATTTCTTACCACTAGACATGCTGAAAAATGACAACTGAAATGGCATTCCCACAATGCACCACTGGCTCCCCGATTTTTTTTATATGGTGCACACTGACCATGGAGACCCATTCTCTCACATGTGGGCCTAGCAGCTTTCTCCTGCTTGATTTGAAGCTGCTAGAATTTATGCGTATAAATACGTCAGAAACATTGGCTCGTAAGACGTATTTATACGTCGGAAACAGTCAAAGGGTTAAATCCATTCCCCAGTTTTTTTTATTCTTGGGAAGAACTAAACTTAAAAGGGTCATAGAACACCTGAAGAATGGGAATTAACTAGATTTGGTTTGAGTAAAAGGAGGGTTGCTTGAATTCCTCACATTGCAAATCATTTTAACCCGTAAACGGTCCAAGCAGATCTATGTTCACATGCGTAGTGCTCCAAAAGTAGATCTACTTTTTCTTATAATATTTTCAAATATGTATAACAAAAAAAAAAAAAACGTAGATCAAAGTTTTTTTTACACGTTTTCAAATGTAAAAAAAAAAAAGATCTACTTTTTTTACATACTATCAAATGTTGAAAAAACGCATATATACATTTGGACCGTTTACGGGTTAAAGCATCAAAACCCTCCAGATGTCAGTTTTTGCTGATAGCATATGTACATACTATTTGTCAATGTGTATTTTTGCAAAATTCATCAGTTGTGATAATACAAAATGCGATTTCATAGTGGAATGACAGATGAAGGCATATGGACTTCTCTACCCTAAATCTCATCATGGCTAAATACTATGTAAAGACTTGGAACACCAGTAGAAGCTATTATGAGAGATCTATTAAGACATCCTCATTGCGATACTGATGTGCTACTGTGGTGCAGATAAAGTGAGATGCCAAACTGGCAACCCTTAAGTAGCACAGTAGTGGCCATATGTATGGTTTTGCTTTTGCCTCCACCACCACGTTTGTTGAAATGGGGGCAAATCCTCACACACCTGGCTGTAATTGCACTGCTGCTGCTGCTTTTTTTTTTTTTTCCCTCATTCCTGTGGTAAGATTTATTATAATTATGGGGAATCTCTGAAGCCATAAGAGTGATACAGCACATGGATATGGTATATAGAGGTGTGGGTTGGTCAACTGGCAGAGCCTTGCTAAAGTTCATGTGATTCATAGTTACAGTAAGTCTAAAATCTTACTTGGTGATAATACAGATTTCTCATTTGCACCTCTGCCTGAAAGTTTTCAGCCTAAGAATCCCATTATCTTTTCATATGGAGCAAAAAAATTATTACAATCAATATTCACCCATTACCCCTCTCAAGGGCATTTCCTTGATATCAGTGATGGGGCTCTTGATCCAAAGAACCAGAGCTGCTTTCCTCTTAACTTAGATGTAACCTCAGTTCTCCCATGAATGTAATAATTCAACCCCATAAGGTTTTCTGGAATGATTATAATTGACTGGTCTGTTGCACTTGAATTACTGTATATTTTTTCCCAATGTGATCTTCACTTGGAGTAAGGATAAATTATTTTTGCACCACCTCATTATATTATTATTATTATTATTATTATTATTATTATAAAAGAAAAGCACTAAACCAACAAGGGTCCACCCCATTATAAAACTTGTCACATTATCACATTTAAATTTTTCCTCTTGACTCCATATTACTCAGATTGAAAATTACCAGCATATTTTGTTTAAATGCATAATATACATTATACAATGTCTCTTTTTACAGAGAGTTTAAGTTTGAGTGGACAACGGGGGCCAAAATGGGTAGCGGAAATGATAATGTTGTATGGGTAGCATGTCCAGAAGAGGTGAGTGCCTTAAAAAAAGCAGTAGGAGAAAATTGACTTGTATAAAAAATTATATGTATATATATATATATATATATATATATATATATATATATATATATATATATGTATATATATATATTTGCCAACTGATCTGTTTTAATTTTTCCTTAATATGTATATTCTAATTTGATAAAAATCAAGGTAACTCTTTTGTAAATTATTAAAAAATTAACACTCCGACAGTCTCCCACCAAGGTATGGTGACCTGACAAAGAAGAAAACTTTCACCATCACTCATTCAATCACTGTCTTGCCAGAAAAGCAAACTCAGCGATCTACTTTGCAAGACTCACCTGCTGCACTGGCTGTTATTTTTTAGTTCTTCCATTTGTACTATATGATAAAGTAACTCAACATGGCTCATACTATTTGAAACATGTATATATCGGATCATTATTTAGTTGTAGCTACAGTTAGAGTAAGAGGTAGATGGGAAAAGAGGAAGGTGGCAACAACAAGTAAGAGGGAGGTGAAAGTGTATAAACTAAGGGAGGAGGAAGTTCGGGTGAGATATAAGCGACTATTGGCAGAAAGGTGGGCTAGTGCAAAGATGAGTAGTGGGGGGGTTGAAGAGGGTTGGAATAGTTTTAAAAATGCAGTATTAGAATGTGGGGCAGAAGTTTGTGGTTATAGGAGGGTGGGGGCAGGAGGAAAGAGGAGTGATTGGTGGAATGATGAAGTAAAGGGTGTGATAAAAGAGAAAAAGGTAGCTTATGAGAGGTTTTTACAAAGCAGAAGTGTTATAAGAAGAGCAGAGTATATGGAGAGTAAAAGAAAGGTAAAGAGAGTGGTGAGAGAGTGCAAAAGGAGAGCAGATGATAGAGTGGGAGAGGCACTGTCAAGAAATTTTAATGAAAATAAGAAAAAATTTTGGAGTGAGTTAAACAAGTTAAGAAAGCCTAGGGAAAATATGGATTTGTCAGTTAAAAACAGAGTAGGGGAGTTAGTAGATGGGGAGATGGAGGTATTGGGTAGATGGCGAGAATATTTTGAGGAACTTTTAAATGTTAAGGAAGAAACAGAGGCAGTAATTTCATGCACTGGTCAGGGAGGTATACCATCTTTTAGGAGTGAAGAAGAGCAGAATGTAAGTGTGGGGGAGGGACGTGAGGCATTACGTAAAATGAAAGGGGGTAAAGCAGCTGGAACTGATGGGATCATGACAGAAATGTTAAAAGCAGGGGGGGATATAGTGTTGGAGTGGTTGGTACTTTTGTTTAATAAATGTATGAAAGAGGGGAAGGTACCTAGGGATTGGCAGAGAGCATGTATAGTCCCTTTATATAAAGGGAAAGGGGACAAAAGAGACTGTAAAAATTATAGAGGAATAAGCTTACTGAGTATACCAGGAAAAGTGTACGGTAGGGTTATAATTGAAAGAATTAGAGGTAAGACAGAATGTAGGATTGCGGATGAGCAAGGAGGTTTTAGAGTGGGTAGGGGATGTGTAGATCAGGTGTTTACATTGAAGCATATATGTGAACAGTATTTAGATAAAGATAGGGAAGTTTTTATTGCATTTATGGATTTAGAAAAGGCATATGATAGAGTGGATAGAGGAGCAATGTGGCAGATGTTGCAAGTATATGGAATAGGTGGTAAGTTATTAAATGCTGTAAAGAGTTTTTATGAGGATAGTGAGGCTCAGGTTAGGGTGTGTAGAAGAGAGGGAGACTACTTCCCGGTAAAAGTAGGTCTTAGACAGGGATGTGTAATGTCACCATGGTTGTTTAATATATTTATAGATGGGGTTGTAAAGGAAGTAAATGCTAGGGTGTTTGGGAGAGGGGTGGGATTAAATTATGGGGAATCAAATTCAAAATGGGAATTGACACAGTTACTTTTTGCTGATGATACTGTGCTTATGGGAGATTCTAAAGAAAAATTGCAAAGGTTAGTGGATGAGTTTGGGAATGTGTGTAAAGGTAGAAAGTTGAAAGTGAACATAGAAAAGAGTAAGGTGATGAGGGTGTCAAATGATTTAGATAAAGAAAAATTGGATATCAAATTGGGGAGGAGGAGTATGGAAGAAGTGAATGTTTTCAGATACTTGGGAGTTGACGTGTCGGCGGATGGATTTATGAAGGATGAGGTTAATCATAGAATTGATGAGGGAAAAAAGGTGAGTGGTGCGTTGAGGTATATGTGGAGTCAAAAAACGTTATCTATGGAGGCAAAGAAGGGAATGTATGAAAGTATAGTAGTACCAACACTCTTATATGGGTGTGAAGCTTGGGTGGTAAATGCAGCAGCGAGGAGACGGTTGGAGGCAGCGGAGATGTCCTGTTTAAGGGCAATGTGTGGTGTAAATATTATGCAGAAAATTCGGAGTGTGGAAATTAGGAGAAGGTGTGGAGTTAATAAAAGTATTAGTCAGAGGGCAGAAGAGGGGTTGTTGAGGTGGTTTGGTCATTTAGAGAGAATGGATCACAGTAGAATGACATGGAAAGCATATAAATCTATAGGGGAAGGAAGGCGGGGTAGGGGTCGTCCTCGAAAGGGTTGGAGAGAGGGGGTAAAGGAGGTTTTGTGGGTAAGGGGCTTGGACTTCCAGCAAGCGTGCGTGAGCGTGTTAGATAGGAGTGAATGGAGACGAATGGTACTTGGGACCTGACGATCTGTTGGAGTGTGAGCAGGGTAATATTTAGTGAAGGGATTCAGGGAAACCGGTTATTTTCATATAGTCGGACTTGAGTCCTGGAAATGGGAAGTACAATGCCTGCACTTTAAAGGAGGGGTTTGGGATATTGGCAGTTTGGAGGGATATGTTGTGTATCTTTATATGTTTATGCTTCTAGACTGTTGTATTCTGAGCACCTCTGCAAAAACAGTGATAATGTGCGAGTGTGGTGAAAGTGTTGAATGATGATGAAAGTATTTTCTTTTTGGGGATTTTCTTTCTTTTTTGGGTCACCCTGCCTCGGTGGGAGACGGCCGACTTGTTGAAAAAAAAAAAAAAAAAAAAAAAAAAAAAAATTTAATGTACTGTATTATATTTGTGGAAAGTGATAAACCCATAAGGGACACACAGTACTGCATGGCACTGATGAAAGTGATGGATGGAGAATGGAGGCATTTAGGAAAGGACATCTACTACGAGGATGGGAGTTACAGTTACTGAAGCAAGTCAGAATCAGTTAAGACACTGAAGACTTCTTAGTGAAGGTAGCACTGCCAGAGACGTGGGCTGAGAAAGCAAGCATGTCAAGGCACCTGAAATGAAGTTGGTGTGTACTTTAATGGATAGGAGAGGCTGGACTGTCAGGACAGCCTGATAATCCTGTCTCGAGTAAATGCACATGCCACAGCTCTTCTAAACCTGCATGGAGATTATTCCTTACAATTTATTTATTTGTAGATACGACACTACATGGCCCCTATGAGTTTAGTGTTTTCCAGTGAATATAATTACATTATTATTACACAGATATCAGTGCTGTATAACCCTAGTGGGTTTAGCATTTCCTTTTGATTATAATAATGATAATAATAATTACATAGATACTCAAGCAGTCATTCTGGGCACTTAGGAGCAGTTACTTATCTCTCTCTCTAATTTCCAATGTTTTTCAATTCCATACAGACCCTAGTGGGTTTAATGCTTGGTTTTTTATTATAATAATAAATTCCATATGATACCTATTTGATGTGAATGGTTGAAATGGTATGACACCAACTCATTGGGAAGTTGGTAAAGAGCACTTATTTTTGTTAGCACTGGCCACCTCCTTGGCGTAACATTTAAAATCCATGCTTCACATCCATACAACAGTATTGGTACCACTATATTCTTGCACAATATCCTTTTTGCCTCCATAGATAAAGTTCTTTGTCTTCACAGATACTTCGACACACCACCCACCTTTTACCTTTCACCAATTCTATGGTTCACCTTCCCTTTCAGAACCATCTACCACCAAGTTCACTCCAAAATTTCGGGGCAAATTCATCTCCTCCATACTCCGTACATGACCTCCCAGTTTCATATAGAGGTGTTCCATTCACAGATTATTTTGCTGTAATTACTACCCACCTTTGCAACCATTGGCAACAACATTGGTCTGATCTGCTACATAATAAATTACATTCTACTAAACAAAGTATAGGTTTCTGGCTGTCTTCTTGCCATCGATGCTGTGGTTGGGAGACTACACTCTCCTGTCTTCGTGTCGGACACACTCGTCTTACTCACGGGTATCTCGTTGGAGAGGTGCACTGTTCCAATCTGTGAGACTTGTCAGGTTCCACTTTCTGTTAGCCATATTCTGTTGGACTGTCCACTATCAGCGAGCACGCAGAATTTACCTCCAACATCATCACCACTCTAATGCCTTTATTTTATCTTCCCCTCCTTGCTGATGGACCCACCTTTAACTCAGACTCTCTCACTGACTTTTCGACAACAATTGATTTACTGCACAAACTTTGATGATGCTATCTCTAGCACTCCTCACAGCCTTTTCTACCTCTCCCTCTTGCTACCCTATACACCTGCCCTGCTGCACTGTATGACCCTAATAACAATACCTCTCCCTCTTGCTACCCAATACCCGTATTCTTCCCTGCCCCGTTTGACCCTTGTAAGTCTAGCACTTCATTAATTATAATACTCCTCCATCCAGTGTGATATCCAGTTTCTCATTTTTAGAAACTAATCACCTTGCTCTTTCCTGTAGTCACTCTTAATTTCCTTCTTTCATATACTCTCTCAAATTCATTTACTAACCTTTCCAACTTCTCTTCAAAATCTACCAAAACAACCGTCTCATAAGCAAAGAAGCAACTGTGACAACTCCTTCATACCAGATTCACCATCTTTCACTCCCACAACCTTCCCCAATACCCTAGTGTTCACTCGTTTTTATAACACCATCTATACTCCATCATTAATACAGCATTTTCTTCACTATTCAGACGTACAATATATTCACCACTCACTCTAAGCTAAGAACCAAAATATTTTAAGGTAAGTCATGTGTGTACTGTATATGCATTTTTTTAGGCCTAGCCCTATTGCTTACTAAATATATGATAGTATAAACATATTATCATGCTTTTATATGCATTTGAAAGTGGAAAAGGCAATGATTCACTTTACAGCAGTAGCCTGGAACCTAACTGGCTGTATAAGCAGGGCCCTCCTGTATACTGATACCATAAAAATAACCAATACAGATTATTTAGCCTACCTCTAAATGATGCAATACTTGTACCTTTCTTTCTTTTTCCTTTATTAACACCTCGGCTGTTTCCCACCAAGGCAAGGCAACCCAAAAAAAGAAACACTTTCATCATCATTCACTCTATCACTGTCTTCTCAGTGTTGCACCTACACTACAGTTATAAAACTGCAACTTATCAACACCCTTCCTTCAGAGTGCAGGCACTGGACTTTCCACCTCCAGGACAAAGTCCTTTTTCTAAAATTTTTCTACCTCTTTCCAATCTTTTCTACTTGTTTTTCAGTTTCTTGTATTCAACCTATGCATATATGTAATCATGTTGGTTCACCCCTTAATTTACTGAAACCTATTATAATTCTAAAATGGTCAATATTAGTTCAACATTTCTCTTATGAAAATTTATTTTTTTGACAGCAAATTACAATTACCAATTGCCACTTATTAGCAGCCTCTTATTTATTTAAAGATTATGCACTAATACATATGCACACTGGCAGTGGAAAACTGTACATGGGAAGTACCAAACCCTGAAGCATCCTTAATAACAATTAACAAATATACAATAATACTACCATACTACGTAATACAGCCTCTCCTCACTTACCGACGTACATGTTTACTGACAGCTCAGAGTTACGATGGGCTCTCTGACGAGTCATTTTTGTATGCTGTATGAGAACTTGGGTAATGAACGGGCAGCGCAGCATCTTGGTGTCAAGCATCTCAATCTTCTTCCTATAGCCACTCAGTACACTAGCTTTCACAGTCTCCAAGACTACATATTTGTACAAATTAACTGTTTTTTCCTCTTGGAAGAGGAAAATGGAAGAAGTACAAAAAGAAGTTCATTGTAAAGGGGTAAGTGATACATCTCAGCATCAAGCAATGTCGATAAATTTGTACTTTATTGTGCATCCCATAATAGAAGACAGAGTTAGAAGTGCAGCAGCATTTGGAAGAGGAAAAACAAAAGGAAAAATGGAAGAAGTACAAAAGAAGTTCACAGTAAAGGGGTTAGCTGGTGAGTTTGTATGAGTGTTTACATTCTTGGTGTATCTTGGCAGCTTAAGAAATGATTAAAATCTGTGAACAAGAGGGGTTGTTGAGGTGGTTTGGTCATTTTGAGAGAATAGATCAAAGTAGAATGACTTGGAGAGCGTATAAATCTGTAGGGGAAGGAAGGCGGGGTAGGGGTCATCCTCGAAAAGGTTGGAGGGGGCTAAGGAGGTTTTGTGGACGAGGGGCTTGGACTTCCAGCAAGCGTGTGTGGGACCTGATGAGCTGTTGGAGTATGAGCAGGGTAATATTTTGTGAAGGGATTCAGGGAAACTGGTTAGCCAGACTTGAGTCCTGGAAAGGGGAAGTACAATGCCTGCACTTTAACCCTTTCAGGGTCCGTCCCGTAGATCTACGGCTTTTCGGTGGGTGTCCAAACCGTAGATCTACGCCAAAATTCTAGCGCCGTCAAATTTAGCGCGAAAGTGCTCATAGGCCTACATGTGAGAGAATGGGTCTGCGCCGTGGGTGTGCGCCGTAAACAAAAAATCTAGGCGCCTGCATAGCATTGTGGGAACGCCGGCTCAGTCACCCTTGTTCACCATGCCTCGTCGCAAGTCAGCTCTCACTCCCTGGAAAATTGGGACTCTCCTCTTCCTGTCTGATAGTTCTGACACTGATGGAAGTGGAAATGAAGACGAATTCTACGGCTTTGATAAGTTAGTGACCGAAAATAATGACCAGGATATCGATAATAGTGCAGAAAACCCCGACGATCCTCGACCTTCTACCTCTGGTGTGGGCACTCGTGACTCACGGTCGGGTGTTCCTAAACGTAAGAGAAAACTAATATTTTCCCGTGGCCTGGCCTCTGACTTCAGTAATGACGATGATTCTGACGTGGATTGTGATTTTATTGCGCTAGACGATCATTCGAGTAGTGATAGTGAGGAAACATATTCACCAGTGAAGCGTCGGTATGTTCGCCGCCACATGCGCTCGGGTAGTGTACCCTATGCTGTGCCCAGGGGACGGAGTACATCCCGGAGTACATCCCGTGGCCCTACACCCGTTTTAGGTAGTGATAGTGAGGATGATGTGGCTACACTTGGCATGGATGGGCCACAGGCATCAGTGGATGGTGTTAGTGGGGCTGGTGGTGGTAGTGGCACCGCCATGCGTGACTCACTGTGCCACGCGGGGACCCACGCTGCTGACTCGTCAGTTCAAGGACAAAGCGGAGCGTCACCCACAAGCCCGCCACAACCACCCGTACAACCAGCCTATGATGTCCAGTATCCACCAGCAAACCGTATCTGGGATTGGCAGCAAAATCCCAATTTTGTTCCCAGCCCTCACCACTTTGATGACTCTCAAAGTGGAATTCTACCTACCTGTCCCCTTGGAACCACGGCCAATGAACTGGAATTCTTTGAATTATTCTTTGACCAGCCATTGATGGAAATTATTGTCAGGGAAAGTAATAAGTATTTTCAGTACACCATGGCAAATACGATCTTATCACCACAGTCAAGACTACACAGGTGGAAAGAGACGACTGTTGCAGAAATGTATTTGCTTTTTGCAACAATAATGCTTATGCCTCACGTCTATAAGCATAATATAAAAGCATACTGGTCCACAGATCGGCTAATTTGTACCCCATCCTTCAGTGAAATAATACCAGTGAACAGGTTTATCTTACTGTTACGTATGTTGCACTTCTCTGACAAAACCAGGCCTGACAGAAGTGACAGGTTATACAAGATTAGAAATGTTTTCATGTATCTCAAACAAAAGTTCAGGATATACTTTTATCCATTCAAGAATCTTGTAATTGACGAGTCTTTGATTTTGTTCAAAGGTAGACTGTCATTCAAGCAGTATATACCGAGCAAGAGGAACCGCTTTGGTATAAAATTGTTTGTACTCTGTGATTGTGACAGTGGCCTGGTGTTGGATATTGTTGTATACACGGGTAGTAAAACATTGAAAGATACCAAGATGTTATTGGGTATATCAGGTGACGTAGTGAGAAACATGATGGCACCTTATCTTGGTAGGGGCCATACATTATATACCGATAACTGGTACACAAGCCCATTACTCAGTGATTTCATGCGAGTGAACAAGACAGATGTGTGTGGCACAGTGCATTCTAATCGTAAACATATGCCCAGGCTCAACGCAGGTGTTCGTGGTGATGAAGTGCAGGTGTTTACTGCCAGTGACATCATGGCATTACGGTGGCATGACAAACGAGATGTCACATTGTTGACAACCATTCACCGTAATGAAATGCAAGACAGTGGCAAAGTTGATCGAGTGACTAATGAACGTATTCGAAAACCAGTGTCAGTGATTGATTATACACAAAACATGCGCTTGGTTGACAAGTGTGACATGCAGATTGGTTTTGTTGACTGTGTTCGTAAGAGTTACAAGTGGTACATGAAACTTTTCTTCCATCTCATGGACATTTCAATGCTGAATGCATATAATATGTACCAAATAAAGACTGGTAACAGACCACCGTATGGTGAATTTTGTTTGTCTGTTGTCAGACAACTCATAATGAAGTACCAGGTAACAACACCTGCAATACAACATGGTCCTCGAATTCATCACAATATACCCAAGCGTTTGAGGAGAGAAGGTGATCATTTCATAATACAGCTTCCTTCAACTCAAAAGAAATTTGCTCAGAAGAGATGCATTATCTGTGCACAAACAAAACGACGGCAACAAAGACGCAAAGACACTCGGTTTATGTGTGAGGAATGTAAGGTGCCTCTGTGCATGGTGCCTTGTTTCAAGGAGTTCCACAAGCTCCAGTTCTAAAACCATGTCCAGTGATTGTAAATATGTAAATATATAATAGAACATTAGTATTATACAATATTTGTGCATGTTTATTGTAATAAACAACAGTGGTAAACAATAATATGATAATAACTTTAGTGCGGTTATTGTGTTCAATACAGTGAGTATATATATACAGTGGACCCCCGCTTAACGATCACCTCCAAATGCGACCAATTATGTAAGTGTATTTATGTAAGTGCGTTTGTACGTGTATGTTTGGGGGTCTGAAATGGACTAATCTACTTCACAATATTCCTTATGGGAAAAAATTCGGTCAGTACTGGCACCTGAACATACTGCTGGAATGAAAAATGTTCGTTAACCGGGGGTCCACTGTATATCAATTATATACAGTATTGGTCTCTCAGGCCCCAAATGTTAGTAGGAATAGAAAAAAATTGGAAAAGAAAAGAAAAAACAACTAAAACAACAAAATAATATAATACGCGTATGTGGAATTCGTCGATGTTGCCGTCACCACATCATTTTCTATAAACTTCTTGGCACTGTATCTCGGTAAGTAATGATCAGATTCTATTTTTTTTTGTTTTATTACCTTCACAAAAATATGCTCTTTAATTCTGTAAGAAAAAATAATTTTTTTTTTTTTTTTTTAAAAATTTCTTGGACACTGGTGCGTGACTTCAGATTTTGGCCTTGGACCTTGAAAGGGTTATTAAAGGAGGGGTTTGGGATATTGACAGTTTGGAGGGATTTCTAAACTGTTGTATCTGAGCACCTCTGCAAAGACAGTGATTATGTATGAGCTGAAAGTGCTGAATGATGATGAAAGTATTTTCTTTTTTGGGGGGATTTTCTTTCTTTTTGGGTCACTCTGCCTCTGTGGAAGACGGCCGACTTGTTAAAAAAAATAATAGAGGTACCATCTGACTTACAACCGAGATTATTTCGACCAACTGGTCGTAACTCAAAATGGACATAAGTCAAACCTTACTACTGAATATCAACATCACATTTTTGTAATGATTTTATTTTATTGTTTTATTTAGGTATTTCATTTTTTTTACTTTACTTTTTATGCTTTTAGTACAGTGGACCCCCGCATAACGCTATTAATCCGTTCCTGAGAGCTCAATGTTATGCGAAATTATCGTTATGCGAATTAATTTTCCCCATAAGAAATAATGGAAATCAAATTAATCCGTGCAAGACACCCAAAAGTATGGAAAAAAAAAATTTTTTACCACATGAAATATTAATTTTAATACACACAAACTTAAGAAAACATGCACAGTTACATGACACTTACCTTTATTGAAGATGTGGTGATGATTGATGGGATGGGAGGAGGGGAGACTGGATGGTTTTAGTGTTTAGAAGGGGAATCCCCTTCCATTAGGACTTGAGGTATCAAGTCCTTTTCCGGGGTTGCTTCCCTTCTTCTTTTAATGCCACTAGGACCAGCTTCAGAGTCACTGGACTTCTGTTGCACAACATATCTGTCCATAGTGGCCTGTACCTCTCGTTCCTTTACGGCTTTCCTAAAGTGTTTCACAACAGTGTCAGTGTAATAGTCACCAGCACGGTTTGCAATAGCTGTCTGAGGGTGATTTTCATCCATGAAGGTTTGCACTTCAAGCCACTTTGCACAAATTTCCTTAATCTTTGAAGTAGGCAACTTCTTCAATTTCTCTCTCCCCTCCTCCGAAGCAATTTCCTCAGGTGTGGCCTCTTGCTGTTGAAGTTGATCTAGCAGCTCATCAGTGGTTAATTCTTCATTGTCCTCCTCCACCAACTCTTCCACATCCTCCCCACTAACCTCCAACCCCAAGGACTTCCCCAATGCCACAATTGATTCCTCAACTGGCATACTCCTCTCAGGGTTAGCCTCAAATCCTTCAAAATCCCTTTGGTCTACACATTCTGGCCACAGTTTCTTCCAAGCAGAGTTCAAGGTCCTCTTAGTCACTCCCTCCCAAGCCTTACCTATAAGGTTTACACAATTGAGGATATTAAAGTGATCTTTCCAAAACTCTCTTAGAGTCAATTGAGTTTCTGAGGTCATTACAAAGCACCTTTCAAACATAGCTTTTGTGTACAGTTTTTTGAAGTTTGCAGTAACCTGCTGGTCCATGGGCTGCAGGAGAGGAGTGGTATTAGGAGGCAAAAACTTCACCTTAATGAAGCTCATGTCCCCACAAAGTCGCTCTGCCAAGTCTGTAGGATGACCAGGGGCATTGTCTAACACCAGGAGGCACTTAAGGTCTAATTTCTTTTCAGTTAGCTGTATAGTCCTTGTGGCTTAGCGCTTCTTTTTGATTATAATAATAATAATCTTTTCAGTTAGGTAATTTTTCACAGTGGGGGCAAATGCTTGGTGTAACCAGTCATAGAAAAAGTCCCTAGTGACCCATGCCTTATTGTTTGCCCTCCACAGCACACACAAATTAGCCTTGAGGATATTCTTTTGCCTGAACGCTCTGGGAGTTTCAGAGTGATACACTAATAAAGGCTTCACTTTGGAATCACCACTAGCATTGGCACACAACAGAGTAAGCCTGTCTTTCATAGGCTTATGTCCTGGGAGTGCCTTTTCTTCCTCAGTAATGTAGGTCCTGCTTGGCATTTTCTTCCAAAACAGGCCTGTTTCATCACAGTTCAGGTTTCAGTCCTTCACTGTCTATCTCTCCTTGAATTCATGCACATATTTTTCAGCTGCTTTTTGGTCCGAACTGGCAGCCTCACCATGCCTTATCACACTATGTATGCTACTACGCCTCTTAAATCTCTCAAACCAACCTTTGCTGGCCTTAAATTCACTCGCATCACTAGTTGCAGGCATTTTTCTAATTAAATCCTCGTGCAACTTCCTAGCCTTTTCACTTATGATCGCTTGAGAGATGCTATCGCCTGCTATCTGTTTTTCGTTTATCCACACCAATAACAGTCTCTTAACATCTTCTATCACTTGCGATCTCTGTTTCAAAAGCACAGTTAAACCTTTGGCAAGAACAGCTTCCTTGATTGCTGTTCTCTTGGACATAATAGTAGCGATGGTTGATTGCGGTTTACTTACTATACAACCTGGCCAGCTCGGAGACACGCACTCCACTTTCATACTTAGCAATGATCTCTTTCTTCATCTCCATAGTAATTCTCACCCTTATTCCTGTAGGGTTGGCACTAGAAGCTTCCTTGGGGCCCATGGTCACTTATTTTTTAGGTGAAATCACTATAAAAAGGCTGTAATAATACAAAATGTTCCGATTGTATGCATGAATGTTACCGCGGAGGTTGGCTTGTAAACAATGCCACTGGCAAAACAAGTGAGGCTGGCTCAGGCCGCATGGATGCGTCTCGGACGAATCGCGTTGAGCGAATTTTTTAGCACTATGCGAGGCAAAATTTTAGCGATAAAATGTATCGCTATGCGGATTTAACGCTATGCGATGCCAACGTTATGCGGGGGTCCACTGTGCTGTATTTTATACTGTAAGGTTTAGGATAAACACTGTGTACAACACAAACTGTTGTTTATTTCCCAGAAGTATGGCATACAAAACATGGTCATAAGTCAAGTGGTCGTATGTCGAGCAGGTCATAAGTCGGATGGTAGGTGTATGTGTCATGTTTCTATGTTATTAATATTGTTTATGTCATATTAGATGAATTGTGCGAGATAAATAAGCCATAGAACTGATATTAGTGTCATATTGAAGGACTATCTTGTGTCTCCCAACATAATTCCTAACATATGCCAGAAACAGACCTCTCTGGAAAACTTTTTTGAGCGACAGGGGTCCAGTGGCTCTCAAGCTGGTCCTAGTGGCATTAAAATACGAAAGAGGGGAGTAACCCAGGATAAGGACTTGGTACCTGAAGTCTTTATGGAGTGGAATTCTCCTTCCAAACAATTGTAAAGGTCTCCATCCTCTCCCCTCCTCCCGTCTTCCATACATCACCATGTCTTCAATAAAGGTAAGTGTGATGCTATTATTGTTTTATTCTTCATGTATCATTGTTTTCTGTGTAGGGAAATGTATATTTCATGCAAGTAAATTATTTTGTTTAATACTTTTGAGTGTCTGGAACGGATTAATTGGATTTCCACTATTTCTTATGGGGAAAATTAATTCGAATAACGATAAAATTGGTTAAGGACAAGCTCTCTGGAACGGATTAATATCGTTAACTGAGGATCCCCTGTATTTTATATTATAATCAAAAAGAAGCGCTAAGCCACAAGGGCTATACAGCCCTGTATTTTATAATCTTATCCCAGAGCAGCAGCCTCCATGTCTATCCCATTCACATGTGGCATATATTATTCATTTCAGCAATTTCATTAGTTCTAGGGTATTTATCGTGTTTCTGACATCACTTTGGAATAAATGTAATAGATGGATAACCTTTATTACTAATATTAGCGTAATTACACAACATTTTATCAGCGCCACGGGTAACATCCAACGCCCATGATGACTAACCAGATACATGTACTGAATGCTATTGTTTGCCTCTCCCTCTCTCGTTTAGCTCCTACCGCTTCGTAATGATGTTAGATGGTGAATCTAATGTAATACAGAAAAATTAAATAAAAACTTAGAAAATCAGAAAAAATTCTGAAAATTCAGTACGTGTTCAGATGCACATTACTCGCCGCATCATAAAAATAGTTTTTGCAAAATGACTATAATTATTTGTAGAAACATGGTACAAAGATTATACTTATACTAAAATGTTGCCAGATTCTTAAGCTATTTTTCTGTAAGGTTAACTCGTATGTTTATTTTACTTTATTGTTTTCTGTAATATATAAGTTAATGTTGCAGTTTAAAAACTGTAGTGTAAAGCACCCTTCTGGCAAGACAGTGATGGAGTGAATGATGGTGAAAGTTTTTCTTTTTCGGGCCACCCTGCCTTGGTGGGAATCGGCCAGTGTGATAATAAAAATAAAAAAAAATAAGTTATGCAAATTAAAGTTATCAAGTTGGAGTTTCATTATTTTATTTTTTCTAATATACGTACTTAATTCGCCATTTGGCATCGTTACAAAGTGGTTGGAACTATAGCAGAGGGAGGAGCAGCAGTGTCTCAGTAACTCGTGATGGCCCGTGACACATGGAGAGGTGTGCCTTTCGGCACTATAAAACATTGTATAATTATACTATTATTATCAATAAAGGTTATCTGCCTATCATATTTATTCCATAATAATATTAGGTATAACATAAATAACGTAGAAGCACGACAAAAACACCCAAATTAATGAAAACTGACGTTACATAGAGAGGTGTGGAGGGCAGGGAGGGATAAAAAAAAAAAAAAAGTGACTGCAACTATTACAGAAAACGTTAAATGCTATGTACCTGAAGGGTAACTATAGAAGATCATTCTTATCCTATGCAAAGACTGAAAAAAGTGCAATTTTCTCAAAAAATTTCCCAAGTAATCAGCTATGCACGCATTTCCTGGAATATATCATATGTCATTGACCTATTTTATGTTGTGTTACCATTAATAATAAACTGATTGAAAAGAATTTCCCATTATTATTATTATTATAATCAAAAAGAAGCGCTAAGCCACAAGGGCTATACAGCGCTGCAGGGTAGGGAAGGAAGCAAGGGAATTGGATGGCAGAAGGGAGGGGGGATGATCAGCAGGTTACAGAAAACAGCGGGGCAGGGGAATGTACGGGGGTAGAAGGTAGCAAGAGATTGAAGTAGAAAGGGCTGAAGGTATCAGAATTTGTGAAGTAAGTCAGTCGTTGTCAAAAAGTCAATGAGAGAGTCCGGATGAAAGGTGGGTCCATCAGCGAGAAGGGAAGGTAGAGAGAGCAGCGGAGCGAAGACGACGACAGAGGTAAATTCTGCGTGCTCGTTGATAAAGTGGGCAGTCCAACAGAATGTGGCTGACTGATAATGGAGCTTGGCAATTCTCACAGAGAGGAGCAAGACACCTCTCCATGAGATATCCATGAGTAAGACGAGTATGGCCAATGCGAAGACGGGAGAGAGTAGTCTCCCAACCTCGACATTGGTGATAAGACGGCCAGTGACCTATACTCGGTTTAATAGACTGAAGTTTGTTGCCGAGCATAGTAGACCAACGTTGTTGCCAACGGGTGTGAAGGTGGGAAGATATTGCAGCAAAATAGTCCGTAAATGGAATACCTCTATAAGAAACTGGTAGGTCATGTACTGCTGACCGTGCAGCAGTGTCTGCCTGTTCATTGCCCTGTACGTCAACATGACCAGGGACCCAACAAAAAACAATATCTTTATGCTTGGTAAAGATGCGGCGTAGCCAAAGTTGGATACGGAGGACTAAGGGGTGAGGTGTATCAAATTTTTGTATAGCCTGTAAAGCACTAAGGGAGTCTGAGACAACCACAAAAGATGACACAGGCATAGATGCAATACGGATAAGTGCTGTAAGGATGGCATATAATTCAGCAGTAAAAATACTAGCCGAAGATAGTAAATGCCCTTGTACGACGCTGTCCGGAAACACTGCTGCGAATCCTACGCCGTCAGAAGACTTAGAGTCATCTGTGTACACAGCAATGGCATGAGAATGAGAGTGAAAGTGGTCAAGAAAAAGAGAGCGGGAAGCGACCGTAGACAGTTGGGCTTTCGAGCAAGGGAGGGAGAAAGAACAGACTCGAACAGCTGGAACTTCCCAGGGGGGTAGGGAAAAGTGAGATGCTACATGTACATAGAAAGGTGGTAGTTGAAGAGAAGACAAGAGCGAATGAAGGCGAAGAGAGAAGGGACGGAGTAAACAGGGGCGTCGAACAAATAAAGAATGTCTACTAATATCAGTGACCACTCTATAAATGGAAGGATTGCGGAGATCATGAGAGCGTACATAGTAGCGCAGGCAATGGGCATCACGGTGATCGGATAAGGATGGAACGTTCGCTTCTGCATAGAGGCTCTCGACAGGGGAAGAGCGGAAAGCACCAAGGCATAAACGTAATCCTTGGTGATGAATGGGGTTAAGGCTAGAGAGAGTAGCAGGAGATGCCGCTGAATAGATCTGGTCACCATAATCAAGTTTCGATAAAATAAGGGTGGAATGTAGGCGAAGGAGGGTTCGACGATCAGCTCCCCACGAAAGATGAGCAAGGGTTTTAAGAAGGTTCAGCCGGCTGTGACAAGTTGCCTTCAGAGAGGTAATGTGAGGTTTCCAGGATAACCTACGATCAAAGAGAAGGCCCAGAAACTTGACTGTATCACGTTCAGAGATACGGGAGCCATAGAGGTACAAAGGATGATCGGAGATGACAGAGCGTCTAGTGAAAGTGATTTGGTGGGTTTTAGTGCTGGAAAATTTAAACCCACGTGTGGTGGCCCAATTGGAAACACGGTCGACTGCATGTTGGAGAGAAACTGTAAGGAGGTGACAGTCAGCGCCTGCACAGGCAATAGCAAAGTCATCAACATAGAGTGATGACCAAATATTTGATGGAAGACTAGAGGCCAAATCATTAATAGCAAGGAGAAAAAGTGTTGTGCTCAGAACACATCCCTGGGGGACACCTTCAGCTTGGATAAAGTCCGGGGAGAGCACATTATTAACCCGAACACGGAAATGCCTGTCAGTTAAAAAGTTCTTAAGGAAGGATGGTAGATTGCCTCGAAGGCCTAAGGAGTGGGCTTGGGCTAAAATATTATACCTCCAAGTTGTGTCATATGCCTTCTCAAGGTCAAAAAATATGGCAATAACTGAGTGGTTATTCGCAAAGGCATTACGAACATACGTATCCAAGCGTAGTAAGGGGTCTATGGTAGAACGTCCCTTACGAAAGCCATATTGACGAGTGGAGAGACTGTTGTGTGTCTCTAAATACCACACTAAACGTCTATTTACTAGGCGTTCCATTACTTTGCAAACTGCACTGGTAAGAGCAATGGGACGATAGTGGGAGGTTTCATGTCCCGTAGTGCCTGGTTTGCGGAAAGGGAGAACAATGGCGGATTTCCACAGCTGTGGAAGAACTCCTTGTGACCAAATAAGATTGTAAAGGCATAATAGGACTGCAAGGGCTGACTGATGTAAATGTTGTAGCATACGAATATGAATGTCGTCGGGCCCAGCTGCCGATGATCGACAAGCTGAGAGTGTTGCCTCCAGTTCTTGAAGTGTAAAAGGCACATTATACTGTTCTTCTCTGAGAGAAGAAAAGTCCAAGGGTGCTAACTCTCTGGCAGACTTTGAGGAAAGAAATGAGGGGCATAGATGGAGTCCCTGAGAAATACGGACCAGATGATTGCCAATTTCATTGGCAACATCTAGTGGGTTTGCTATATCAACACCGGCAACCCGCAGAACAGGAGCCGGGTCAGGAGAATATTTACCACTCAGTTTTCGTACTTTTTTCCAGACTGCACTCATAGAGGAAGCAGAGGTGATGGTGGAGACATAATCTCGCCAGCAAGTGCGTTTAGCGTCACGGATGACACGGCGAGCGATCGCACGCTTCTGTTTAAAATCAAGGAGTCGCTCTGTGGTTCTATTGTACCGGTACCTGCCCCATGCAGCGCGTTTCAAACGTACTGCACGAGCACAAGCAGGAGACCACCAAGGCACGCATTTCTGAGAATGCCTGCCCGAAGTTTGGGGTATAGAATGAGAAGCTGCGGTGAAAACGGAGGACGAGAAGAGGTGTAAAAGCTCATCGATGGAGGACGAAGAAGGAACCTCTTTAAAAACAGTCAGGTGTGAGTAAAGGTTCCAATTTGCCCGATTAAATTGCCAGCGTGGGGTGCGAAGAGGTGGCGAATATGAAGGGGAAGTAAGAATGATTGGGAAATGATCACTGTCATGTAAGTCCGGGAGAACAGACCAAGTGAAGTCTAATGCGGCGGAGGAAGAGCAAACTGAGAGATCGATGCAAGAGAGAGTATGAGTCCGAGGATCAAAATGGGTGTGAGTACCTGTATTTAAAACATGGAGGGGGTGGGTGGCAAGAAAAGCCTCTAACTGAATTCCACGGGAATCACAGTGAGACCCCCCCAGAGGAAATGGTGGGCATTAAAATCACCAAGTAACAGAATCGGTGGCGGTAATGACGAAACAAGGAAGGCAAAATCCGGAATAGATAATGCCCGAGAAGGAGAGAGATATAAAGAACAGAGCGTATACCACCTATGTAAGTGGATACGGGCTGCTGTGTAATGCAGCGAAGTATGAACAAATAGCTGATGGTACGGAATATCAGTGCGGAGAAGAAGGGCACTTTCATTAAAGGTCCCATCAGGAAAAGGATCTGAAGAATACAATAAATTATAGCCTGAGATGTGAGAAATAACAGCAGAGTGTAATTTTGGTTCCTGTAAGCAAACACCAACAGGGGCAAACTGGGAGAGTAACATCTGAAGCTCACCCCGATTACCCCTGAGGCCGCGTATATTCCACTTTAAAAAGGCCATGATTGGTAATGATAAAGATACTTGAAATCCACAGGAAAGGGTTCCTACGGACTAGAAGGGTTAGAAAAGTCCACATGATGAGGCAGTGGAAAATGTTCAAGCAGCGAAGGAACGGTGCGCTGTGAAGAAAGGAGTTGCGCAGATGGAGCAGAGGAGAGAGAAAGAGCGGAAGGTGGATCAGTGTCCATTGATGGTTTGGTCTCTGCAATATATTCAGAGATTGCTTCAAGTGTTTCGGAATTCAGAGATGTCGTATGGGAGACAATATTGGGAATGGTAGGGGGAGGATGAGTAAAGATTGGAACTGTATTGGACTGTACCAAGGTAGTGGGGGGCGAAAGGGTGGAGGGAACTGGAGAAGCGTGGCAGGGGACAGAAGAGACAGGAACCTGGGAGGTGGCAGAAGAGGAAGAAACTTGGGAGGGAACAGGGGAGGAAGGTAAAAGAATTTCCCAGCAAACATAAAAGTGAATGTTTTAATTTTGGGTGGTGACACTTTTGAAGTGTCGGTAAGGGGCAATTCCTCAATTAGTGACGAATTCATTTACTGACGGGGTGTTAGGCCCCTAACTCCGTCATTGAGGAGAGGCTGTATTATGAATGAGAAAAGAAAAGTGGAAAGAGTACATATCCCTTGCTTCAGGGACTTATGACTCGACAGTAAAATCCTGTTAACAAAGCAAAAATAATTATGCCGTAAAAGTCTTGATGGCCTGGTGCTTAAGGGTGAAAAAAAATAATTCAAATTTAATACTTTTATTTAATAATATACGTATATTTATACATACATGTGTGTGTGTGTGTGTATATATATATATATAGTGGTGCACCTAAAATAAATTTGTTTGTAATGGTATAAACTTTGTTTTCCACAGAAAATAGTCTGCATTATTATATTCACAAAAAATGCTGAAATCATGCGAGTTATTCAGTACAGAAACAATATTTTTTACAACTGACATTAGTGATATTGTTTACCATCTAACCAAATGAAAATATGTTTTTTTTTTTTTTTAACTCAATGGCTGTCACCTGACAAGACAGGGTGGCCCAGAGAAAAAAACACATTAACATTCACTCAATCAACTGTCTTTTTTTTCAACACGCTGGTGTCTCCCACCATGGCAGGGTGACAAAAAAAAAAAAAAAAAAAAAAAAAAAAAAAAAAAAAACCACTCGCCATCATTCACACAATCACTCTCTTTGCAGAGGTGCACTGATACGACAGTTCAGATGTCACTCCAAAATTCAACGTTAAAATCATTACATATACTGAATTCATGTTATAGTATTATGAACTAATTCATTAAAAAATTGTCAATATATTATACCATTTACTAATTTCTTCCCAATATAATATGAACCTTAAAAGAGCATAGATTATTCAGATAAGTATACTATCAACAATATCTATTTCTATTTACTCTAGAGAGTTATCTCTGTCTGCCCCAGCAGTATCTGCTTCGTCCAGAGATGAGAAGTTGAGGAAGTGAGCTGGACGATGAACCTCATGGTAAAATTCTTTAGGACTAGCTAATTGCAAATCATACTTCATGTTGGGATCATGACGTACTCCCATGAAATTATAGTTCCAAGAAGCTTGCAAGGGCGTCATGAAAAGACCAAGGAAACGATCAGACAGAAGCATTTGAACTTTCTCATAATGGGATGGTAAATAACCTTTCGGATTGTTACCCATGTCTTTGTTATTACGGCCCCATTCAAAACCAGATGGTGTGAGTTTGTATGCCTGCAATGAACAAGACCCTGGAGTAAATGAACATGTGATAACTATTGTACGGTCTGTAGTCCATGAACTGTTGTCAGCCATGACAGTGGCATGAGTAGTAATATCATGGGGAGAGAGCTGTGGCAGTTCATTAGGCTGAGTATGAATCCATCCAAGAGGCTCTAGCTCATTCAAAAATTCATGAGTAGGTAGTTTGTGTGGTAAGTGAACCATTTGATGAGTTCCCCACTGCGGTGGCATGACAATACACCGGATTTCCTTTACTTGAGGATTGTCTTGAGGACTAACACCATACAGATAGCCAGCTATTTGTGTGCGAAGATCTGAGATGATGATGAATTTCTTCAACACATTTTTGGGTAAGATGTAAGTGAAACCAGTTTCCTTTATGTCATCAGATGATACATAAATATAGTTTGTTCTCAGGTGAAGATTTGTAGCAGAAATTGCTCTTACTCTCCATTCTGTTTTGCTACTGAAAGTTGCAGTTTCATAATTACTGGTAGTAGAAGTTATAATCTCATCACCATGCTTATTGACTGTCCTGGTGGTTGTGGCTGTAAGTTGAGACTGTTCTTTAGTTTGTTTTTCAATTTCTGCAATCTGCTGCCTTTGTGCCGATGGTGCACTGATTTCCATACCTAGAATAATATCTCTGATCTCTGATTGGGTAAGGGATGCTACATTTACATTGTTCTTTTTGCCATAATCAGCAAGAATAAGATCCTTGAGCTGTACTTCAACTTTAACCCAGTCTTCATCTGTAAGAGAGGGCCAGATATGATGAGGTTCTGTGATGGTGGTTTTATCAGGTTTCAGAAGAACCTTCGTACGATCATTATTGACATGAAGAGCTCTTAATATGAGAATGAGACGAGAGAAGGCTGTGTAAGAAGAAATATTCTTTAGCCAATCATCATAAAGATTAAACAAAACCATCTGTGGCTCTGTAGCTTTCAGGATAAGATCTCCAAATTTCTCCACCTTAAGGCAAGCCTGGAAGGGCAGTTGCAGCTCAGAACCCTTGATCACAATATTGGGGAAATCAAGCAAATGCACCTCAAGAGGATCCAACATACCCTTTCGAGTTACAATGATCTGCTTTGGCTGTTCTTCAACAGGTAAAGACCTGATTAAAGCAGCAACTTCTTCAGCTGTTTTCCATTTAGCCAGCTGGCCAAGACGCTTCTGGCCCGCCCATACAGATGTATGAATGATCTTCAAAAAGAGCTGACCTGTGCGAGGGTTAAAGATGAAAATTGCTCCATTGATTGGTTTTGTTGTAAGATTGCCCTCAAAGGTCTTGTGAATAGTTACTCTGTACACATTAGTGTCATCCACAAACCAAATAATTTGATTGGAGAATAATTCACCATAATTCTGAGAAGAGAGGTATGGTTCAGTGGGTTCAGAAGAGTACAGCTGGAGACCCTTACGTATGCGCTCACGCAACACATACAGAGCTGGATTAGCTTTCATAATCTTTGCCATGGCTTGCTGTATCAAAGGTTTAGCTCCTGGGAACCAGTTACCATATGCACTGTGTAAGTTGTAGGCTAGATCAATTGCTATCAACACACCTGTAGGAGATGGGTACAGAGACATATTATCAGTAGTGTAGTCCAAAAACTTTGCCCTTGCATAGCGCTCAACATCGTGAGAATCATAATCCCCCCATCTGAGCTGAACATCAATCCAGTACTTTTGTGTGGTTGAGCCATCCATTGTGTCCTTTGAATCTGCTAATAGTGAAGGCTTGGAGTAGTTCCATTTGTATGCAGCAAAGAGTAGTATGTCTGCGCAAGATGAATTCATCTTGTATGATTTTCTAGGATGTATAGTCTCCTTTTGTACAGTTTCAATCTCCAGAGCATCAAGTTCTTGATCAAAGACCTGACAGAGATCCATTACCACAGATTCATGGATCTTTTGCCAAAGATGGGCACGGAAAATCTGAATGAGGGAAATTTTGAGAGTTGGAATTTTGCCATGCATGAAAATACCAGTCAGATCAAGTTGCACCTGGAAGCCCACATACACATTGGCTCTGTTAATGGTTGGTGACCACCAAAGAGTGAACCTACGGTTAGGAATCTGGTTAAGACCAGACCTCTGGGCATTAGTCAACTTCTTGTATTTCATACTCTCTTCAAATCCTGATGCCTTTTCCCAAAACAGACCCTCCCATGTAGGAAAGTAGGTGCCTTTAAAAAGTGTGTGTTCTAAAATACCTTCTACACCACCTAATGCTTGGATCATATCAGTACGATAGTTGTTTAAATTCCATAACTTGCCATCATGGCGCTGATGTGTCCACCAGAAGGGATTTTGTTTAAGCACCTGATATTGCTTAAATTCTGTACGTATTCTCCAACCTTTGTCGTAAGCTAGTGTGTGACGATCTTTCTGAAAGAGAGTATTTATCCTTGGAATGCCTCGATCCCAAGAATCTTCTAAATCTTCCAGAGTAAGACGTCTATTTTGTGCAGTTGCCTCCTGTCTCTTAAGGGCATATTCAGCCCATACTCTTTGAGAGTCAAGGAACTCTGTTTCCCAAGGCTGAATGTACCTATATAGGTTAGGAATAAGTTGGTCTTCATCATGGCTCATGCCAGATCTAAAATGGGTTATTCCTACATCAGTCTGTTTACTCCATCTCAAATCAGATTGTGGAATAAGCACATGACCCATTGACAACATACCAAGACCTCCCAATTCTTTTGGTGTATAAAATACTACTGGAGGGAATCTGGAGGGCATCTTTGAATTCAAACCAATCTTAATACGTGTTTGAATCTTATTTTCACACTTGACCAATAAGTCTAAAAGTTCTTGTGTGTTAACTACAGACTCTCTGTAATATGTCATGAGCCCAATCAGGGCTGTGTTCCATTTGTTAACAATCTTGGTAAATGTTGTAGAGCCAGAAGCCATGAGAATCTGTCTGACACGATTGTGGAACCTCTGCATAGATTCATCATCCACTCGCAAGAAGCACTGTGAAGTTCGCTCTTTAGTTACTTCATTCTGCAGGTTCCACACACCATCCCTATGCTTGAACTCTTCATGTGTCATTCGACACTTGGGCAGAATACGGCACTCAAATCCAGACATGTTAAATAACAGGTTAGGGTTGTCTTTAGAATATACAGACACAAATGAATTCTCCCAGTTGATGGTTGTGACAGATCGAGGTAATCTGTTTTTAATATCCCAGAACACAGCACGCCCTAAGTTGACATCATGTTTCATAAGTCTCATTCTTGCATCCCTTGGCCAACACTTTTTGTTGTTGTAGCCCACAATATTTTCATTATTTGGATCAGGATGCTCTGTCAGATAGCGTTGAATGAGATCTTTTGCCTCCTCAGCTGAAAAGCGGAAGAAGATATGTATTCTATCAATATACCTAGAATACAGTCTGATTGGATGCTGTGTTTCTGTGGCAACATCCTGAAAGTTCAAGAAATCATTGGGCATTTGAGGAGGACCAGACATGTCTGCAGCACGTTTCAGACCAAGAACCAGCAAGTCCATTACTAGACCATAATATTGTACAATAAATGAAGCAAACTGTAGACCTCGGATAATGCCATAACGGTTCGTGTGGTTCATATCTTTGTAGTTGATGTCTACATTATTCTTAGCTGTCATGTAATCAGCAATATTATGGTCCACAATCAATCTCAGCAATCTGTTCAGCAATGTAAGATCAATCTTTTCATATAATTTTTCATACTTTGATTCAAGCATTACATTACATTCTCCATCAGCTGTATCCCAAACATCAGTAAGGTTATTAATACCCTGACACCACTTGTACACTAGAAGAGGTGGTGGTTCAGAGTCTCCAGGCTTAACCCAAGGTGGGAACAAACGTCGTTTGTCTGCTTCATACCAGAGGTACTGGTCCAGATAAGCATCTGTAATCTTCTCAAGGGGCTCTACATCATATACTGGAATTAAATGACTGTAAAGGTCCATGAATTCAATGCCTACCTCCTTGAAAGCTCTTTGAGTTAGCAAGTGACGTTTTATGCGAGACAGAGCTTCATGGGGGTTGTCATAAGCTTGCTCAATGAGACCCAATTCCTCTCGCTGAGACTGATTTAAACGTGATTTCACACTGTAAGCTTCTTTTAATCTTTCTAAGGCCAGGATGAGTAATTTTGTGTCATGCTTGTAAGAGAGAGGAGGAAAGGGGATAGGAGCAAAGCGACGAGATTCTAACCAATGGACAGTAGTAGTGTAAATGGCCACTGCTTCCTCTGGACTGATGTAGGGTCCATCTTTCTGGTAGTTGTGTTGTCGTTCCTGCTCAGACTTCAGGTATAACCGTGTAAGTCGACCCATGTTCTTCTTGCAAACTGTTTTGTCTACAGTTGCACCACGGCGAATACGCTCACGGTTGTAATGAGCAGTGTTGGTCCACCAATCAGCCTTCATCTTCACATATCGAAGAATCATATTCTCGATGGGTGTTGGGAGGCCAGGTACTTTCCATGGAATGTTGGCTTTCCAGCATCGCCATGCCTCAGACAAGTGCTGAAGAATGGTTCGAGCTTTATTTTGCTTGATACCTTCAGGCATCATGTCCAAAATGTCATGCATAACAGAGGCTCTTAGTTCAAGATCAAAATGAGATTCCACACGCTGCTTGGTCACAGTCTTGGCAACACCTTTACTATGTCGGCCCTCAAACTGACGAGAGAGGAGGTTGCCCAACCAACGCTCCAATAATGGGGTAATACCTCTCATGAAGAAAAGCCATACTCTCCATCCTGGAGCCCAAAAGCCACAACCAGGACCTTTCCCTACTTGACCTGTGTTGAACCTGTAGTAAATGACATGCTTGAGATCTTTGCACATTCTTATCTGTCTCATGAGTTTGTATTTGTATCTATACATGCCAGTCAACTGACCAACATGGGCAAAAATGTACTGAAGGCCATCTGCAAGCTGGAAAGCATCCACATTATTCAATCTGTACTGCACATGAGCATCAACCACCAATTTGGTTAATCTCAAAATTTCACGACACAAATGGAATGCATTACCAAACCTTGATTTCTTTCGCTCTTTGGTTGTCAGTGTTTTCACAGGTTTCAAGTTGAAATTGTAATCCAGATGCAAATAATTAAGGTTCTTACGATGAATAAGGAGATTGAGCATGTTATATCCCTGACGGCAGACTTGCAGACCAACTTCAACCCAATCTAAGGTTGTAGTCTGGAAGAACTTGGTAGCCTTGAAGGAGCGGAACAAATACCGTCTCTTCTGAGCCTTGGGTGGACGGTGCTTCAAAGCGTTGAGCACATAGTATTTTAACAGCTTCTGGTAGGACACACGTACCTGAAAAACAAAATAAAATGAACTTATGAAAAACGGTAAACCTGTAGAAACGACATATAGAACATTGAAAGTAATCGACAAGGTGGACACAGACAGAATGTTCCAGAGATGCCCAATAACTTCCTGGTATTTTGCAATGTATAACTTCCAGTGTACACAATAATATCCAATACCAGACCACTGTAACAATCACAAAGCACAAACAACTTTATACCAAAGTGTTTCCTCTTGCTTGGTATGTACTGCTTGAAAGAGAGTCTTCTTTTGAACAGAATCAAAGACTCGTCAATTACAAGCTTCCTGAAGGGATAAAAATACATACTGAATTTCTCTTTCAGATACACAAACACATGCCTAATCTTATATAACCTGTCATTTCTGTCAGGTCTGGTTTTGTCTGAGAAGTGAAGCATACGTAACATCAGCACAAATCGATTCACTGGCATTGTATCACTGAAACCTGGGGTTGCAATCAGGCAGTCTGTTGACCAGTATGATTTCACTTTGTGCTTATACACATGTGGCATAAGCATTATTATGGCAAAGAAAAGATACATCTCAGCCACAGTTGCCTCCTTCCACTGGTGTAGACATGATTTTGGTGAAAGTATTGTGTTTGCCATGGTGTACTCATAGTATGTGTTGCTTTCCATGACAATACTTTTGATCAGGGGTTCGTCAAAGAATAACTCGAAACATTCCAGTTCAATGGCATTGTTCCCAAGTGTACAAGATGGCCGTATTCCACTTTGGCTGTCATCAAACTGGTGGGGATTTGGAACAAAATTGACAGCTTCCTGCCAATCCCAGGTGAGGTCTGCTGGTGGATACTGGACAATGACAGGTGGTTGTGGTTGTGGAGGCTGGTGTGGTGGGTGGGTGGGTGGGTGGGGGATGGTGGCCTTTGTTGTAGATCAGCTGAGGCAGCGGCATGGGTGGCAGCGTGGGTGGCAGCATGGCCCACTGCTGGTGCCTCACAGCCGTCACCACCACTACCACCACCATGCACATTTTCCATCCCAATTGCAACACTATCATCGTCATTTTCACTGTCTGTTCCTGTTGTACAGCCATGGGATGTACTCCGAGATGTACTCCTTCCCCTTGGAATAGCATATGGCACACTACCAGAGGGCATATATCGTCGTATATACTGACACTTCACTGGGATATATTCCACTTCACTATCACTACTGGAACTGTTTTCAAGAGCTTGTAGTTCATAATCACTATCACTATCATCACAAATGCTCACATCTGAGTCTGGGATTTGGGAAAATAGGAGTTTCCTCTTTGATTCTGGTACAACTGAATGTGAACAAGACGGCCCAGCACCAGAGGTGGAAGGCTGAGGGTTGTCTGTGTTTTCCTCACTATTACTGATATTATGGTCATTAGTTTCGGTCAAAACCTCACCAAAACCTTGAAACTCATCTTCACTGGCACGTCCATCTGTATTAGAACTGTCACTGGGGAACAAAAGTGTCCCAGTTCGCCGAGGAGTGAGGAACTTCTTACCGCGAGGCATGGTGGACATTGTGTACTAAGATGGCGTTCCCACAATGCACCACTGGGTCCCAGATTTTTTTTCTACCACGCACACAGACCCATTCTCTCACATCTAGTCCTACCAGCCTTTTCCCGCGAGATTTGACGGCGATAGAATTTATGCGTACTAGTACGTCAAAAACCCCTGCGCGTAAGCCATACTAGTACGTCCGAAACCCTCAAAGGGTTAATAGCTCCCCATTTTCATTTACCCCTGGCACCCCAAATTTACCTACTACTCCCTCTACATTTTTACCCACTTTAGCATTGAGATCTCCAACCACAAGTACTCTCTCACTTGGTTCAAAACTACCCATGCACTCGCTCAACATTTCCCAAAATCTCTCTTCTCCAGGTGCATAACCACTTACTATAACCCACTTTTCACATACAACCTTTATTTTACACCACATAATCCTTGAATTTATACATTTATATTCCTTCTTTTCCTGCCATAACTTATCCTTCAACATTATTGCTACTCCTTCCTTAGCTGTAACTATTAGAAACTCCTGACACCTAATCCCCTTTATTTTTCCCCACTGAAACTCTCCTACCCCCATCAGCTTTGTTTCACTTAGAACCAGGACATCCAGCTTCTTTTCATTCATAACATCCACAATTCTCTCTTATCATTCGCATTACATTCACGCACATTCAAACTTTGACGGTTTTCTCCTTTTTCTTTTTAGTAAGTTATACGGGAAAAGGCATTACTAGCCCATTTGTAGACAGCCTGTACTGTCTGCACAGACAGCCTATGCTGTCTGCCAGCTGAGTTCATACTTCGTGCCATGCTGGTGCTGCCACCTATAGGCTTACCACTTCAGTATGCCCACCCCTGCATCTGCCTCACTCACTCAGCGACCTAGAAGCAGTCAACAGTCCTACTCCCTCTCTCCCTCGTGGGCATGGCCCTCCTGGGCCATGGGCACAAACACACAAGCCTGTGTACCCACCACGACTTTGCAAATAAAGAAAGAAGCCTCCGAAGCCTTTATCATTTGAACCCCGCTCCGCTGCAGCAAGTTGTGTTTGCCTGGAGAGAGGAAGGAAATAGAATGAAGTTGTGTTCACTTCAGAATCACCCTACACTAGAAACATCAGTCTCTCAACGAGTTATCCTGATGTCGTGTCTGCACGTTTCAGCATCTAGACACAGGTACAAGCAGGATCTAGCCAAAATTTGCCGAATTTCTTCGAGAATTGTAAGTGGCGTCCCAGTGACCCCATGCTACAGCGTCCCACGCTGTTTCTCAAGTCATGCGTTCAGCGTCACTTGTATGTTCTGCTGTTGTTGTTCAGCTCAGCACAGCTATTTCAGCAAGCCAGAGGTGAGTTTTGTGGTGATTTCAGCGTCCAGGGTGGGTTGTTTCTCCCACGTGTGTATGGGTGAGGAAGGTAGGCACGGTCCTCCACCATCGCCACTCACTCACACCTCACCAGCCTACCACCACAGTCCACCACCATGTACCCTCTCCCTCTGCTGTGTTGTCTGCTGTTTTCCATGAGCTGTGTATCCGAGTGCCCAAGGCCACTCGAAGGTACGTGGATCAGCATGCCATGTAGATCACGACACCACGTGGATCCTGATGCCACGTGGGGTGTGGACGAAGCCACGTGGATCTACGAGCCTCATGAGTTACCGAGCCAGATGTCCCAGGCCACAAGCTGTGATCTGCTGCTGCCCGACTTCATGACGTCACGATGTCTGCCTGACGTCACCTCGAGATGTCTGCTAATGTCACCATGCTGCTGAAGTCACGCCTGACATCTCATGATGTCACATCGAGTGTTTCAGTAATTATGTCAGTATTGTCGAGAAGATTGAGAGAAGATATATATTGTGTGTTAATTCCTCTCAGTCAGTGTTCTCACATGTTAGTGTATGGCTTAGTGTCAATTTTGTGCACAGAAAAGCATCATTTGCTAGTTAAGCCATGTTGTACCGCATGTACCGTGGGTGTGTGTAAAGTTTTCCCGTGTGTCCTGTGTGGTCTTGGGCCCAGCTGTGTGTCGACCACAGGTCTGCAGCCAGACCCGTGTAGCACCTTGTGTTGTCACCCGGTGTGACCAGCGCGTTTGACAGCTGATATTAGTCAGCCCTGAGCGCATGAGCCCCTTGTACAGAAAGCTCTTATGCTCGTCGCTCATAGATGTTCTGCAGAATCATACCTGCTACGATTCCCATCAAGATTTGTTTCACTTCACCTCCAGACCTTCAGAGTGCAGTTATATGTAGAGAAACAAGTCTGGGGACACTTAGACTAACCTCTGCTATAACTCCAACTGTCGAGAGAATGACACTCATCAAGCCGCAGTTTAAGCCCTGTCGGCAGGCGCTGTGTCAGCCTCGTGTCATAGCTTCAATGAGCTCCTGCACAATGATGATGTCACTTTGACTGCTAGCTCACTCACTGCAGTCTGGTGTATGCTGTTACGACTCCCAGATGTTTCGTCAAGTCATCTCTGCCATGACTCACCCCATGCTCGCCAGCAGTGACAGCCCCAGCGACAGCACCAGTCGAGAAGTGTCCTCATGAGTCGCTTGCCAGAAGAAGTCCTGCCCAGTTGCCGAGTACTGACAATGCCTCATTCGAGGGCACCAGCATGTTGTGTCCCAGGTTGAGTGAAACCCTGCAGCGATTCCTACGATGACTGCTTCACCGTTCAAGAGGAGACCGTACCCTGTTACTTCGCAGCTCAGCCGCAGCGATGTCTCATGTGTTGCAGTATCTGTCCAGACGCAGGAAGGCATGCAGTGATGCCCATCGATGCTCACTGCCTATGACCACATTGTTCAGCACACCCCACATGTTTTTTTCTTCCCTCCCTGTAGGAAGTTTTTTCCCATGTCCATACGTATATAAATATATGTTTTTTATTTTGTGTTCTGTGCCCTGTTCCTACGAGAGAGAGAGAGACCAAGTTTTTTTTGCTGCCAGACATGGTCGGGACGACCATGTGGTAGTGGCCGAGCAAATGTAGACAGCCTGTACTGTCTGCACAGACAGCCTATGCTGTCTGCCAGCTGAGTTCATATTTTGCGCCATGCTGGTGCTACCACCTATAGGCTTACCACTTCAGTATGCCCACCCCTGCATCTGCCTCACTCACGCAGTGGCCTAGAAACAGTCAACAGTCCTACTCCCTCTCTCCCTCGTGGGCATGGCCCTCCCAGGCCATGGGCACAAACACACAAGCCTGTGTACCCACCACGACTTTGCAAATAAAGTAAGAAGCCTCCGAAGACGTATCATTTACTCCCCGCTACCAGAACCACCAAATAATCTGTTTCCCACATTGCTCTCGGTATTTTAGTTGACTTTTACAACACACATGCCTTATAGAGAAAAGGTTCTTATTCCACTTCCCCATGGACATGAAAGAAAAAGTAATAACAACATGAACTTTTTTTTTTTTTCAACAAGTCGGCCCTCTCCCACTGAGGCAGGGTGACCCAAAAAAGAAAGAAAATCCCCAAAAAGAAAATACTTTCATCATCATTCAACACTTTCACCTCACTCACACATTATCACTGTTTTTGCAGAGGTGCTCAGAATACAACAGTTTAGAAGCATATACGTATAAAGATACACAACATATCCCTCCAAACTGCCAATATCCCAAACCCCTATTAAGATAAAATCAAAGAAAACTCAGATGAGTGTGTATACATAAATGTGTACTTGCATGTGTAGTGTGACCTAAGTATAAGAAGTAGTAGCAAGACATACCTGAAATCTTCCATGTTTCTTCTTCTTTCAACAAACCAGCCATATCCCACCAAGGCAGGGTGGCCCAAAAAGAAAAATAAAAGTTTCTCTTTTTAAATTTAGTAATTTATACAGGAGAAGGGGTTACTAGCCCCTTGCTCCCGGCATTTTAGTTGCCTCTTACAACACGAATGGCTTACGGAGGACAAATTCTTTTCTACTTCCCCATGGAGATAAGAGAAAATAAACAAGAACTAGAAAGAAAATAGAAGAAAACCCAGAGGGGTGTGTATATATATACTTGTACATGTATGTGCAGTGTGACCTAAGTGTAAGTAGAAGTAGCAAGACGTACCTGAAATCTTGCATGTTTGAGACACCATCAGTCCCACCATCATGTAAAACAAATACAGGCTTCCATTTTACACTCACTTGGCAGTATGGTAGTACCTTCCCTGGCAGTTGCTGTCTACCAACCTCCTACCTTAGAAAAAGAGGTACTCCAATGACTTGTAGGCTGGAAATGAGTACCATCAAGACCCCAACCTTCCTTCCCACTGCGTGGCCACTACAGCTCTTATATTTTCTTCTTTCTTTCAACACACCGGCCGTATCCCACCGAGGTGGGGTGACCCAAAAGGAAAAATGAAAGTTTCTCCTTTTACATTTAGTAATATATACAGGAGAAGGGGTTACTAGCCCCTTGCTCCCAGCATTTTAGTCGCCTCTTACAACACACATGGCTTACGGAGGAAGAATTCTGTTCCACTTCCCCATGGAGGTAAGAGGAAATAAACAAGAATAAGAACTAGAAAGAAAATAGAAGAAAACCCAGAGGGGTGTGTATATATATGCTTGTACATGTATGTGTAGTGTGACCTAAGTGTAAGTAGAAGTAGCAAGACATACCTGAAATCTTGCATGTTTATGAGATGGAAAAAAGGACACCAGCAATCCTACCATCGTGTAAAACGATTACAGGCTTTCGTTTTACACTCACCTGGCAGTATGGTAGTACCTTCCCAGGCAGTTGCTGTCTACCAACCTACTACCTTAGAAAAAGAGGTACTCCAATAACTTGTAGGCTGGAAATGAGTACCATCAAGACCCCGACCTTCCTTCCCACTGCATGGCCACTACAACTCTTATACGTATGTCTTATATGTATGGAGTGTAAAACACCACTGTATATGGAGCAGTGTTTCTGGGACTTTCACAGACTGTACTAGTTCTAGGCATATGACCAGTGCCTGTATGTGTATATATGTTAGAACAGTAGAAATGTGAAGCAACTGGAAGTATATGTATTTGTTTACAGTGCCGTGTGTTGTTCTGTAAACAATATACTATAGACAATGTTAATGCAGGTATGTGTTCTATACAATGGCTATATACAAATAACCTGCACATAGGAGATGGGAGCTTATGACAACGTTTTGATCCGACTTGGACCATTTACAGTCACACTAACAGAAAGCAGAGAAGGAGGCAGTATATATAGGTCAGCAGACAGGGATGGGACAAAGGAGGGAGGGGGCAGCAGCGGAGAAGGCGGCGTGGAGGAGGAGGAGGCAGAGTTGAGAGGAGGCAGCAGAGGAGGAGGAGGCTGCAGAGGAGGCAGTGGTGGAGGAGGCAGCGGCGGAGGTGGTCAATCGAAGACTAAGAAAGAGGAGCACTGCAAAGGAGCTAGGTGCCCACAAAGGGTAGGAATAAAAATACAGAGGGGGGGATATAATAATGGACCAAACACCCAAGGGAGAAGAAAGAAAACCCAAAGGAGAAAGCAGAAAGAGGGAGGAGAAAAAAGAATCAGCTTAAGTCATGGGTATTCTGAAGTTTGGAGCATTTTACAATGTAATGGGAAAGGAAGGCATCTACAGGGACAAAGCCAGGACTAAGATTCAAACAAAGACAGTTGTGTATGAATCATAGTTCTGTTCCAGTCACAGTATTGTGCCTTTTTGTTATTTACAATGGCTAGGCATACATACACTGTGTATGATTTGGTTGTCAGGGGCCCTAACAATTACTGGAAAATGTAAAAAACTTAGAAAACCTCCAGGAAAAAAAAAAAAGAGTACCCAGCAATTGCGATGTCGCTGACTTCAGATCAACAACCTTCAACTTAACGCATTCCTATCTCTAAGAAAATTTTTGTTTTTGTCTCATTACACTCAAAATATCTTTATATCTGTATATAATTTTTTGGGAGGTAGGGGACTGCTACACTGTGAGCACTTAATTTTGGGAGGGTAGTGACAGTGAAAGGGTTAAATCATGATGATTGTTAAAATCATTATTTATATTTGACACACAACTTTACACTTGCCTTCGAAAAATGTTTAGCATTCTAGACAAACATCAAAATATAATACTAACCTTAACTGGTTGGCCTGGAGGACAGTGTTCACGATACCACATCTTAACCAGAGGGACATCAATAGCTCTTCTCATAGTACCAGAACGCATGTTGAAGGGCCGGGGACCCCATAACAGTGCTATACCATTAGCAGTAGCATCATCATATAGCTGCCATTCCTTCAGTAGAGCATCTACATCTTCTGGTAGCTCAAAGTCCTGAAATGCCATAAAGGAAGTGATACCTGTACAGTGGACCCCCAGATTAAGATGTCATCAGATTAAGTAATAATCGGATTAACCCCTTGACTGTCACAACCCCAAATCCTGAGGTGTCTCCTGGTGTCGCAAAATTTCTGGAAAAAAAAAAAAATCTTATGAAATGATAGAGAACCTTTTCCTGATTGTAATGACACCAAAAGAATGAAATTTGATGGAAAACTGACGGAATTACACTCTCGCGAAGTTAGCAACCTCAGTGATATTTACGAATTGGCGATTTCGCCCACATCGAGCCCTATTTTTGGCTAATTCTATTGTTCCAGTCGACCAAACTCATAGCTATTTCTTTAGAGTTCCATTTTTTCTATCAATTGAGTACAAGAAACTGCCCATTTACCAATTTCAACTACCCAATAACATGGTCAGAAATTTGCAATTTGACCAATTTCACGAAAATTAAAAAATATGACAATTACAAAATAGGGTCCAGAATGAACAATGCAGACATTCCTGGCTCTAAAATAACATTTTCTTTGTTCATCAGTCATCTCCAGGCCCCTCTGATATTACTCTTGCTTTCTACTTTGAATTTTTATTCAAACAAAAAAATAGAAGATTTACTGCTATGCAGACTACTGCAATATTGTAATAATTGTATAAATAATGTCAACCCATTCATGACCGCATATCAGAATGGCTACTTGGACATTTATTGGAAAATGACATCATTTGTTTACTTTTGAACATCGGCAAAAATCAAACATTTCCCCTAGTTTGAGCTCCATTTCAAGGTTCTTTTCATCGTAAAACCAATCAAAATCACCTCTATTTCTATAATATGTTTTCCATTCTATCAAACGAGACCAAGAAAATGAGAATACAACCATAAATACAGTGGACCCCCGCATACCGCTGGCCTTACATAACGTTAAATCCACATACCGCTACATTTTATCACCAAGATTTTGCCTCGCATACCGCTAAAAAACCCGCTCAACGCTGTTCGTCTAAGGCGCGTCTATGTGCGGCCTGAGCCATGCTCACATGTTCCGCCGGTGGCATTGTTTACCAGCCAGCCTCCGCTGTAACATCCAAGCATACAATCAGAATATTTCGTATTATTACAGTATTTTTGGTGATTTTATCTGCAAAATAAGTGACCATGGGCCCCAAGAAAGCTTCTAGTGCCAACCCTACAGCAATAAGGGTGAGAATTACTATAGAGATGAAGAAAAAGATCATTGATAAGTATGAAAGTGGAGTGCGTGTCTCCGAGCTGGCCAGGTTGCATAATAAACCCCAATCAACCATCGCTACTATTGGTGGTACAGCTGCTGCTGCTGCTGTACCACTGTCAGCTGCTGCTGCTGCTGCTGCTGCTGCTGCTGCACTGTCAGCTGCTGCTGCTGCTGTAGCACCGTCAGCTGCTGCTGTACCACCGTCAGCTGCTGCTGCTGTAGTACCGTCTGCTGCTGCTGTAGCATCGTCTGCTGCTGCTGTAGCATCGTCTGCTGCTGCTGTTGTACCACCGTCATCTGCTGCTGCTGCTGCTGTAGCACTGTTGTTGGTGTGGCTTATTGAGAATACCAAGAAACAATTAACCCCAGAGGATTTGCCACCCAGGATAACCCAAAAAAGTCAGTGTCATCGAAGACTGTCTAACTTATTTCCATTGGGGTCCTTAATCTTGTCTCCCAGGATGCAACCCACACCAGTCGACTAACACCCAGGTGAACAGGGAAAAATGCCTGGACCTAGTGCTCATATTGGTGAATTTAAAGCCAGCAAAGGTTGGTTTGAGAGATTTAAGAATCGTAGTGGCATACACAGTGTGATAAGGCCTGTTCTGGAAGAAAATGCTAAACAGGACCTACAGTACTCAGGAGGAAAAGGCACTCCCAGGACACAGTGTCTCATCAGTCATTGCTGCATCTTCAATAAAGGTAAGTGTCATTTATTCTTCATTTAGTAGAGTAGTACATGCACAATATATATTGTGCATGTACTACTCTACTATTGTGCATGTATCCTTCTCTTTGTGTGTAGGAAAATGTATATTTCATGTGGTAAAATTTTTTTTCATACTTTTGGGTGTCTTGCACGGATTAATTTGATTTCCATTATTTCTTATGGGGAAAATTCATTCGCATAACGATAATTTCGCATAACAATGAGCTCTCTTGCACGGATTAATATCGCTATGCGGGGGTCCACTGTACTATATGAAAATAGATAACAAAGTCAGCATTTTAATTAAAAAAAAGTTCAGAGTTTTTTTTCTCATTATACAATGCATGCTGCAGGATTTTTTTATATGGTGCACACTGACCACACAGACCCATTCTCTCACACGTGGGCCTACCAGCTTTCTCCTGTTTGATTTGAAGCCGCTAGAATTTATGAGCATATATACGTTAAAAACGGTGGCTCGTAAGACGTATATATACGGCTGAAACAGTCAAAGCGTTAAGTAACATTTTTGTGTCAAAATTTTTGCTCGGTTTACGACACAGAACTCTGTTAAAGTCATTCATCCCAAACGTGTCTGCGCTCCGTGAGCGGCCCGGCCACTCCATATACAGCCAGTGTGCCATTGTTTACAAGGACAATTCCACGCATACAAGCGATACATTTTGTATTCCATTGTTTTTAGTGCTTGTAACTGCTAAATAAGCCACTATGGGCCCAAAATAAGCTTCTAGTGCCAGCCCTTTGGTAAAGAGGGCAAGAAACACTATAGCATTCAAGAGAGAGATCATCGCAAAATACGAAAGTGGAGTGCGTGTCTTCGAGCTGGCCAGGTTATATAACAAGCCCCAATCAACCATCTCTACTATCTTGTCCAAGAAAAAGGCAATCAAGGAAGCTGTTGTTGCGAAAGGTGCAAATATGCTTACAAAACAGAGATCGCAAATACTCGAAGATGTGGAGTGTGTGTTGGTGTGGATCAATGAGAAACAATTATCAGTGAATAGTGTTTTGCAATCAATTATGTGTGAAAAGGCAAGACAGTTCCATGATGATCTCATTAACCCTTTCAGGGTCGACAGGCCCTCTCAGAGACTTGTTCTCAGGGTCGGCCAAATTTCAAAAAAAAAAAAAAAAATATTTTTCTTATGAAAAGATAGAGAATCTTTTCCCGATCATAATGACACCAAAAGTATGAAATTTGATGAAAAACTTACGGAATTATGCTCTCGCAAAGTTAGCGGTCTCAACGATGTTTATGCATCAGCGATTTTTCCCACTTTGAGCCCCATTTTTTGGCCAATTCCGGTGTACTTGTCGACAAAAATCATAACTATTTCACTAGAACTCCATTTTGTATATCGAATGAGTATAAGAAAGCACCCATTTACTGATTTCAACTATCCAATGCAGTGGTCAGAATTTAGCAATTTTGCCAATTTCACACAAATTTCAAAAGATGCCAATTTCCGAATAGGGTCCAGAATAAACAAGAAAGACATTCCTGGCACTAAAATAACATTTCTTCTGTTCATTAGTCACGTCCCCATGCCCCTCTTACATTCTTTTGCTTTCCACTTTGAATTTTTATTCTCACAAAAAAATAGAAGATTTACTGTTATGCAGACTACTGCATTGGTGTAGAAATGGTATAAATATTATCAGCGCACTTGTGAAAGAATATTAGACTCACCAGTGGACGTGTATTGGACGCATAGCATGATTTGTTTACTTTTGAACTTTGGTAAAAATCGAACATTTCTGCTACTTTGAGCGCAATTTCAAGGTAGTTTTCTTTGTAGAACCAGTCAAAATCATCTCAATTTCTGTAATATGTCTTCCATTCTATAAAATGAGACCAGGAAAACTAGAATACAACAATAAATACCATACGAAAATACAGTGCAAAGTCGCTGTTTTAATCCAAAAACACGGTCAAAGTTTTTTTTTTCTCATTACGCACTGTGTGCTGCAGGACTTTTTTTTATACCGCGCACACTGACCACATTAACCCATTCTTTCATATGTAGGCCTATCAGCTTTCTCTCACTAGATTTGAGGGTGCTAGAATTTAGGCGTACAAGTACGTCAAAAACCCTGGGTCGTAAGCCATACTAGTACGGCCGAAACCCTGAAAGGGTTAAGAAAATGCCTGGAACTAGTGCTCATATTGGTGAATTTAAGGCCAGCAAAGGTTGGCTTGAGAGATTTAAGAACTGTAGTGGCATACACTGTGACAAGGCATGGTGAGGCTGCCAGTTCTGACAAAAAAGTGGCTGAAAAATATGTTCTGGTGGCCTGTTGGTTAACGCTCTCGCTTCACACGGCGAGGGCCTGGGTTCGATTCCCAGCCAGAGTAGAAACATTGGACGTGTTTCTTTCCACCTGTTGTCTGTGTTCCCCATCAGTAAAATGGGTTCCTGGGTGTTAGTCGACTGGTGTGGGTCGCATCCTGGGACAATGACCTAAGGAGGCCTGGTCACAGACCGGGCCGCGGGGGCGTTGACCCCCGGAACTCTCTCCAGGTAAACTCCAGGTAACTTCTAGGGGTACAGAGGCCGAAAAATTAAAACCCCAACAAGTGTTCAATTGTGACAAAACAGGACTGTTTTGGAAGAAAATGCCAAACAGGACCTACATTACTCAGGAGGAAAAGGCACTCCCAGGACACAAGCCTATGAAAGAAAAGCTAACTCTCATGTTTTGTAGTAATGCTAGTGGTGATTGCAAAGTGAAGCCTTTACTAGTGTACCACTCTGAAAATCCCAGTGTTCAAGAAAAACAGTGTCATCAAGACTAAATTGTGTGTGATGTGGAGGGTAAACAGTAAGGCATGGGCCACAAGGGACATTTTCCTTGACTGGTTCCATGATGTGTTTAGCCCCAGTGTGAAAAAATACCTCCTGGAAAATAAATTGGAACTCAAGTGCCTCCTGGTAATGGACAATGCTCCTGCTCATCCTCCAGACTTGGAAGAACGAATGGTGCTGGAGTTTAGCTTCATCAAAGTGAAATTCTTGCCCCCCTAATACCACTCCTCTCCTCCAGCCCATGGACCAGCAGGTCATCTCAAATTTCAAAAAAAACTGTACACTAAAGCAGTGTTTCAAAAGTGCTTTGAAGTGACCACAGACACTGAATTGACCCTAAGAGACTTTTGGAAAGATCACTTTTGTATCCTCACTTGCATAAACTTTATAGGTAAGGCTTGGTAGGGAGTGACTTGCAGGACTTTGAACTCTGCTTGGAGAAAATTGTGACCCGAATGTGTACAAGAGAGGGATTTTGAAGGGTTTGGGGCTGACCCTGAGGAGCCTATGCCAGTTGTGGAATCTATTGTGGCATTGGGGAATTCCATGGGGTTGGATGTGAGTTTGGAGGATGTGGAAGAGTTGGTGGAGGACGACGATGTAGAGCTAACCACTACAGAGCTGCAAGAGCTTGAGGTTCAACACAAACAGACCACAGCTCAGGAATTTCCTTCAGAGGAGGAGGAGGAGGAAGAAAGATGGAGGAAGTTGCCTTCTTTAAAGATTAAGGACATTTGTGCAAAGTGGACTGAAGTGCAAACATTTATGGATGAAATGTTGTGTCCCATGTTAGGGAAATCTTAAAGACATGCCAGAAACAGAGCTCTTTGGACAGATTTTTGGTGCAACAGGGATCCAGAGACTCAAGCTGATGCTAGTGGCATTAAAAAACAAAGAAGTGATGTAACCACGGAAAACGACTTAGTACCTGAAGTCCTAATGGAAGGGGATTCCCCTTCCAAACACTAGTACACCTCCATCCTCTCCCCTCCTCTCGTCTCATCACTCATCAATAAGTCTTCAATAAAGGTAAGTGTCATTTTAGTACTGTTTATTCTACATGTCTCATTGTTTTCTATGTAGGAAAATGTATACAGTGGAACCCCGCTTTACGATAAGCTCCCAATGCGACCAATTATGTAAGTGTATTTATGTAAGTGCGTTTGTACGTGTATGTTTGGGGGTCTGAAATGGACTAATCTATTTCACAATATTCCTTATGGGAACAAATTCGTTCAGTAATGGCACCTGAACATACTTCTGGAATGAAATATCGTAAGGCGGGGGTCCACTGTATTTCATGTAAAAAATTATTTTGTTTAATACTTTTGGGTGTCTGGAATGGATTAATTGGATTTCCATTATTTCTTATGGGGAAAATTAATTCGGATTAAGTCAGATTCGGTATAAGACACGCTCTCTGTAATGGATTAATTACGTTAACCGAGGGTCCACTGTATCTCAAATGCTCAAATATGTTAATTTATTTTTACCTCACTGATCATGTCTAACCAAGCCAGAGTGACACCCTCCATGCCCCCCCCCCCCAAAAGGGAAACATATTCACCATCATTCATTCAATCTTTGTCTTGCCAGAAATGTGCTGGCATCACAACTCAGATGACCCTATAACTGCAACATTCCTACTGCCCTCCTTCAAAGTACAGGCACTTCCCACCCCCAAAACTCAAGTCAGGCTAACTGGTTTCTATAAATTCCTTCAGAAATATTAACTTGCTCACACTCCAAGAGCATATTCATTAAAAAACCCTAACTTTCTGTGAACAATTTTTTTTCTAACAGATCAGACATTTCCCACCGAGGCAGGGTAACCCAAAAAAGAAAGAAAAACCCAAAAAGAAAGAAAAAACTTTCATCATTCAACACTTTTACCATCATTGTCTTTGCAGAGGCACTCAGAGATGATAGCTTAGACGTCCCTCCAAACTACCAATATCCCAAACCCCTCCTTAAACCCTTAACTGTCCAAACGTAGATATACGTTTGCTTGCGTAGTGCTCCGAACGTAAATCAACATCTTATTTTTCATTCCTTCAAAACTGAGGCAATAGGCCTGAGTCGCCTAGACACAAGAGAATGGGTCTTACCACTCGGTGTGCGCAGTATTAAAAAAAAACTGGGACCACTTAGTACATTGTGGGAGCACCAGTTTAATTGAGCACCAGCTAGAACAAATAGCGTGGCAAACACCAGGGCTTCACTGATGTCATGTCACATTAACACTCCCCTTTCATTTATGAGGAAAGTAAAAATAGGTTACATAAATGCATGAATGAGTGGGGGTGGGTGTGAGTTGGACCTGATTAGCTTGTGCTACTAGGTCTGATGCCATGCTCCTTCCTTCAGTGGATGTGACCTGACTAGATGGGTCATTGCTATAAGCTGGGGGGTGACATGGACATTCCTTGCATGGGCCAGTAGGCCTGCTTCAGTGTTCCTTCTTTCTTATGTTCTTATATATTCAGCAGGCTGGCTGGCTGGCTGGCTGGTTTTGGCTGTCTCTGGCTGTCTGTCTATATCTGTCTGTCTATATCTCTGTCTCTCTCTCACATGTACACACAAGTACAATTATACATAGTGTAAATTACCTAGGATAACTCAAAAATTCCAGGCAAAATGCAATACTAGATCTAAGACATAAATAACCATGAGACAATATGCATTTTTACTAGCTCAGGAATCAGGGAGCGGTTCGTAAACCAACAGTTTTACAGCCACTCCCTGAGACAGAGATAGCAGATGGAAAGATAGAGACACACACAGACAGACACACACACAGACAGGCAGACAGACACACACACACAGAAAGACAGATAAGCAAAGCTAGACACACATAAGCAGAGCTAGGGAGACAGACAGATAGATACAGACCTGTTTGTGCGTAACAGTGAAAACAAATAAAGCAGGGTTCCCCCGCAGCGGTGCCCATTTATCAAGTGTCACGGGGCTGTCAACAGTTTACCGACACTTGTCATAACACCATTCTTCAAGGAGTTTCATATATACTCCAGGCACACACAGGCAGACAGAAAGACAGATAAGCAGAGCTAGACAGACAGATAAGCAGAGACAGACAGACATGTTTGTGTGTAACAGTGAAAACAAATAAAGCAGGGTTCCCTGAGTGTACATTCATCAAGTGTCACTGCCTGTCAACAGTTTACTGACAAACCATACCACGGGCGGGATTTGAACCCATGGTCAGTGAGTCTCAAAACTCCAGGCCATCACGTTAGCATGTCTAAAACATTGCAGGCAGGTGAAAATGTTCACCAGTCAGTGTGATTGTGACTATTTGAGTACTAGTTCAGTACCTAATATTACTGTTAGAACAAAGATTGGCTATGAAATCACAAGAACTATTATAAATCGTAATTATAAGAACATAAAAAATATATAAATTAAAATAAAATCAAGAAAAAAAGGTATATTGGCAACATTTCTGCAAGTGGTATGAGTCTATGATGCTGTCAGATGAGCATCCAGCGCCAACTTCATGGGCTTGTATCTCGGTAAGTACTGACCCTATTTTTTTTTTAACATATAACATGTAGAAAAATGCATTCTTCATAAAAAAATCAAAATATTCGGAGCACTACGCGAGTGAACATAGATCTACATTTGGACAGTTTAAGGGTTGAAGTGCAGGCATTATATTTTCCATTTCTAGGACTCAAAGTCTGGCTAACTAGTTTCCCTGAAATCCTTCACAAAATATTACCCTGCAAACACTACAACAGCTCGTCAGGTCCCAAAAACCATTCATTCCTATCTAACATGCTCATGCACGCTTGCTGGAAGTCCAAGTCCCTCACCCACAAAACCTTTTTTACCCCTACCTCTAACCTACAGATTTATATGCTCTCTAAGTCATTCTACTTTGTTCCATTCTCTCAAAATGACCAAACCACCTCAACAACCCCTCTTCAGCCTGACTCAAGAAAAGTGGCTAACGCGACGGGCTGGAGTTTTGAGACTATGACCGCGGGTTCAATCCCGGCCGGGGGTATGGTTTTTTTTTCCCTCTTCAGCCCTTTGACTAATACTTTTAGTAATTCCACACCTCCTAATTTCCACCCTACGAATTTTCAGCATAATATTTACACCACACATTGCCCTTAGACACGACATCATCACTGCTTTCAGCCGCATCCTCACTGCAGCATTTACAATCCATGCTTCACACCCATATAAGTGTGTTGGTCCCACAATACTCTTGTACATTCCCTTCTTTGCCTCCATGGATAAAGTTCTTTTTCTCCACAGACACCTCAACACACCACTCACCTTTTTTCCTTCATCAGTTCTATGGTTAACCTCATCCTTTATAAACCCATCTGCTGACAAGTCAACTCCCAAATATCTGAAAACGTTTACTTCTTCCATACTCCCTCTCTCTGATGTGATATCCAATTTTTCTTTATATCATTTGATACCCTCATCACCTTACTCTTATCTATGTTCACTTTCAACTTTCTACCTTTACACACCCTCCCAAACTTGTCGACTAGCCTTTGCAACTTTTCTTTAGAATCCCCCCAATACACAGTATCATCAGCAAAAAGTATAGTCTCCCTCCACATTCGCGAAGGTTAGGAGATCAAGAATCTCGCGAATATTTGGTGCACAAGTATATTGTGGGGAAATATAATAATAGCATTTACTTAGCCTAGCAATACTGCTTCCTTAATCTATTGAACCACGAACTATCATAAAACACATGAAAACATCGTAAAATATTGTACTAGTGCCAGCCCTTTGGTAAAGAAGGTGAGAGACTACAGAATTCAAGAAAGAACTCATAGCAGAGTACCACAGTGGAGGAGGAAGAGCGAGGGGAGAATGTGCCTTCTTCAGTGATTCTACAATATGTACGATAATAAAGTAGCACGAGTTGATAAAGGCTATAGTGCCAGCCAGCGATAAAGTGTAGCAAGTAAGTTAAGTGATTAATCGACAGAAAAAGGACAGCACAAACCTAACTCCTCCAATGCTGTTGGAGTTATACAGGGTGACTGACAACACCACTGCCTCTACCGCATCTGCTGCTGCCTTCACCACCACTATGTATGGCTTATGCTCTCAGTGGCCCTTATACACCCACCAACAACACAGCAACACTTGTGACATACTTAATGACATATTTTATTCATTCTAGGGCCCCACTTATATGGCAGGTTAGGTCCAAGTCTACTACCAGAAAGCAGACTGCACCGGAAAGCAGAACGCCATTTTTTCCACTTATAAATGTATATAAATGCCAGATGACAAGTTTACATTAACATATATTAAGTTAGCAATAGAACTTAGGCATTAAAAAACAATAAAAAGTAAAATACACACAGAGTACACTCATTATTTACCTCAAAATATTCATAGTCTAATGTAGGGCAAAAGGTGAGTGGCATTTACTATAAGAAGTTAGGTGTGGTAGCCCTCCTGGCCACCCCACCCACACATAATATACTACGACGATGCTTAAATAGAGTGATAAAATGCATATGCAGTACATTCATTACTTACCTTAAAATATTTGTAGTCTTAATGTAGGGTGAAAGGTGAAAAGTATTTATTTGTAGAAAGTGATGTGGGAGGTAGGGTAGTGTAGGGAAGCCAGCCTGGCCACCCCACCCACTATGTAAACAAACAGACAATGCATCTGGCTGTGGTTCATAAGCATTCATACAAACACCTTACATTGTGTACAAGTTGTCTCCACAGTGGTACAGTAGAATAAATAAAGACCAACACTTCCATTCTCATGTAATTTTTAGAAGGAATGATGCTTTGACAAATTATTATTATTACAAATTATTAAAAATAATTATTTTTTTTTTCCAACAAGTCAGCCGTCTCCCACCAAGGCAGGGTGACCCAAAAATAAAATACTTTCATCATCATTCAACACTTTCACCTCACTCACACATAATCACTGTTTTTGCAGAGGTGCCCAGAATGCAACAGTTTAGAAGTTTTTTTTTTTTTTTTTTCAACAAGTCGGCCGTCTCCCACCGAGGCAGGGTGACCCAAATACTCATATAACTCAATATAACTCTCCAAACTGCCAATATCTCAAACCCCCCCCCGTTTAGAGTGCAGGCATTGTACTTCCCATTTCCAAGACTCAAGTCCGGTTATATAAAATAACCTGTTTCCCTGAATCCCTTCACTAAATACAGTGGGCCCCCGCATACCGATTTTAATCCGTGCAAGAGGGCTCATTGGTATGCGAAATAATCGGTATGCGAATGAATTTTCCCCATAAGAAATAATGGAAATCAAATTAATCCGTGCAAGACACCCAAAAGTATGAAAAAAAAAATTTTACCACATGAAATATACATTTTCCTACACACAAAGAGAAGGATACATGCACAATAGTAGAGTAGTACATGCACAGTATATATTGTGCATGTACTAGTCTACTAAATGAAGAATAAATGACACTTACCTTTATTGAAGATGCAGCAATGACTGGTGAGACACTGTGTCCTGGGAGTGCCTTTTCCTCCTGAGTACTGAAGGTCCTGTTTAGCATTTTCTTCCAGAACAGGCCTTATCACACTGTGTATGTCACTACGATTCTTAAATCTCTCAAACCAACCTTTGCTGGCTTTAAATTCACCAATATGAGCACTAGTTCCAGGCATTTTTCCCTGTTCACCTGGGTGTTAGTCGACTGGTGTGGGTTGCATCCTGGGAGACAAGATTAAGGACCCCAATGGAAATAAGTTAGACAGTCTTCGATGACACTGACTTTTTTGGGTTATCCTGGGTGGCAAATCCTCTGGGGTTAATTGTTTCTTGGTATATTCTCAATAAGCCACACCAACAACAGTGCTACAGCAGCAGCAGACGATGCTACAGCAGCAGCAGACGATGCTACAGCAGCAACAGACGATGCTACAGCAGCAACAGACGATGCTACAGCAGCAGCAGACGATGCTACAGCAGCAACAGATGATGCTACAGCAGCAACAGACGATGCTACAGCAGCAGCAGACGATGCTACAGCAGCAGCAGACAATGCTACAGCAGCAGCAGACGATGCTACAGCAGCAGCAGACGATGCTACAGCAGCAGCAGACGATGCTACAGCAGCAGCAGACGATGCTACAGCAGCAGCAGACGATGGTACAGCAGCAACAGACGATGCTACAGCAGCAACAGACGATGGTACAGCAGCAACAGACGATGCTACAGCAGCAGCAGACGATGCTACAGCAGCAACAGACGATGCTACAGCAGCAACAGACGATGCTACAGCAGCAACAGACGATGCTACAGCAGCAACAGACGATGCTACAGCAGCAACAGACGATGCTACAGCAGCAGCAGACGATGCTACAGCAGCAGCAGACGATGCTACAGCAGCAGCAGACGGTAATACAGCAGCAGCAGCTGACGGTGGTACAGCAGCAGCAGCTGACGGTGGTACAGCAGCAGCTGTACCACCAATAGTAGCGATGGTTGATTGGGGTTCATTATACAACCTGGCCAGCTCGGAGACACACACTCCACTTTCATACTTATCAATGATCTTTTTCTTCATCTCTATTGTAATTCTCACAGTTATTGCTGTAGGGTTGGCACTAGAAGCCTTCTTGGAGCCCATGGTCACTTATTTTCCAGAAAAAATTACCAAAAACACTGTAATAATACGAAATGTTCCGATTGTATGCTTGGATGTTACCGCGGAGGCTGGCTGGTAAACAATGCCACCGGCGGAACATGTGAGCGTGGCTCAGGCCGCACATTGGACGCGTCTCGGACGAAGGGCGGTGAGCGGGTTTTTGGGCGGTATGCGAAGCAAAATTTTTGCGATCAAAGCATCCTGTATGCGGATTGTACGGTATGCGATGCGTACGGTATGCGGGGGTCCACTGTACAGTGGACCCCCGGTTTACGATATTATTTCATTCCAGAAGTATGTTCAGGTGCCAGTACTGACCGAATTTGTTTCAATAAGGAATATTGTGAATTAAGTTAGTCCATTTCAGTCCCCCAAACATACACATACAAATGCACTTACATAAATACACTTATATAATTGGTTACATTGGGAGCTGATCGTAAACCGGGGGTCCACTGTATAGTGGTACCAACACTTTTACATGGGTGTGAGACGGGTTGTAAATACTGCAGCAAGGAAGAGGCTGGAGACAGTGGAGATAGTGCGTCTAAGGGCATGTGTGGTGTAATTATTATGCAGAGAAATTGTAGTGTGGAAAATAAGAGGTGTGGAGTTTTTAAAAGTATTAGTCAGAGGGCTGAAGAGGGGTTGTTGAGGTGGTTTGGTCATTTAGAGAGAATAGAAGAAAGTTGAATGACTTGGAAAGCATATAAATCTGTAGTGGAAGGAAGGCAGGGTAGGGGTTGTCCTCGAAAAGCTTGGAGGGAGGGAATAAAAGCTTTGTGGGTGAGGGGCTTGGACTTCCAGCAAGCGTGCATGAGCATGTTAGATAGGAGTGAACAGAGACGAATGGTTTCTGCGACCTGATGAGCTGTTGGAGTTTGAACAGGGTATATTTTGTGAAGGGATTCAGGAAAACCAGTTAGCAGGACTTGAGTCCTGGAAAGGGGAAGTACAACGCCTGCACTTTAAAGGAGGGGTTTGTTATATCGGCAGTTTGGAGGGACATCTAAACTGTAGTATCTGAGAGTTTCTGCAGTGATTATGTAATAGTGATGGTGAAAGTGGTGAATGATGAAGTTTTTTTCTTTCTCTTTGGGTCACCCTGCCTCAGTGGGAAATGGCTGACGTGTTAAAAAAAAAGAAAACACTACGTGGGGAACTATGACATCAATAAATTTTTTTGTGATCTTAATTGTGCCTGCACCCTAAAGGAAGTGTGAGGTTATAGTTCAGGTCATCTGAACTGTGATGTCAGCCCATTTCTGGTACAATGCCAATGAATGTACATCCTCTTTTTTTTTTTTTGGGGGGGGGGGGGTAAGGGAGATTGGGGGGCATCCCCCTACCTTGGTACAGATGACCAATGTGTAAAAAAAAAGTTAAAAAAGAAAAGATTACATTGTAAAAATAAAATCTGCCTTACCTCATCATCATCAGGTAACAGAACCTCTCCTTTGACTGTATTGCGGTGAGAGATAGGGTTAATCAAAGGATCAAAGTAGAAGGCAGGAAGGTCTGGGTCCTCTGTTTTAATGTAGAGAACAACTGGTGTGTGATACCAGCTGAGATGAACATACTGAGGCATATTATTGAATAGATATGGAAATGCAATGCGGTACTCTGTTCGCACTTGGTGGCGTACAATGATCTTGTTGATGTCATTGAACTCATTCCAGTCCTCATCTGCTGGGTTCATGTCTTTAATCAATGGTTCAAACTTTGGTCCTCCAGGTAAAGCCATATTCAGTGCCTGTAAAGATATTGTACATTAATATTCAAGTTCTTTTGTTGATATCTGCCAGCAGAGATAAAGGCATTGCATAGAAAAGCATGAATGGACATTATGAAATAATTAAATGCTGTAATAACTATTTTATGCTCTGTTTAAACAGAACCACGATTATTATATGACACCCATTTATTATATTATTTTTTATATCAAAGTTACAAACTAACCAGTGAACAGTAAGCAAACTGCAAAATAATTTCAACTGGATCCACACATGTAAGCACCTTGTAAAGAGTAACCCTTTCACTGTCCAGACCCCCCCCCCCCAAAAAAAAAAAATATATTACTCTGGGTCCACTTTAAAAAAAAAAAAATGAAATGGTGGAAAATGTTTTCTTGAAGGTAATGATTCTAAAAGTATGAAATCTGATAGAAAACTTACAGAATTTTATCAGCACAAAGTTATCATTCTTGGTGCAATTTACACACTGGTGATTTTTGCCAATGATGATTACTATTTTAAGCCAATTCCATAAATCCAAATGACAAATTCATACCTATTTTACTAGTATGCTTTATAATCTACTGAGTGAGCACAAGAAATCGCCAACTCAACTATTTCAACTACCTTATAAAGTGCACAGAAGTTAGTAATTTAGCCAATTTTACACAAAATTAAAACGGTGCCAATTTAAAAATAAAGTCCAGAATAAAGAATGTCGACATTCCTGGCACTAAAACAACATTTCCTCTGTTCATTAATCACATCCCCAGGCCTTTCCTATATTACAGTTGCCTTCTATTTTGAAGTCAATCACAAAAATAGATTTACTCTATTTCTCAGATAATAAAATATTTCCAGGAATGATTGGTCCCAATAAGTGAATCAGACCTATTAACTCTTTCAGGGCTCAGAGGCCAAATCTCAAGAGTGACAGCCAGGGTCCAAGATTTAAAAAAAAAAAAAAAAAAAAATTCTTATAAAATGGTAGAGAATATTTTTCTGAAGGTAATAAAACAAAAAGTATGAAATTTGATGGAAAATTGACAAAGTTATGCTCTTGCAAATTTTGGTGTCAGCTATATTTATGCACTGGCAATTTTGACATCTTTGACTCCCATTTTAGGCCAATTACAATTTTTCAGTCAACAAAATTCTTAGCGATTTCGCTAGTATTACTTCTATTTTATCGACTGAGCACAAGAAATCGCCTGGTCAACTGTTTCAACTACCCAATAAAGTGATCGGAAATTGGTAATTTGGCCAATTTAACACCAAGTTCAAAATATTCCAATTTCATAATAGGATCCAGAATAAACAATGCAGGCATTCCTGGCACTAAACCAACATTTTCTCTGTTCATCAGTTATGTTTCCAGGGTTTACAAATGAATTCCATTTTTATTTTTCATTCACATAATGAATTTTTATTCACACCAAAAAATAGAAGATTTACTCTTATGCAATGTTGTAATAATTATATAAATAATATCACCACATTCGTGAATGTATATTAGACCCACCAGCTGATGCGTATTCGAAGCGTGGCGTCATCTGTTTACTCTTGAACATTGGCAAGAATTGAACATTTCTGCTACTTTGAGCTCAGGTTAAAGCCATTTTCAGTACTAAAACCAATCAAAATCATCTATTCTATTCTTATGACCAGAGTCTTTGGTAAGATGGGTAAGGAAGAAGGATGGGTAAGGATAGAAATATTGGAAAAGGGTGGGAGGGGGGAGTGAGGTAGGATATAAAAGGTAAGTGGCCCAACCACTTTGGTGCAATTTAAAAAGTGTATGTGGAATAATAAAATATTCTTGAAGGAGTATAATACTAACCCATCAGAGTCACATAGATATAACAGATATATAGGTACATGACTGAATTGGTAGTACAGTCCCGCCATCACAAACCCGGCAATCAGTTATTCGGCACTAATTCTGGCTAGCATAATTTCAAATTTCCAGGGTCGCCAGACCAACCTGCTGGTACTGTTTGGTGGCGCTACTTGCTGCAAGTCATTCCAATTTCTTTTTCTCCGTTTATTGTTTTAACCTGCTTACTTTTAGCCCTAGCCATGTTTCCAATGAATAAAAGAAATGCTTTTCATTATATAAAGCACCAACACAGTACATTATCCATTAAAGATAAGGTGGCTTTGAAGCCACTGTCGGTTGTCATGAGCTCAGTCTCATGAAGCAGGAGAATATGCTTTATTATTACGCTAATATCAACACTACAGCTTATTTGCCTAACACAATTGATCTAATATGACATAAGAAACAATATAAATAACATAAAACATGTTAAATGGAGCAAGGTCCTAGTAACCCCTTCTCCTGTATATATTACTAAATGTAAAAGAAGAAACTTTCGTTTTTCCTTTTGAGCCACCCCGCCTCGGTGGGATACGGCCGGTGTGTTGAAAGAAAGAAAACATGTTAAATACTCCAGAATAAATAATATTTGGCATAACACCGAGCAGTTTGACGGAGGTATGAAGAGGATATGGTATACAAATACCATTCACCTATCCCAGTCTTGGGGCTTATATTAGAGAAAACAGAGTGTAGCACAGGGCTAACTGTGATATACACTCGTACTGCACTATAAACCTGAAATAAAAAAGTTATTTTCTCTATATAGATTATCACACATAGCAGCATGTGTGTAGAGAACCTAGGATAACCCAAAAAAGTCAACGTGGCTTATTTTTAGTACCTGGCTCGGGTTAGCCACATATGATTTTTGGTAAATATTCGATTCCCAGCCAGGGTAGAAACATTGGGTGTGTTTCTTTACAATTGTTGTCTATGTTCGCCCATCAGTAAATAGGTACCTGGGTGTTAGCCAACTAGTGTGGGTGTTATCCTGGGACACTGACCTAATTTTCTTGAAATACTCAGCATAACAAGCAGCTTTCTATATAGTAGTACGTCACTGATGTCAGCCAGGCCTGTATACCTTGTACATGTACGTGTAGTAAATAAAGATATTATTATTACATTATTTTCTCAGTTATTTGTTGGGTTATCTTCATGTACACCAAAAATGAAAGAAATCAGACCATAAATAGCGGAGTTCACTTCTCAGCCATTAGCGGCCGCTTAGCGGTATATTTTTGTATGGTTGTTATGGTTATATTCTAATTTTTTCGGTCTCACTTGATAGAATGAAAGATATTACAGAAATAGATATGATTTTGATTGCTTTCATGATGAAAAGTACCTTGAAATTGCGCTCACAGTAGCGAAAATGTTCTATTCTTTAGCGAAGCTCAGGAGTAAACAAATGACGTCACCGTCCAATACCTGTCCGCCTGCCAGTCCAAATTCCAATACGTAGTCTGGGTTGACATTATTTATACAATTATTACAATAATGCAGTAGTCTGCATAACAGTAAATCTTCTATTTTTTTTGTGAATAAAAATTCCAAATGAACAGCAAGAGTAATATAAGAGGGGCCTGTAGCCGTGACTAATGAACAGAGAAAATGTTATTTTAGTGCCAGGAATGTCTGCATTGTTTATTCTGGATCCTATTTTGAAATTGGCATCTGTTGAAATTTGTGTGAAATTGGCCAAATTGCCAATTTCTTACCACTTTATTGGGTAGTTGAAATAAGTGAATGGGGGATTTCTTGTATTCAGTTGACAGACAAGAAGTAAATAAGTTTATTCAGGTATACACAAATACAGATACATAGATTATCATACATAGCAGTATATGTATACAGAACCTAGGATAACCCAGAAAAGTCAGACAAAGTGACTTATTTCCAGTACCTGGCTTGGGCTTGCTATACATGTATGTGATTTTTGGTAAATATTTTTTTTCCTCGGTTGTTTGTTGGGCTATCTCATTGAAACTTGGGCAATGTATGATGGAAAGATGCTTCTTAACGTACAACAAAAATAAAAAAGACGGACGATAAATAAGGGCGTTAAATTCTCAGCCATTAGCCGCCTCTTTGCAGAATATTTTTGTATGGTTTTTATGGTTGTATTCTCATTTTTTAGGGCTCATTTGATAGAATGGAAGATATATTACAGAAATAGACATGATTTTAATTGCTTTCATGATGAAAAGTACAGTGGACCCTCGAATTTAGTAGTGCCTTTTCTGTATGCAAAACTACTATTTTTTTTTTCAACAAGTTGGCCATCTCCCACCGAGGCAGGGTGACCCAAAAAGAAAGAAAATCCCCAAAAAGAAAATACTTTCATCATCATTCAACACTTTCACCTCACTCACACATAATCACTTTTTTTGCAGAGGTGCTCAGAACACAACAGTTTAGAAGCTTATACGTATAAAGATACACAACATATCACTCCAAACTGCTAATATCCCAAACCCCTCCTTTAGAGTGCAGGCATTGTACTTCCCATTTCCAGAACTTAAGTCCAGCTATATAAAAATAACCGGTTTCCCTGAATCCCTGCTCACACTCCAACAGATAGTCAGGTCCCAAATACCATTCGTCTCCATTCACTCGTATCGAACACGCTCATGCACGCCTGCTGGAAGTCCAAGCCCCTCGCCCACAAAACCTCCCTTACCCTTTCCTTCCAACCTTTTCGAGGACGACCCCTACCCCGCCTTCCTTCTCCTACAGATTTAAATGCTTTCCATGTCATTCTACTTTGATCCATTCTCTCTAAATGACCAAACCACCTCAACAACCCCTCTTCTGCCCTCTGACTAATACTTTTACTAACTCCACACCTTCTCCTAATGTCCACACTCCGAATTTTCTGCATAATATTTACACCACACATTGCTCTTAGACAGGACATCTCCACTGCCTCCAACCGCCTCCTCGCTGCTGCATTCACAACCCAAGCTTCACATCCATATGAGAGTGTTGGTACTACTATACTTTCATACATTCCCTTCTTTGCCTCCACTGATAATGTTTTTTGACTCCACATATACCTCAACGCACCACTCACCTTTTTTCCTTCATCAATTCTATGATTAACCTCATCCTTCATAAATCCATCCGCCGACACGTCAACTCCCAAGTATCTGACAACATTCATTTCTTCTATACTCCTCCTCCCCAATTTGATATCCAATTTTTCTTTATCTAAATCATTTGATACCCTCATCACCTTACTCTTTTCTATGTTCACTTTCAACTTTCTACCTTTACACACACTCCCAAACTCATCCACTAACCTTTGCAATTTTTCTTTAGAATCTCCCGTAAGCACAGTATCATCAGCAAAAAGTAACTGTGTCAATTCCCATTTTGTATTTGATTCCCAATAATTTAATCCCACCCCTCTCCCAAACACCCTAGCATTTACTTCTTTTACAACCCCATCTATAAATATATTAAACAACCGTGGTGACATTACACATCCCTGTCTAAGACCTACTTTTACCGGGAAGTAGTCTCCCTCTCTTCTACACGCCCTAACCTGAGCCTCACTATCCTCATAAAAACCCTTTACAGCATTTAGTAACTTACCACCTATTCCATATACTTGCAACATCTGCCACATTGCTTCCCTATCCACTCTATCATATGCTTTTTCCAAATCCATAAATGCAATAAAAACTTCCCTACCTTTATCTAAATACTGTTAACATATAGGTTAATGTTAACATGTAGGTCTTAGACAGGGATGTGTAATGTCACCATGGTTGTTTAATATATTTATAGATGGGGTTGTAAAAGAAGTAAATGCTAGGGTGTTCGGGAGAGGGGTGGGATTAAATTATGGGGAATCAAATTCAAAATGGGAATTGACACAGTTACTTTTTGCTGATGATACTGTGCTTATGGGAGATTCTAAAGAAAAATTACAAAGGTTAGTGGATGAGTTTGAGAATGTGTGTAAAGGTAGAAAGTTGAAAGTGAACATAGAAAAGAGTAAGGTGATGAGGGTATCAAATGATTTAGATAAAGAAAAATTGGATATCAAATTGGGAAGGAGGAGTATGGAAGAAGTGAATGTTTTCAGATACTTGGGAGTTGACGTGTCGGCGGATGGATTTATGAAGGATGAGGTTAATCATAGAATTGATGAGGGAAAAAAGGTGAGTGGTGCGTTGAGGTATATGTGGAGTCAAAAAACGTTATCTATGGAGGCAAAGAAGGGAATGTATGAAAGTATAGTAGTACCAACACTCTTATATGGATGTGAAGCTTGGGTGGTAAATGCAGCAGCGAGGAGACGGTTGGAGGCAGTGGAGATGTCCTGTCTAAGGGCAATGTGTGGTGTAAATATTATGCAGAAAATTCGGAGTGTGGAAATTAGGAGAAGGTGTGGAGTTAATAAAAGCATTAGTCAGAGGGCAGAAGAGGGGTTGTTGAGGTGGTTTGGTCATTTAGAGAGAATGGATCAAAGTAGAATGACATGGAAAGCATATAAATCTATAGGGGAAGGAAAGAGGGGTAGAGGTCGTCCTCGAAAGGGTTGGAAAGAGGGGGTAAAGGAGGTTTTGTGGGTGAGGGGCTTGGACTTCCAGCAAGCGTGCGTGAGCGTGTTAGATAGGAGTGAATGGAGACGAATGATACTTGGGACCTGACGATCTGTTGGAGTGTGAGCAGGGTAATATTTAGTGAAGGGATTCAGAGAAACCGGTTATTTTCATATAGTCGGACTTGAGTCCTGGAAATGGGAAGTACAATGCCTGCACTTTAAAGGAGGGGTTTGGGATATTGGCAGTTTGGAGGGATATGTTGTGTATCTCTATACATATATGCTTCTAAACTGTTGTATTCTGAGCACCTCTGCAAAAGCAGTGATAATGTGTGAGTGTGGTGAAAGTGTTGAATGATGATGAAAGTATTTTCTTTTTGGGGATTTTCTTTCTTTTTTTTTGGGTCACCCTGCCTCGGTGGGAGACGGCCGACTTGTTGAAAAAAAAAAAAAAAAAAATATAGGTTTCAATGTAAACACTTGATCTACACATCCCCTACCCACTCTGAAACCTCCTTGCTCATCCGCAATCCTACATTCTGTCTTACCTCTAATTCTTTCAATTATAACCCTACCGTACACTTTTCCTGGTATACTCAATAAACTTATTCCTCTATAATTTTTACAATCTCTTTCGTCCCCCTTCCCTTTATATAAAGGGACTATACATGCTCTCTGCCAATCCCTAGGTACCTTCCCCTCTTTCATACATTTATTAAACAAAAGTACCAACCACTCCAACACTATATCCCCCCTTGCTTTTAACATTTCTGTCATGATCCCATCAGTTCCAGCTGCTTTACCCCCTTTCATTCTACATAATCCCTCACGTACCTCCCCCACACTTACATTCTGCTCTTCTTTACTCCTAAAAGATGGTATATCTCCCTGGCCAGTGCATGAAATTACCACCTCCCTTTCTTCCTCAACATTTAAAAGTTCCTCAAAATATTCTTGCCATCTACCTAATACCTCCCTCTCCCCATCTACTAACTCCCCTACTCTGTTTTTAACTGACAAATCCATACGTTCCCTAGGCTTTCTTAACTTGTTTAACTCACTCCAAAAATTTTTCTTATTTTCATTAAAATTTCTTGACAGTGCCTCTCCCACTCTATTATCTGCACTCCTTTTGCACTCTCTCACCACTCTCTTCACCTTTCTTTTACTCTCCATTGACTCTGCTCTTCTTATAACACTTCTGCTTTGTAAAAACCTCTCATAAGCTACCTTTTTCTCTTTTATCACACCCTTTACTTCATCATTCCACCAATCACTCCTCTTTCCTCCTGCCCCCACCTTCCTATAACCACAAACTTCTGCCCCACATTCTAATACTGCATTTTTAAAACTCATCCAACCCTCTTCAACCCCCCCACTACTCATCTTTGCACTAGCCCACCTTTCTGCCAATAGTCGCTTATATCTCACCCGAACTTCCTCCTCACTTAGTTTATACACTTTCATTTCCCTCCTACTTCTTGTTGCCACCTTCCTCTTGTCCCATCTACCTCTTACTCTAACTGTAGCTACAACTAAATAATGATCCGATATATCATTTGCCCCTCTATAAACATGTACATCCTGGAGCCTACCCATTAACCTTTTATCCACCAATACATAATCTAACAAACTATTTTCATTACGTGCTACATCATACCTTGTATATTTATTTATCCTCTTTTTCATAAAATATGTATTACTTATTACCAAATCTCTTTCTACACATAGCTCAATTAAAGGCTCCCCATTTACATTTACCCCTGGCACCCCAAATTTACCTACTACTCCCTCCACAACATTTTTACCCACTTTAGCATTGAAATCCCCAACCATAAGTACTCTCACACGTGGTTCAAAACTCCCCACGCATTCACTCAACATTTCCCAAAATCTCTCTCTCTCCTCTACACTTCTCTCTTCTCCAGGTGCATACACGCTTATTATAACCCACTTTTCACATCCAATCTTTATTTTACTCCACATAATCCTTGAATTAATACATTTATAGTCCCTCTTTTCCTGCCATAGCTTATCCTTCAACATTATTGCTACTCCTTCTTTAGCTCTAACTCTATTTGAAACCCCTGACCTAATCCCATTTATTCCTCTCCACTGAAACTCTCCCACCCCCTTCAGCTTTGTTTCACTTAAAGCCAGGACATCCAGCTTCTTCTCATTCATAACATCCACAATCATCTCTTTCTTATCATCTGCACAACATCCACGCACATTCAGACTTCCCACTTTGACAATTTTCTTCTTATTCTTTTTAGTAATCTTTACAGGAAAAGGGGTTACTAGCCCATTGTTCCCGGCATTTTAGTTGACTTTTACAACACGCATGGCTTACGGAGGAAAGATTCTTATTCCACTTCCCCATGGATATAAAAGGAAAATTAATAAGACCAAGAACTATTAAGATAAAATCAAAGAAAACTCAGATGAGTGTGTATAAATAAATGTGTACATGTATGTGTAGTGTGACCTAAGTGTAAGTAGAAGTAGCAAGACATGCCTGTAATCTTGCATATTTATGAGACAGACAAAAGACATCAGCAATCCTACCATCATGTAAAACAATCACAGGCTTCGTTTTACACTCACTTGGCAGGACGGTAGTACCTCCCTGGGTGGTTGCTGTCTACCAACCTACTACCTACATATATATATATATATATATATATATATATATATATATATCTTTCTTTCTTTCAACACATCAGCCGTATCCCACCGAGGCGGGGTGGCCCAAAAGGAAAAACAAAAGTTTCTCCTTTTACATTTAGTAATATATACAGGAGAAGGGGTTACTAGCCCCTTGCTCCCGGCATTTTAGTTGCCTCTTACAACACGCATGGCGTACGGAGGAAGAATTCTGTTCCACTTCCCCATGGAGATAAGAGGAAATAAACAAGAACAAGAACTAGAAAGAAAATAAAAGAAAACCCAGAGGGGTATGTATATATACGCTTGTACATGTATGTGTAGTGTGACCTAAGTGTAAGTAGAAGTAGCAAGATGTACCTGAAATCTTGCCTGTTCATGAGACAGAAAAAAGGACACCAGCAATCCTACCATCATGTAAAACAATCACAGGCTTTCGTTTTACACTCACTTGGCAGGACGGTAGTACCTCCCTGGGCGGTTGCTGTCTACCAACCTACTACCTACATATATATATATATATATATATATATATATATATATATATAAATATATATATATATATATATATATATATATATATATATATATATATATATATATAATATATATATATATATATATATATATATATATATACATATATATAAATGTTGATGAAGATAGGGAAGCTGTGATTTCGTGTATAGGGCAAGGAGGAATAACATCTTGTAGGAGTGAGGAAGAGCCAGTTGTGAGTGTGGGGGAAGTTCGTGAGGCAGTAGGTAAAATGAAAGGGGGTAAGGCAGCCGGGATTGATGGGATAAAGATAGAAATGTTAAAAGCAGGTGGGGATATAGTTTTGGAGTGGTTGGTGCAATTATTTAATAAATGTATGGAAGAGGGTAAGGTACCTAGGGATTGGCAGAGAGCATGCATAGTTCCTTTGTATAAAGGCAAAGGGGATAAAAGAGAGTGCAAAAATTATAGGGGGATAAGTCTGTTGAGTGTACCTGGTAAAGTGTATGGTAGAGTTATAATTGAAAGAATTAAGAGTAAGACGGAGAATAGGATAGCAGATGAACAAGGAGGCTTTAGGAAAGGTAGGGGGTGTGTGGACCAGGTGTTTACAGTGAAACATATAAGTGAACAGTATTTAGATAAGGCTAAAGAGGTCTTTGTGGCATTTATGGATTTGGAAAAGGCGTATGACAGGGTGGATAGGGGGGCAATGTGGCAGATGTTGCAAGTGTATGGTGTAGGAGGTAGGTTACTGAAAGCAGTGAAGAGTTTTTACGAGGATAGTGAGGCTCAAGTTAGAGTATGTAGGAAAGAGGGAAATTTTTTCCCAGTAAAAGTAGGCCTTAGACAAGGATGTGTGATGTCACCGTGGTTGTTTAATATATTTATAGATGGGGTTGTAAGAGAAGTAAATGCGAGGGTCTTGGCAAGAGGCGTGGAGTTAAAAGATAAAGAATCACACACAAAGTGGGAGTTGTCACAGCTGCTCTTTGCTGATGACACTGTGCTCTTGGGAGATTCTGAAGAGAAGTTGCAGAGATTGGTGGATGAATTTGGTAGGGTGTGCAAAAGAAGAAAATTAAAGGTGAATACAGGAAAGAGTAAGGTTATGAGGATAACAAAAAGATTAGGTGATGAAAGATTGAATATCAGATTGGAGGGAGAGAGTATGGAGGAGGTGAACGTATTCAGATATTTGGGAGTGGACGTGTCAGCGGATGGGTCTATGAAAGATGAGGTGAATCATAGAATTGATGAGGGAAAAAGAGTGAGTGGTGCACTTAGGAGTCTGTGGAGACAAAGAACTTTGTCCTTGGAGGCAAAGAGGGGAATGTATGAGAGTATAGTTTTACCAACGCTCTTATATGGGTGTGAAGCATGGGTGATGAATGTTGCAGCGAGGAGAAGGCTGGAGGCAGTGGAGATGTCATGTCTGAGGGCAATGTGTGGTGTGAATATAATGCAGAGAATTCGTAGTTTGGAAGTTAGGAGGAGGTGCGGGATTACCAAAACTGTTGTCCAGAGGGCTGAGGAAGGGTTGTTGAGGTGGTTCGGACATGTAGAGAGAATGGAGCGAAACAGAATGACTTCAAGAGTGTATCAGTCTGTAGTGGAAGGAAGGCGGGGTAGGGGTCGGCCTAGGATGGGTTGGAGGGAGGGGGTAAAGGAGGTTTTGTGTGCGAAGGGCTTGGACTTCCAGCAGGCATGCGTGAGCGTGTTTGATAGGAGTGAATGGAGACAAATGGTTTTTAATACTTGACGTGCTGTTGGAGTGTGAGCAAAGTAACAGTTATGAAGGGATTCAGGGAAACCGGCAGGCCGGACTTGAGTCCTGGAGATGGGAAGTACAGTGCCTGCACTCTGAAGGAGGGGTGTTAATGTTGCAGTTTAAAAACTGTAGTGTAAAGCACCCTTCTGGCAAGACAGTGATGGAGTGAATGATGGTGAAAGTTTTTCTTTTTCGGGCCACCCTGCCTTGGTGGGAATCGGCCGGTGTGATAATAAAAAAAAAATAAATAAAATATATATATATATATCTTTCTTTCTTTCAACACACCGGCCGTATCCCACCGAGGCGGGGTGGCCCAAAAGGAAAAACGAAAGTTTCTCCTTTTACATTTAGTAATATATACAGGAGAAGAGGTTACTAGCCCCTTGCTCCCGGCATTTTAGTCGCCTCTTACAACACGCATGGCTTACGGAGGAAGAATTCTGTTCCACTTCCCCATGGAGATAAGAGGAAATAAACAAGAATAAGAACTAGAAAGAAAATAGAAGAAAACCCAGAGGGGTGTGTATATATGTGCTTGTACATGTATGTGTAGTGTGACCTAAGTGTAAGTAGAAGTAGCAAGACGTACCTGAAATCTTGCATGTTCATGAGACAGAAAAAAGGACACCAGCAATCCTACCATCATGTAAAACAATTACAGGCTTTCGTTTTACACTCACTTGGCAGGACGGTAGTACCTCCCTGGGCGGTTGCTGTCTACCAACCTACTACCTACATATATATATATATATATATATATATAATATATATATATATATATATATATATATATATGTATATAGATATATATATATATATATATATATATATATACTGTAGTAGGTTGGTAGACAGCAACCACCCAGGGAGGTACTACCGTCCTGCCAAGTGAGTGTAAAACGAAAGCCTGTAATTGTTTTACATGATGGTAGGATTGCTGATGTCTTTTGTCTGTCTCATAAATATGCAAGATTACAGGTACGTCTTGCTACTTCTACTTACACTTAAGTCACACTACACATACATATACACATTTATTCATACACACTCATCTGAGTTTTCTTTGATTTTATCTTAATAGTTCTTGGTCTTATTAATTTTCCTTTTATATCCATGGGGAAGTGGAATAAGAATCTTTCCTCCGTAAGCCATGCGTGTTGTAAAAGTCAACTAAAATGCCGGGAACAATGGGCTAGTAACCCCTTTTCCTGTAAAGATTACTAAAAAGAATAAGAAGAAGAAAATTGTCAAAGTGGGAAGTCTGAATGTGCGTGGATGTTGTGCAGATGATAAGAAAGAGATGATTGTGGATGTTATGAATGAGAAGAAGCTGGATGTCCTGGCTTTAAGTGAAACAAAGCTGAAGGGGGTGGGAGAGTTTCAGTGGAGAGGAATAAATGGGATTAGGTCAGGGGTTTCAAATAGAGTTAGAGCTAAAGAAGGAGTAGCAATAATGTTGAAGGATAAGCTATGGCAGGAAAAGAGGGACTATAAATGTATTAATTCAAGGATTATGTGGAGTAAAATAAAGATTGGATGTGAAAAGTGGGTTATAATAAGCGTGTATGCACCTGGAGAAGAGAGAAGTGTAGAGGAGAGAGAGAGATTTTGGGAAATGTTGAGTGAATGCGTGGGGAGTTTTGAATCAAGTGTGAGAGTAATGGTGGTTGGGGATTTCAATGCTAAAGTGGGTAAAAATGTTATGGAGGGAGTAGTAGGTAAATTTGGGGTGCCAGGGGTAAATGTAAATGGGGAGCCTTTAATTGAGCTATGTGTAGAAAGAAATTTGGTAATAAGTAATACATATTTTATGAAAAAGAGGATAAATAAATATACAAGGTATGATGTAGCACGTAATGAAAGTAGTTTATTAGATTATGTATTGGTGGATAAAAGGTTGATGGGTAGGCTCCAGGATGTACATGTTTATAGAGGGGCAACTGATATATCGGATCATTATTTAGTTGTAGCTACAGTTAGAGTAAGAGGTAGATGGGAAAAGAGGAAGGTGGCAACAACAAGTAAGAGGGAGGTGAAAGTGTATAAACTAAGGGAGGAGAAAGTTCGGGCGAGATATAAGCGACTATTGGCAGAAAGGTGGGATAGTGCAAAGATGAGTAATGGGGGGGTTGAAGAGGGTTGGAATAGTTTTAAAAATGCAGTATTAGAATGTGGGGCAGAAGTTTGTGGTTATAGGAGGGTGGGTGCAGGAGGAAAGAGGAGTGATTGGTGGAATGATGAAGTAAAGGGTGTGATAAAAGAGAAAAAGGTAGCTTATGAGAGGTTTTTACAAAGCAGAAGTGTTATAAGAAGAGCAGAATATATGGAGAGTAAAAGAAAGGTAAAGAGAGTGGTGAGAGAGTGCAAAAGGAGAGCAGATGATAGAGTGGGAGAGGCACTGTCAAGAAATTTTAATGAAAATAAGAAAAAATTTTGGAGTGAGTTAAACAAGTTAAGAAAGCCAAGGGAAAATATGGATTTGTCAGTTAAAAACAGAGTAGGGGAGTTAGTAGATGGGGAGAGGGAGGTATTAGGTAGATGGCGAGAATATTTTGAGGAACTTTTAAATGTTAAGGAAGAAACAGAGGCAGTAATTTCATGCACTGGTCAGGGAGGTATACCATCTTTTAGGAGTGAAGAAGAGCAGAATGTAAGTGTGGGGGAGGTACGTGAGGCATTACGTAAAATGAAAGGGGGTAAAGCAGCTGGTACTGATGGGATCATGACAGAAATGTTAAAAGCAGGGGGGGATATAGTGTTGGAGTGGTTGGTACTTTTGTTCAATAAATGTATGAAAGAGGGGAAGGTACCTAGGGATTGGCGGAGAGCATGTATAGTCCCTTTATATAAAGGGAAAGGGGACAAAAGAGACTGTAAAAATTATAGAGGAATAAGCTTACTGAGTATACCAGGAAAAGTGTACGGTAGGGTTATAATTGAAAGAATTAGAGGTAAGACAGAATGTAGGATTGCGGATGAGCAAGGAGGTTTCAGAGTGGGTAGGGGATGTGTAGATCAAGTGTTTACATTGAAGCATATATGTGAACAGTATTTAGATAAAGGTAGGGAAGTTTTTATTGCATTTATGGATTTAGAAAAGGCATATGATAGAGTGGATAGAGGAGCAATGTGGCAGATGTTGCAAGTATATGGAATAGGTGGTAAGTTATTAAATGCTGTAAAGAGTTTTTATGAAGATAGTGAGGCTCAGGTTAGGGTGTGTAGAAGAGAGGGAGACTATTTCCCGGTAAAAGTAGGTCTTAGACAGGGATGTGTGATGTCACCATGGTTGTTTAATATATTTATAGATGGGGTTGTTAAGGAAGTAAATGCTAGGGTGTTTGGGAGAGGGGTGGGATTAAATTATGGGGAATCAAATTCAAAATGGGAATTGACACAGTTACTTTTTGCTGATGATACTGTGCTTATGGGAGATTCTAAAGAAAAATTGCAAAGGTTAGTGGATGAGTTTGGGAATGTGTGTAAAGGTAGAAAGTTGAAAGTGAACATAGAAAAGAGTAAGGTGATGAGGGTGTCAAATGATTTAGATAAAGAAAAATTGGATATCAAATTGGGGAGGAGGGGTATGGAAGAAGTGAATGTTTTCAGATACTTGGGAGTTGACGTGTCGGCGGATGGATTTATGAAGGATGAGGTTAATCATAGAATTGATGAGGGAAAAAAGGTGAGTGGTGCGTTGAGGTATATGTGGAGTCAAAAAACGTTATCTATGGAGGCAAAGAAGGGAATGTATGAAAGTATAGTAGTACCAACACTCTTATATGGGTGTGAAGCTTGGGTGGTAAATGCAGCAGCGAGGAGACGGTTGGAGGCAGTGGAGATGTCCTGTTTAAGGGCAATGTGTGGTGTAAATATTATGCAGAAAATTCGGAGTGTGGAAATTAGGAGAAGGTGTGGAGTTAATAAAAGTATTAGTCAGAGGGCAGAAGAGGGGTTGTTGAGGTGGTTTGGTCATTTAGAGAGAATGGATCAAAGTAGAATGACATGGAAAGCATATAAATCTATAGGGGAAGGAAGGCGGGGTAGGGGTCGTCCTCGAAAGGGTTGGAGAGAGGGGGTAAAGGAGGTTTTGTGGGTAAGGGGCTTGGACTTCCAGCAAGCGTGCGTGAGCGTGTTAGATAGGAGTGAATGGAGACGAATGGTACTTGGGACCTGACGATCTGTTGGAGTGTGAGCAGGGTAATATTTAGTGAAGGGATTCAGGGAAACCGGTTATTTTCATATAGTCGGACTTGAGTCCTGGAAATGGGAAGTACAATGCCTGCACTTTAAAGGAGGGGTTTGGGATATTGGCAGTTTGGAGGGATATGTTGTGTATCTTTATATGTGTATGCTTCTAGACTGTTGTATTCTGAGCACCTCTGCAAAAACAGTGATAATGTGCAAGTGTGGTGAAAGTGTTGAATGATGATGAAAGTATTTTCTTTTTGGGGATTTTCTTTCTTTTTTGGGTCACCCTGCCTCGGTGGGAGACGGCCGACTTGTTGAAAAAAAAAAAAAAAAAAAAAATATATATATATATATATTCTAGGTAGTAGGTTGGTAGACAGCAACCGCCCAGGGAGGTACTACCGTCCTGCCAAGTGAGTGTAAAACTGAAGCCTGTAATTGTTTTACACGATGATAAGATTGCTGGTGTCTTTTTTTTATCTGTCTCATACACATGCAAGATTTCAGGTATGTCTTGCTACTTCTACTTACACTTAGGTCACACTACACATACATGTACAAGCATATATATACACACTCCTTTGGGTTTTCTTCTATTTTCTTTCTAGTTCTTGTTCTTGTTTATTTCCTCTTACCTCCATGGGGAAGTGGAACAGAATTCTTCCTCCGTAAGCCATGCGTGTTGTAAGAGGCGACTAAAATGCCGGGAGCAAGGAGCTAGTAACCCCTTCTCCTGTATATATTACTAAATGTAAAAGGAGAAACTTTCGTTTTTCCTTTTGGGCCACCCCGCCTCGGTGGGATACGGCCGGTGTGTTGAAAGAAAGAATATATATATATATATATTGTCAGTTAAAAATAGGAGAGGAGAGTTATTAAATGGAGAGTTAGAGGTATTGGGAAGATGGAAGGAATATTTTGAGGAATTGTTAAATGTTGATGAAGATAGGGAAGCTGTGATTTCGTGTATAGGGCAAGGAGGAATAACATCTTGTAGGAGTGAGGAAGAGCCAGTTGTGAGTGTGGGGGAAGTTCGTGAGGCAGTAGGTAAAATGAAAGGGGGTAAGGCAGCCGGGATTGATGGGATAAAGATAGAAATGTTAAAAGCAGGTGGGGATATAGTTTTGGAGTGGTTGGTGCAATTATTTAATAAATGTATGGAAGAGGGTAAGGTACCTAGGGATTGGCAGAGAGCATGCATAGTTCCTTTGTATAAAGGCAAAGGGGATAAAAGAGAGTGCAAAAATTATAGGGGGATAAGTCTGTTGAGTGTACCTGGTAAAGTGTATGGTAGAGTTATAATTGAAAGAATTAAGAGTAAGACGGAGAATAGGATAGCAGATGAACAAGGAGGCTTTAGGAAAGGTAGGGGGTGTGTGGACCAGGTGTTTACAGTGAAACATATAAGTGAACAGTATTTAGATAAGGCTAAAGAGGTCTTTGTGGCATTTATGGATTTGGAAAAGGCGTATGACAGGGTGGATAGGGGGGCAATGTGGCAGATGTTGCAAGTGTATGGTGTAGGAGGTAGGTTACTGAAAGCAGTGAAGAGTTTTTACGAGGATAGTGAGGCTCAAGTTAGAGTATGTAGGAAAGAGGGAAATTTTTTCCCAGTAAAAGTAGGCCTTAGACAAGGATGTGTGATGTCACCGTGGTTGTTTAATATATTTATAGATGGGGTTGTAAGAGAAGTAAATGCGAGGGTCTTGGCAAGAGGCGTGGAGTTAAAAGATAAAGAATCACACACAAAGTGGGAGTTGTCACAGCTGCTCTTTGCTGATGACACTGTGCTCTTGGGAGATTCTGAAGAGAAGTTGCAGAGATTGGTGGATGAATTTGGTAGGGTGTGCAAAAGAAGAAAATTAAAGGTGAATACAGGAAAGAGTAAGGTTATGAGGATAACAAAAAGATTAGGTGATGAAAGATTGAATATCAGATTGGAGGGAGAGAGTATGGAGGAGGTGAACGTATTCAGATATTTGGGAGTGGACGTGTCAGCGGATGGGTCTATGAAAGATGAGGTGAATCATAGAATTGATGAGGGAAAAAGAGTGAGTGGTGCACTTAGGAGTCTGTGGAGACAAAGAACTTTGTCCTTGGAGGCAAAGAGGGGAATGTATGAGAGTATAGTTTTACCAACGCTCTTATATGGGTGTGAAGCGTGGGTGATGAATGTTGCAGCGAGGAGAAGGCTGGAGGCAGTGGAGATGTCATGTCTGAGGGCAATGTGTGGTGTGAATATAATGCAGAGAATTCGTAGTTTGGAAGTTAGGAGGAGGTGCGGGATTACCAAAACTGTTGTCCAGAGGGCTGAGGAAGGGTTGTTGAGGTGGTTCGGACATGTAGAGAGAATGGAGCGAAACAGAATGACTTCAAGAGTGTATCAGTCTGTAGTGGAAGGAAGGCGGGGTAGGGGTCGGCCTAGGAAGGGTTGGAGGGAGGGGGTAAAGGAGGTTTTGTGTGCGAGGGGCTTGGACTTCCAGCAGGCATGCGTGAGCGTGTTTGATAGGAGTGAATGGAGACAAATGGTTTTTAATACTTGACGTGCTGTTGGAGTGTGAGCAAAGTAACATTTATGAAGGGATTCAGGGAAACCGGCAGGCCGGACTTGAGTTCTGGAGATGGGAAGTACAGTGCCTGCACTCTGAAGGAGGGGTGTTAATGTTGCAGTTTAAAAACTGTAGTGTAAAGCACCCTTCTGGCAAGACAGTGATGGAGTGAATGATGGTGAAAGTTTTTCTTTTTCGGGCCACCCTGCCTTGGTGGGAATCGGCCGGTGTGATAATAAAAAAAAAAAATATCGGTGGGATATGGCCGATGTGTTGAAAGAAAGAACATATACCACATTTGGTATAGGCCAGGGTATTTATTGGATATCAAATTGGAGAGGAGGAGTATGGAAGAAGTGAATGTTTTCAGATACAGTGGACCCCTGCTTAACCATCACCTCCCAATGCGACCAATTATGTAAGTGTATTTATGTAAGTGCGTTTGTACGTGTATGTTTGGGGGTCTGAAATGGACTAATCTAATTCACAATATTCCTTATGGGAACAAATTCGTTCAGTACTGGCACCTGAACATACTTCTGGAATGAAATAATATCGTAAACCGGGGGTCCACTGTAATTGGGAGTTGACGTGTCAGCGGATCGATTTATGAAGGATGAGGTTAATCATAGAATTGATGAAGGAAAAAAGGTGAGTGGTGCATTGAGGAATATGTGGAGGCAAAAAACCTTTATTTATGGAGGCAAAGAAGGGAATGTATGAAAGTACAGTGGTACCAACACTCTTATATGGGTGTGAAGCTTGGGTTGTAAATGCTGCAGCGAGGAGACGGGTGGAGGCAGTGGAGATGTCCTGTCTAAGGGCAATGTGTGGTGTAAACATTATGCAGAAAATTCAGTGTGTGGAAATTAGGAGAAGGTATGGAGTTACTAAAAGTACGTATTAGTCAGAAGGTTGAAGAGGGGTTGTTGAGGTGGCTTGGTCATTTAGAGAGAATGGATCAAAGTAGAATGACATGGAGAGCGTATAAATCTGTAGGGAAAGGAAGGCGGGGTAAGGGTCGTCCTCGTAAAGGTTGGAGGGAGGGGGTAAAGGAGGTTTTGTGGGCGAGGGGCTTGGACTTTCAGCAAGCTTGCGTGAGCATGTTAGATAGGAGTGAATGGAGATGAACGGCATTTGGGACCTGACGAGCTGTTGGAGTGTGAGCAGGGTAATATTTAGTGAAGGGATTCAGGGAAACCGGTTATTTTTATATTGCCGGACTTGAGTCCTGGAAATGGGAAGTACAATGCCTGCACTTTAAAGGAGGGGATTTGGGATATTGGCAGTTTGGAGGGATATGTTGTGTATCTTAATATGTATGTGCTTCTAAACTGTTGTATCCTGAGCACTTCTACAAAAACAAGTGATTATGTGTGAGTGAGGTGAAAGTGTTTTCTTTTTTGAGATTTTTTCTTTTTGGGTCACCCTGCCTTGGTGGGAGATGGCCGACTTATTAAAAAAATAAAAAATTGTTAACACAGAATGCAGAGTCACCCCAATTAAAATACACAGCTGCACTTTAAGGAGACATATAAGTAACTTGCAATTCTAGTTGATTAGAAAAGGAGTTTAAAATATCTCATAGAAATAATGAAAAATTAAAAGGGAACACATTTTAAATCCTTATCAGAAACCCTAATAAAAGTACTTAATGAGTGTAAGAAAAGTTATGACATGAACATTATGAACATAAATGCACTGAAGTACATGTTGTATAACCTTTCACAGTTTTCAGTGAAAATAGGTCTATTAGAATAAATAAGAATAAAGCAAAATTAGGCAAGATGATTAAGGAATTACAATCCCACATGACTAAATCATGCAAAAAATAAGTGTGGGAAACAAACACTGAAGATCGTAGTAATGTAATACCAATTTTCTTCACCTTGGCTGTGAAGAAAGACTTCAAATCAAACAGGTAGAAGTAATTATTATCAGAGACATCTGTTAGTAACTGATTTGCAAGCCGATACAATGTAGCCATTTGTGGGAGAGTGAGACGCCACTTGCGGTATGTAGGACCATTCACATGTTTTGTATCTATGAGAGGCTTGTGCTCATAAAACCAATCTGCAACCTGGAAAGTATAACAAAGATTGTAGTTTACACAATCAAAGTTATCTTAAAGAAGAATTATCTCAAGTAGAGAACAATAAATACTTTTGCACAAGTCACTATACAGCCTCTCCTCATTTAATGACAGACTTCAGTTCCTAAGACCATGTCGGTAAACAAATTAGTCGCTAAGCAAGGAGCATACTATAATGGTAGCGAGTTTCTGTCAACCATCTCTGACACTTTTAATGTCACCTTTGCACCATTTATAACATTAGTATATTTTTAAATGTTTATACAGTAGTGTACTGTATATTGTAATAACTAGCCCTTCGACTGTCGCGGCCGTACATATACGTCTTACGAGGTACTGTGTTTGACGTATATATACTCATAAATTCTAGCGGCTTCAAATCAAGCAGGAGAAAGCTGGTAGGCCCACATGTGAGAGAATGGGTCTGTGTGGTCAGTGTGCACCACATAAAAAAAATCCTGCAGCACACATTGCATAATGAGAAAAAAAAAATTGATCGTTTTTTTGGAAATAGGGCTCAAAGTCGGTGAAATCGCCGATACGCATATGTCGCGGAGACTGCTAACTTCGTGGGAGCATAATTCCATGAGTTTTCGACCAAATTTCGAACTTTTGGTGTCATTACCATCGGGAAAAGATTCTCTATCATTTCATAAGAAAAAATAATTTTTTTTTTTTTCAAAAATTGAGCGACATAGAATGACAGTTTCAGAAAGGGGCCTGAAACAGTCAAAGGGTTAATTAAAATGCCGACTTTGTGGTCTATTTTCGTATAGTATTTATGGTTGTATTCTCGTTTTCTTGGTCTTATTTGATAGAATGGAAAACATATTATAGAAATACAGGTGATTTTGATTGATTTTACTATAAAAAGAACCTAGAAATGGAGCTCAAAGTAGGGGAAATGTTTGATTTTTGCCAATGTTCAAAAGTAAACAAATGATGCCATTGTCCAATAAATGTCCAACTAGCCATTCTAATATGCAGTCATGAATGGGTTGATGTTATTTATACAATTATTACAGTATTGCAGTAGTCTGCATAATAGTAAGTCTTCTATTTTTTGTTTGAATAAAAATTCAAAATAGAAAGCAAGAGTAATATCAGAGGGGCCTGGAGACATGACTGATGAGCAAAGAAAATGTTATTTTAGAGCCAGGAATGTCTGCATTGTTCATTCTGGACCTTATTTTGAAATTGTCATATTTTTTAGTTTTCGTGAAATTGGCCAAATTGCAAATTTCTGACCACATTATTAGGTAGTTGAAATCGGTAAATGGGCAGTTTCTTGTACTCAATCGATAGAAAAAACGGAGTTCTAAAGAAATAGCTATGAGTTTGGGCAACTGGAACAATGGAATTAGCTGACAATAGGGCTCAAAGTGGGTGAAATCGCCGATTTGTAAACAGCGCCGAGGTCGCTAACTTCGCGAGAGCATAATTAAGTCAGTTTTCCATCAAATTTCGTTTTTTTGGTGTCATTACAATTGGGAAAAGATTCTCTATCATTTCGTAAGAAAAAATAATTTTTTTTTTAAATTTTGCGACACCAGGAGACACCTCAGGATTGGGGGTTGCGACAGTCAAAGGGCTAGAATAAAGGAAATCAGCTCGACTATACATTATTTAGGTATGCTTATGGGTCAGAGAGCCCATCATAAGTCTGAATCGTTCGTAAACGAGTACATCGCTAAGTGAGGAGAGGCTGTATATCAAATTTTAAATTATTAATGTTAAGAGATTTCCAAAATTATTTCCTTGGAAGACAATATAACAAAACAAAACAAAACAAAAAGTGCTGTGTCATAATTCACAAGTGGCACTGGAATGAGTGATGTCAACAAGTGAACAGTACAAAATAACATTAAAACACTATAACGTACAAATAATAATAATTAAACAATATATATAAAACTGGGATGATTAAATGTGCGTGGATGTAGTGCGGATGACAAGAAACAGATGACTGCTGATGTTATGAATGAAAAGAAGTTGGATGTCCTGGCCCTAAGCGAAACAAAGCTGAAGGGGGTAGGGGAGTTTCGGTGGGGGGAAATAAATAAGATTAAATCTTGAGTATCTGAGAGAGTTAGAGCAAAGGAAGGGGTAGCAGTAATGTTGAATGATCAGTTATGGAAGGGGAAAAGAGAATATGAATGTGTAAATTCAAGAATTATGTGGATTAAAGTAAAGGTTGGATGCGAGAAGTGGGTCATAATAAGCGTGTATGCACCTGGAGAAGAGAGGAATGCAGAGGAGAGAGAGAGATTTTGGGAGATGTTAAGTGAATGTATAGGAGCCTTTGAACCAACTGAGAGAGTAATTGTGGTAGGGGACCTGAATGCTGAAGTAGGAGAAACTTTTAGAGAGGGTGTGGTAGGTAAGTTTAGGGTGCCAGGTGTAAATGATAAAGGGAGCCCTTTGATTGAACTTTGTATAGAAAGGGGTTTAGTTATAGGTAATACATATTTTAAGAAAAAGAGGATAAATAAGTATACAAGATATGATGTAGGGCGAAATGACAGTAGTTTGTTGGATTATGTATTGGTAGATAAAAGACTGTTGAGTAGACTTCAGGATGTACAAGTTTATAGAGGGGCCACAGATATATCAGATCACTTTCTAGTTGTAGCTACACTGAGAGTAAAAGGTAGATGGGATACAAGGAGAATAGAAGCATCAGGGAAGAGAGAGGTGAAGGTTTATAAACTAAAAGAGGAGGCAGTTAGGGTAAGATATAAACAGCTATTGGAGGATAGATGGGCTAATGAGAGCATAGGCAATGGGGTCGAGGAGGTATGGGGTAGGTTTAAAAATGTAGTGTTAGAGTGTTCAGCAGAAGTTTGTGGTTACAGGAAAGTGGGTGCGGGAGGGAAGAGGAGCGATTGGTGGAATGATGATGTGAAGAGAGTAGTAAGGAAGAAAAAGTTAGCATATGAGAAGTTTTTACGAAGTAGAAGTGATGAAAGGAGGGAAGAGTATATGGAGAAAGAGAGAGAGGTTAAGAGAGTGGTGAAGCAATGTAAAAAGAGAGCAAATGAGAGAGTGGGTGAGATGTTATCAACAAATTTTGTTGAAAATAAGAAAAAGTTTTGGAGTGAGATTAACAAGTTAAGAAAGCCTAGAGAACAAATGGATTTGTCAGTTAAAAATAGGAGAGGAGAGTTATTAAATGGAGAGTTAGAGGTATTGGGAAGATGGAGGGAATATTTTGAGGAATTGTTAAATGTTGATGAAGATAGGGAAGCTGTGATTTTCGTGTATAGGGCAAGGAGGAACATCTTGTAGGAGTGAGGAAGAGCCAGTTGTGAGTGTGGGAGAAGTTCGTGAGGCAGTAGGTAAAATGAAAGGGGGTAAGGCAGCCAGGATTGATGGGATAAAGATAGAAATGTTAAAAGCAGGTGGGGATATAGTTTTGGAGTGGTTGGTGCAATTATTTAATAAATGTATGGAAGAGGGTAAGGTACCTAGGGATTGGCAGAGAGCATGCATAGTTCCTTTGTATAAAGGCAAAGGGGATAAAAGAGAGTGCAAAAATTATAGGGGGATAAGTCTGTTGAGTATACCTGGCAAAGTGTATTGTAGAGTTATTATTGAAAGAATTAAGAGTAAGACAGAGAATAGGATAGCAGATGAACAAGGAGGCTTTAGGAAAGGTAGGGGGTGTGTGGACCAGGTGTTTACAGTGAAACATATAAGTGAACAGTATTTAGATAAGGCTAAAGAGGTCTTTGTGGCATATGGCGTATGACAGGGTGGATAGGGGGGCAATGTGGCAGATGTTGCAGGTGTATGGTGTAGGAGGTAGGTTACTGAAAGCAGTGAAGAGTTTTTACGAGGATAGTGAGGCTCAAGTTAGAGTATGTAGGAAAGAGGGAAATTATTTCCCAGTAAAAGTAGGCCTTAGACAAGGATGTGTGATGTCACCGTGGTTGTTTAATATATTTATAGATGGGGTTGTAAGAGAAGTAAATGTGAGGGTCTTGGCAAGAGGCATGGAGTTAAAAGATAAAGAATCACACAAAGTGGGAGTTGTCAATGTTGCTCTTTGCTGATGACACTGTGCTCTTGGGAGATTCTGAAGAGAAGTTGCAGAGATTGGTGGATGAATTTGGTAGGGTGTGCAAAAGAAGAAAATTGAAAGTGAATACAGGAAAGAGTAAGGTTATGACAATAACAAAAAGATTAGGTGATGAAAGATTGGATATCAGATTGGAGGGAGAGAGTATGGAGGAGGTTAATGTATTCAGATATTTGGGAGTGGACGTGTCAGCGGATGGGTCTATGAAAGATGAGGTGAATCATAGAATTGATGAGGGGAAAAGGGTGAGTGGTGCACTTAGGAGTCTGTGGAGACAAAGAACTTTGTCCTTGGAGGCAAAGAGGGGAATGTATGAGAGTATAGTTTTACCAACGCTCTTATATGGGTGTGAAGCATGGGTGATGAATGTTGCAGCGAGGAGAAGGCTGGAGGCAGTGGAGATGTCATGTCTGAGAGCAATGTGTGGTGTGAATATAATGCAGAGAATTCGTAGTTTGGAAGTTAGGAGGAGGTGCGGGATTACCAAAACTGTTGTCCACAGGGCTGAGGAAGGGTTGTTGAGGTGGTTCGGACATGTGGAGAGAATGGAGCGAAACAGAATAACTTCAAGAGTGTATCAGTCTGTAGTGGAAGGAAGGCGGGGTAGGGGTCGGCCTAGGAAAGGTTGGAGGGAGGGGGTAAAGGAGGTTTTGTAAGTAGAAGTAGCAAGACGTACCTGTAATCTTGCATATTTATGAGACAGACAAAAGATACCAGCAATCCTACCATCATGTAAAACAATTACAGGCTTTCGTTTTACACTCACTTGGCAGGACAGTAGTGCCAACCTACTTTTTTATACAGTGTCTTTAAGACTGTTTCTATCCAGGCTCAACGTAAAAATCACTCACTCGTGTCACTTTAGATAAGTTGTGGCAGATGAAGAGTTATCACCTTTAGAAATTTCTTGTCAAAATTTAATGTAAATGGTTTAGTTTCAAGTCATCTGGTAGCATTGGTAATGCTGGAACATAAATGGAAGCAAACAAATAAAAGCCCCATGTGTTTCAGAAACCCTATAGCAGCAGATTTCCCAGTGTTTCATATTGAAGTGAAGGCAAAACACTGCAAGGAAAACTAAATTAACTCTCCTCATGACTCCAGAGGAAATGGATCACGAGAAAACATGTTCAAAACTTACAATGTACCCAGAAGACACAGTAGACATGAACAGTAGAGCATTTCTACAGGGAAGAGTTTACAGTGAAGGGACACAAGATATATGAGCCAACAACACTGGTAACAAATTTAATATACATACTGATACTATCAACTGAGACAGGTGTGTTTATGAACAAGGCATTAATAATAATAAACAATGGTTATTGATAAGTCATCAATAAAAAAGCAAATCCTCACCTCAACATCTTCCTCAGGGTCTAGTTCCATCTGAATAGCTTCAAGTGGCTCCACATCTAGAACATTATCTGCAAAATCTAGAGGTGGCTCCTCATCATCAAATGGAGGGAACCTCATCCTCTTGAAATGCCGGCGATCTCTCTTCTCTCGTCGCATCATCATCCACATAGTAGACCACTGGGAGATGTAGACTGGCTCAATCACCCAAGGAATCTCATTGACAAACGTAATGGCTCCAGTAATGTGGTAAAGAACCTACAGAAAAAAATTATATATATTTTTTAATAGACCTTGGGATTACAAGCTCATATACAGTAAAATCTCTAATTATGAGATCTCCAGTGAACAGATTTCAGAAATTACAGACAATTGACTGGACAAATGTTATAATCATCAGACAAGAATGAAAAAGGGTTAATAATTCTAAATTTTGTCTGCAGTGAAAGTGTTTAACCCTTTCAGGGTCCGTCCCGTAGATCTACGGCTTTGCGTTCAGTGTCCAAACCGTAGATCTACGTCATGAGCTCAGCTCACTCTGATAAACTGTGAGTGGTACACTTGGGCCTAGATATGAGAGAATACATCTATGTGGTATGTGTGCACCACATAAAACAAATCCTGCAGCACACTGTGTATAATGAGAGAAAAAAAACTGAAACCAAGATTTTCGATTAAAACGGCAACTTTGCAGTGTTTTTTCGTATGTTTTTTATAGTTGCATTTGCAATTTCTTGGTCTCATTTGATAGAATGGAAGACATATTACAGAAATAGAGATGATTTTGATTGGTTTTAGCACCGGAAATGGCTTGAAACTGAGCTCAAAGTAGTGGAAATGTTAAATTTTTGTCGATGTTCAAGAGTAAACAAACAACCTCACACGTCTAATACACGCCAGCTGGTGGATCTAATACACATTCACAAATGTGGTGATGATATTTATACAATTATTACAATATTGCATAACAGTAAATCTTCTATTTTTTGGTGTGAATAAAAATTCATTATGTAAATAAAAAATAAAAATGGGATTTATTTGTAAAGCCTCAAAACGTAACTAATGAACCGAGGAAATGTTAGTTTAGTGCCAGGAATGCCTACATTGTTTATTCTGGATGCTATTTTGAAATTGGAATATTTTGAACTTTGTGTTAAATTGGCCAAATTACCAATTTACGATCACTTTATTTTGTAGTTGAAACAGTTGACTTGGCGATTTCTTGTGCTCAATCGATAGAATAGAAGTAATACTAGTAAAATAGCTAAGAATTTGGTCGACTGGAATGATGTAATTGGCCTAAAATGGAAGTCAAAGTCGGCAAAATCGCCGATTCGTAAATATCGCTGACACATCAAAATTCGCGAGAGCATAATTTCGTCAATTTTCCATCAAATTTCGTACTTTTTGTTTTATTACCTTCACAAAAAGATTCTCTACCATTTCATAAGAAAAAATAACAAATTTTTTTTTGGAAAATTCTTGGACACTGGGGCACCACTTCAGATTTGGGCCTTGGACCCTGAAAGGGTTAAGTGTGTTCTGAATCGTCAGACCAAGTCCAATGATTCCAAACCATACCACGGGCGGGATTTGAACCCGCGGTCAGAGAGTCTCAAAACTCCAGACCGTCGCGTTAGCCACTGGACCAGCTAGCCACGGTCTGGAGTTTTGAGACTCTCTGACCGTGGGTTCAAATCCCGCCAGTGGTATGGTTTGTTTGCAATCGTGTCATTACGATTTCGTGAGTCGAGTCCAATGATTCTATTGATCGTCCCATATGGGGTAAATGTCTCCTCAATCAGGACATGTCAATTTTCATTGTATCCTAAGCCATAAACCGTATGTGCCAGTTTATTGTCTGTGCTCACACACGCGCTTGTCATTCAGTCTCCAATTTTCCCCGATTCAGTGTTTTGTGTGTCTTTATTAACATTAGGTAAAGTGCAATTAACAATGGATTCTAAAGCAAGTGGTGGTTCCAAGAGAAATGTGTGGTTCTCAGGGTTAAGCGGAAACTTGACCTAATACAGAAGGTCGATTATGGCATCTCAGTGGCATGAATATACGAGGAATATGGTGTTAAGTAACAATGTCAAGCAACTCAGTGTTACGGAGCACTGTAAAAAAAAAAAAAGTTTATATAAAATAATGCTCCACATACAGTGGACCCCCGCATACCGTTGGCCTTACATAACGTTAAATCCGCATACCGCTACATTTTATCGCTAAGATTTTGCCTCACATACCGCTAAAAAACCCGCTCACCAATTTTCGTCTGAGACGCGTCTAATGTGCGCCCTTAGCCAGCCTCACATGTTCCGCCGGTGGCATTGTTTACCAGCCAGCCTCCGCGGTAACATCCAAGCATACAATCGGAACATTTCGTATTATTACAGTGTTTCTGGTGATTTTATCTGCAAAATAAGTGACCATGGGCTCCAAGAAAGCTTCTAGTGCCAACCCTACAGGAATAAGGGTGAGAATTACTATAGAGATTAAGAAAGAGATCATTGATAAGTATGAAAGTGGAGTGCGTGTCTCCGAGCTGGCCAGGTTGTATAGTAAACCCCAATCAACCATCGCTACTATTGTGGGCAACAAAAAGGCAATCAAGGAAGCTGTTCTTGCCAAAGGTTTAACTGTGTTTTCGAAACAGAGATCGCAAGTGATGGAAGATGTTGAGAGACTCTTATTGGTGTGGATAAATGAAAAACAGATAGCAGGAGATAGCATCTCTCAAGTGATCATATGTGAAAAGGCTAGGAAGTTGCATGAGGATTTAATTAGAAAAATGCCTGCAACTAGTGATGATGTGAGTGAATTTAAGGCCAACAAAGGTTGGTTTGAGAGATTTAAGAGGCATAGTGGCATACATAGTGTGATAAGGCATGGTGAGGCTGCCAGTTCAGACCACAAAGCAGCTGAAAAATATGTGCAGGAATTCAAGGAGTACATAGACAGTGAAGGACTGAAACCTGAACAAGTGTTTAATTGTGATGAAACAGGCCTGTTTTGAAAGAAAATGCCAAGCAGGACGTACATTACTCAGGAGGAAAAGGCACTCCCAGGACATAAGCTTATGAAAGACAGGCTTACTCTGTTGATGTGTTCCAATGCTACTGGTGATTGCAAAGTGAAGCCTTTATTAGTGTATCACTCTGAAACTCCCAGACCGTTCAGGCAAAAGAATGTCCTCAAGGCTAATTTGTGTGTGCTGTGGAGGGCAAACAGTAAGGCATGGGTCACTAGGGACTTTTTCTATGAATGGTTACACCATGCATTTGCCCCCAATGTGAAAGATTACCTAACTGAAAAGAAATTAGAACTTAAGTGCCTCCTGGTGTTAGACAATGCCCCTGGTCATCCTACAGACGTGGCAGAGCGACTTTATGGGGACATGAAATTCATGAAGGTGAAGTTTTTGCCTCCTAATACCACTCCTCTCCTGCAGCCCATGGACCAGCAGGTTATTGCAAACTTCAAAAAACTGTACACAAAAGCTCTGTTTGAAAGGTGCTTTGTAGTGACCTCAGAAACTCAACTGACTCTAAGAGACTTTTGGAGAGATCACTTTAATATCCTCAATTGTGTAAACCTTATAGGTAAGGCTTGGGAGGGAGTGACTAAGAGGACCTTGAACTCTGCTTGGAAGAAACTGTGGCCAGAATGTGTAGACAAAAGGGATTTTGAAGGGTTTCAGGCTAACCCTGAGAATCCTATGCCAGTTGAGGAATCCATTATGGCATTGGGAAAGTCCTTGGGGTTGGAGGTTAGTGGGGATGATTTGGAAGAGTTGGTGGAGGAGGACAATGAAGAACTAACCACTGATGAGCTGATAGATCAACTTCAACAGCAAGAGGCCAGACCTGAGGAAACTGGTTCAAATGAGGGGAGAGAGAAATTGAAGAAATTGCCTACTACAAAGATTAAGGAAATCTGTGCAATGTGGCTGAAAGTGCAAACCTTTATGGATGAAAATCACCCTCACACAGCTATTGCAAGCCGTGCTGGTGACTATTACACTGACAATGTTGTGAAACACTTTAGGGAAGTTATAAAGGAACGAGAGGTACAGGCCACTATGGACAGATATGTTGTGCGACAGAACTCCAGTGACTCTGAAGCTGGTCCTAGTGGCATTAAAAGAAGAAGGGAAGTAACCCCAGAAAAGGACTTGACACCTCAAGTCTTAATGGAAGGGGATTCCCCTTCTAAACACTAACACTCTCTCCTCCTCCCATCCCATCAATCATCACCAGATCTTCAATAAAAGTAAGTGTCATGTAATTGTGCATGCCTTTTTCAGTTTGTGTGTATTAAAATTAATATTTCATGTGGTAAAAATGTTTTTTTTTCATACTTTGGGGTGTCTTGCACAGATTAATTTGATTTCCATTATTTCTTATGGGGAAAATTCATTCGCATAACGATAATTTCGCATAACAATGAGCTCTCTTGCACGGATTAATATCGCTATGCGGGGGTCCACTTTATAATGTCATTTTCCGTGTAGTATACTGAAAGTGGAAAATGACATTATACATGGAGTGTTATTTTATATAAATATTTTTTTACAATACTCCCTAACACTCAGTGGCACAGGTATGTGAAAAAGTGACCGATATCTATGTCTTATAGAACTTTACGGCTCCTCCTCACACTCGATCACAAGAAAGGTAAATAAAATTGCTGTAAATTACATACTATTAATTATTATACAGTACTATACTGTAGTACTACAGGTTACAATACCTGTTTTCTTAGTGTCTGGTAGTTTTCTGAATCAGCAGACTAAGTCCACTGATTCAGAACTTTGTTAATTATGTTACGATAACAAAAAATAGGTAGTAGGTTGGTAGGTAGTAGGTAGTAGGTTGGTAGTGTAGGTAGTAGGTTGGTAGACAGCAACCACCCAGGGAAGTACTACCGTCCTGCCAGATGACTGTGAAACAAAAACCTGTAACTGTTTTGCATGATGGTAGGATTGCTGGTTTCTTTTTCTGTCTCATAAACACGCTAAGATAACAGGGATATCTTGCTACTCCTACTTACACTTTGGTCACACTTCACAGACACGCACATGCATATATATATATACATACATCTAGGTTTTTCTCCTTTTTCTAAATAGCTCTTGTTCTTTTTTATTTCTTCTATTGTCCATGGGGAAGTGGAAAAGAATCTTTCCTCCGTAAGCCATGCGTGTCGTATGAGGCGACTAAAATGCCGGGAGCAATGGGCTAGTAACCCCTTCTCCTGTATACAATTACTAAAAAAGAGAAGAAGAAAAACTTTATAAAACTGGGTTGCTTAAATGTGCGTGGATGTAGTGCGGATGACAAGAAACAGATGATTGCTGATGTTATGAATGAAAAGAAGTTGGATGTCCTGGCCCTAAGCGAAACAAAGCTGAAGGGGGTAGGAGAGTTTCAGTGGGGGGAAATAAATGGGATTAAATCTGGAGTATCTGAGAGAGTTAGAGCAAAGGAAGGGGTAGCAGTAATGTTAAATGATCAGTTATGGAAGGAGAAAAGAGAATATGAATGTGTAAATTCAAGAATTATGTGGATTAAAGTAAAGGTTGGATGCGAGAAGTGGGTCATAATAAGCGTGTATGCACCTGGAGAAGAGAGGAATGCAGAGGAGAGAGAGAGATTTTGGGAGATGTTAAGTGAATGTACAGGAGCCTTTGAACCAAGTGAGAGAGTAATTGTGGTAGGGGACTTGAATGCTAAAGTAGGAGAAACTTTTAGAGAGGGTGTGGTAGGTAAGTTTGGGGTGCCAGGTGTAAATGATAATGGGAGCCCTTTGATTGAACTTTGTATAGAAAGGGGTTTAGTTATAGGTAATACATATTTTAAGAAAAAGAGGATAAATAAGTATACACGATATGATGTAGGGCGAAATGACAGTAGTTTGTTGGATTATGTATTGGTAGATAAAAGACTGTTGAGTAGACTTCAGGATGTACATGTTTATAGAGGGGCCACAGATATATCAGATCACTTTCTAGTTGTAGCTACACTGAGAGTAAAAGGTAGATGGGATACAAGGAGAATAGAAGCATCAGGGAAGAGAGAGGTGAAGGTTTATAAACTAAAAGAGGAGGCAGTTAGGGTAAGATATAAACAGCTATTGGAGGATAGATGGGCTAATGAGAGCATAGGCAATGGGGTCGAAGAGGTATGGGGTAGGTTTAAAAAATGTAGTGTTAGAGTGTTCAGCAGAAGTTTGTGGTTACAGGAAAGTGGGTGCAGGAGGGAAGAGGAGCGATTGGTGGAATGATGATGTAAAGAGAGTAGTAAGGGAGAAAAAGTTAGCATATGAGAAGTTTTTACAAAGTAGAAGTGATGCAAGGAGGGAAGAGTATATGGAGAAAAAGAGAGAGGTTAAGAGAGTGGTGAAGCAATGTAAAAAGAGAGCAAATGAGAGAGTGGGTGAGATGTTATCAACAAATTTTGTTGAAAATAAGAAAAAGTTTTGGAGTGAGATTAACAAGTTAAGAAAGCCTAGAGAACAAATTGATTTGTCAGTTAAAAATAGGAGAGGAGAGTTATTAAATGGAGAGTTAGAGGTATTGGGAAGATGGAAGGAATATTTTGAGGAATTGTTAAATGTTGATGAAGATAGGGAAGCTGTGATTTCGTGTATAGGGCAAGGAGGAATAACATCTTGTAGGAGTGAGGAAGAGCCAGTTGTGAGTGTGGGGGAAGTTCGTGAGGCAGTAGGTAAAATGAAAGGGGGTAAGGCAGCCGGGATTGATGGGATAAAGATAGAAATGTTAAAAGCAGGTGGGGATATAGTTTTGGAGTGGTTGGTGCAATTATTTAATAAATGTATGGAAGAGGGTAAGGTACCTAGGGATTGGCAGAGAGCATGCATAGTTCCTTTGTATAAAGGCAAAGGGGATAAAAGAGAGTGCAAAAATTATAGGGGGATAAGTCTGTTGAGTGTACCTGGTAAAGTGTATGGTAGAGTTATAATTGAAAGAATTAAGAGTAAGACGGAGAATAGGATAGCAGATGAACAAGGAGGCTTTAGGAAAGGTAGGGGGTGTGTGGACCAGGTGTTTACAGTGAAACATATAAGTGAACAGTATTTAGATAAGGCTAAAGAGGTCTTTGTGGCATTTATGGATTTGGAAAAGGCGTATGACAGGGTGGATAGGGGGGCAATGTGGCAGATGTTGCAAGTGTATGGTGTAGGAGGTAGGTTACTGAAAGCAGTGAAGAGTTTTTACGAGGATAGTGAGGCTCAAGTTAGAGTATGTAGGAAAGAGGGAAATTTTTTCCCAGTAAAAGTAGGCCTTAGACAAGGATGTGTGATGTCACCGTGGTTGTTTAATATATTTATAGATGGGGTTGTAAGAGAAGTAAATGCGAGGGTCTTGGCAAGAGGCGTGGAGTTAAAAGATAAAGAATCACACACAAAGTGGGAGTTGTCACAGCTGCTCTTTGCTGATGACACTGTGCTCTTGGGAGATTCTGAAGAGAAGTTGCAGAGATTGGTGGATGAATTTGGTAGGGTGTGCAAAAGAAGAAAATTAAAGGTGAATACAGGAAAGAGTAAGGTTATGAGGATAACAAAAAGATTAGGTGATGAAAGATTGAATATCAGATTGGAGGGAGAGAGTATGGAGGAGGTGAACGTATTCAGATATTTGGGAGTGGACGTGTCAGCGGATGGGTCTATGAAAGATGAGGTGAATCATAGAATTGATGAGGGAAAAAGAGTGAGTGGTGCACTTAGGAGTCTGTGGAGACAAAGAACTTTGTCCTTGGAGGCAAAGAGGGGAATGTATGAGAGTATAGTTTTACCAACGCTCTTATATGGGTGTGAAGCGTGGGTGATGAATGTTGCAGCGAGGAGAAGGCTGGAGGCAGTGGAGATGTCATGTCTGAGGGCAATGTGTGGTGTGAATATAATGCAGAGAATTCGTAGTTTGGAAGTTAGGAGGAGGTGCGGGATTACCAAAACTGTTGTCCAGAGGGCTGAGGAAGGGTTGTTGAGGTGGTTCGGACATGTAGAGAGAATGGAGCGAAACAGAATGACTTCAAGAGTGTATCAGTCTGTAGTGGAAGGAAGGCGGGGTAGGGGTCGGCCTAGGAAGGGTTGGAGGGAGGGGGTAAAGGAGGTTTTGTGTGCGAGGGGCTTGGACTTCCAGCAGGCATGCGTGAGCGTGTTTGATAGGAGTGAATGGAGACAAATGGTTTTTAATACTTGACGTGCTGTTGGAGTGTGAGCAAAGTAACATTTATGAAGGGATTCAGGGAAACCGGCAGGCCGGACTTGAGTTCTGGAGATGGGAAGTACAGTGCCTGCACTCTGAAGGAGGGGTGTTAATGTTGCAGTTTAAAAACTGTAGTGTAAAGCACCCTTCTGGCAAGACAGTGATGGAGTGAATGATGGTGAAAGTTTTTCTTTTTCGGGCCACCCTGCCTTGGTGGGAATCGGCCGGTGTGATAATAAAAAAAAAAAAAAAAATAACAAAAAATAATCTCACGATTCAGAATTTACAGACAACTGGCAATAACATACACCCCTTTCCCTCTAGCAGTCCAGTAACCCTTTCAGGGTTGGTCCCATACATGTACAGCTTGAAAGTGAGGGTCAATCCCATACATCAGCCATTTCCCACCAAGGCAGGGTGGCCCGAAAAAGAAACTTTCATCATTCACTCCATCACTGTCTTACCAGAGGCATGCCTACACTACAGTTATAAAACTGCAACATTAACCCTTTCAGGGTCCGTCCCGTAGATCTACGGCTTTACGTTCAGGGTCCAAACCGTAGATCTACATCATGAGCTTAGCTCACTCTGATAAACTGTGAGTGGTACATTTGGGCCTAGATATGAAAGAATACATCTATGTGGTACGTGTGCACCACATAAAACAGATCCTGCAGCACACTGTGTATAATGTGAGAAAAAAACTGAAATCATGATTTTTCGATTAAAACAGCGACTTTGCAATGTTTTTTTGTATGTTTTTTTTATAGTTGTATTTGCGATTTCTTGGTCTCATTTGATAGAATGGAAGACATATTACAGAAATAGAGATGATTTTGATTGGTTTTAGCACTGGAAATGGCTTGAAACTGAGCTCAAAGTAGCAGAAATGTTAAATTTTTGCGGATATTCAAGAGTAAACAAACGACCTCACACGTCTAATACACGCCAGCTGGTGGGTCTAATATGCATTCACAAATATGGTGATGATATTTATACAATTATTACAGTATTGCATAACAGTAAATCTATTTTTTGGTGTGAATAAAAATTCATTATGTGAATAAAAAATCAAAATGGAATTTATTTGTAAAGCCTCAAAACGTAACTAATGAACAGAGGAAATGTTAGTTTAGTTCCAGGAATACCTACATTGTTTATTCTGCACCCTATTTTGAAATTGGAATATTTTCAACTTTGTGTTAAATTGGCCAAATTAACAATTTCCGATCACTTTAATTTGTAGTTGAAACAGTTGACTTGGCGATTTCTTGTGCTCAATCGATAGAATAGAAGTAATACTAGTGAAATAGCTAAGAATTTGGTTGGCTGGAATAATGTAATTGGCCTAAAATGGGAGTCAAAGTCGGCAAAATCGCTGATTCGTAAATATCGTTGACACATCAAAATTCGCGAGAGCATAATTTCGTCAATTTTCCATCAAATTTCATACTTTTTGCTTTATTACCTTCACAAAAAGATTCTCTACCATTTCATAAGAAAAAATAACAAATTTTTTTTTTGAAAATTCTTGGACACTGGGGCACCACTTCAGATTTGTGCCTTGGACCCTGAAGGGGTAAAAAAAAAAAAAAAAAATTCTCAAAAAATCTGAGAAAAAAGTTAGGGTTAAGAGGAAAGTAAAAATAGGTTAGATAAATAAATGAGTGGGTATGGGTGGGTGCGAGTTGTGATATAGGTCTGATGCCGTGCTCCTTCCTTCAGTGGATGTGACCTGACTAGGTGGGTCATTGGTCTAAGCTGGGAAGAGGGGGGGAGGGGGTTACATGACCTGCCTTGTATGGCCCAGTAGGCCTGCTGCAGTGTTCCTTCTTTCTTATGTTCTTATGTATTTGGCAGGCTGGTCAGCTGGCTGGCTTTGGCTCTGTCTGGCTCTCTGTGTCTATATCTCTGTATCTGTCTATATCTTTATCTGTCTATTTCTCTGTCTATATCTATATATCTCTCTCTCACATGTACACATAAGTACAATTATACATAGTGTAAATTACCTAGGATAACCCAAAAATTCCAAGCAAAGATAGACAGATAGTTAGATAGACAGACAGACAAACATGTTTGTGAGGGTCAGCGAAAACAAATAAAGCCAGGGTTCCCCGAGTGCCCATTTATCAAATGTCACTGGGCTGTCAACAGTTGTCACAACACCATTCTTCAAGGAGTTTCACATATACTCCAGGCATAAACAGGCGGAGAAAAAGACAGATAAGCAGAGCTAGACAGACAGATAAGCAGAGACAGACACAGACAGATATGTTTGTGTGTAACAGTGAAAACAAACAAAGCAGGGTTCCCCGAGTGCCAATTTATCAAGTCACTGGCTGTCAACAGCATAGGAACACTTGTCATAACACCATGCTTCAAGGTATACTCCAGCATGTCTAAAACATTGCTGGGACCTATAAATACTTTGTATATATTTCTAGACAATAGTAAATAACCCAGGCAGGTGAAAATGTTCACCTGTCAATGTGATTGTGACTATTTGAGTGCCGTATCAAAACCTAATATTAGTGTCAAAACAAAGATTGGCTATGAAATCACAAGAACTATTATAAATTGTAATTATCAGAACATAAAAAATTATATAAATTAAAATAAAAACAAGAAAAAAGGGTACATTGGCAATACTTCTGCAAATGGCAGGAGTCGATGTTGCCATCAGGTGAGCATCCAGCGCCAACTTCACAGGCTTATATCTCAGTAAGTATTGACCTAATTTCTTTTTTTAATTCTATATAACATGTAGAAAAATGCACTCAAATAAAAAAAAAAAAAAGATTTTTTAAATTTTCAAAATATTCGGAGCGCTACACAAGTGAACGTAGACCTACGTTTGGACAGTTTATGGGTTAAATAAAGAGAATAATTTTAAAAAATAATCATAATGGTACAGCATGGAAAACAGCCAGTGTTAAAAAAAAATTACATACACTGCATAATTAAAGCCCAACTACTCAACATTAGTGACCCTTAATCTTAGAATTACGTATCAATAACAGATCTGTTATGAAATCTGCATCACCAAAGAAATTTTGTACAAAGTATGAGGCAAAGTGCATCTAACCTGGACATCTCTTATCTGTTCCCAAGGCATTGGCATGTTTTCCAACAGCTTCAATACAGCATGAGGCATGAACTTGAGTGCCCCCAAATATACACGTTTGTCATGACGATATTTTCGACTTGACATATCCCCATGATCACGAATGATTTTGCGAATGTGTTCAGGAGGCATCTCTTCTTTCTGGACATCAACAAAACCAAATTTTCTCTTCTCAGCATATTTCTTGTTGTGAAGCTGCTGCCATCTGTGAAGGAATAAATAATAATGGCATAAAAGGTACCAAAATGATGAAGTAAAACTTATGAACTACTACTACTATCAACAAACCAGCCGTATCCCACTGAGGCAGGGTGTCCCAAAAAGAAAAACAAAAGTTTCTCTTTTTAACTTTAGTAATGTATACAGGAGAAGAGATTACTAGCTCCTTGCTCTTGGCATTTTAGTCTCCTCTTACAACACATATGGCTTACGGAGGAAGAATTCTGTTCCATTTCCCCATGGAGATAAAGTGGAAATAAACAAGAACAGGAACTAGTATGAAAACAGAAAACCCAGAGGGAGGGAGGGAGGGAGGCATGGGATGGGTGGGTGGGTGCGTGGGGTGTGGGGTGTCGGGGTGTGGGGTGTCGGGGTGTGTGGGGTGCATGGGGTGTGGGGTGTCGGGGTGTGGGGTGTCGGGGTGTGTGGTGTGCGTGTGGTGTGTGCGTGTGGTGTGCGCGTGTGGTGTGCGCGTGTGGTGTGCGCGTGTGGTGTGCGCGTGGTGTGCACGTGTGGTGTGCATGTGTGGTGTGTGCGTGTGGTGTGCACGTGGTGTGCACGTGGTGTGCACGTGTGGTGTGCGCATGTGGTGTGCACGTGTGGTGTGCACGTGTGGTGTGCTCATGTGGTGTGCGCGCGCATGTGTGTGTATACTCACCTAGTTGAGGTTGCAGGGGTCAAGTCCCAGCTCCTGGCTCTGCCTCTTCACTGGTCGCTACTAGGTCACTCTCACTAAACCGTGAGCTTTATCATACCTCTCCTCAAAGCTATGTATGGATCCTGCCTCCACTACATCGCTTCCCCAACTATTCCACTTCCTGACTACTCTGTGGCTGAAGAAATACTTCCTAACATCCCTGTGATTCATCTGTGTCTTCAATTTCCAACTGTGTCCCATCTCTGGAACATCCTGTCTTTGTCCACCTTGTCAATTCCTCTCAGTATTTTGTATGTCCTTATCATGTTCCCCCTATCTCTCCTGTCCTCCAGTGTCATCAGGTCGATTTCCCTAAACCTCTCCTCGTAGGACATACCCCTTAGCTCTGGGATCAGTCTTGTTGCAAACCTTTGCACTTTCTCTAGTTCCTTTACGTGCTTGGCTAGGTGTGGGTTCCAAACTGGTGCTACATACTCCAATATGGGCTTAATGTACTCGGTGTACAGGGTCCTGAACAATTCCTTATTAAGATGTTGGAATGCTGTTCTCAGGTTTGCTAGGCGCTCATATGCTGCAGCAGTTATTTGGTTGATGTGCACTTCAGGAGATGTGCCTGGTGTTATACTCACCCCAAGATCTTTTTCCTTGAGTGAGGTTTGTAGTCTCTGGCCCCCTAGACTGTACTCCTTCTGTGGTCTTCTTTCCCCTTCCCCAATCTTCATGACTTTGCACTTGGTGGGGTTGAACTCCAGGAGCCAATTGCTGGACCAGGTCTGCAGCCTGTCCAGATCCCTTTGTAGTTCTGCCTGGTCATCGATCGAATGAATTCTTCTCATCAACTTCCCATCATCTGCAAACAGGGACACTTCAGAGTCTATTCCTTCCGTCATGTCGTTCACAAATACTAGAAACAGCACTGGTCCTAGGACTGACTCCTGTGGGACCCCGCTGGTCACAGGTGCCCACTCTGACACCTCGCCACATACCATGACTCGCTGCTGTCTTCCTGACAAGTATTCCCTGATCCATTGTAGTGCCTTCCCTGTTATCCCGGCATGGTCCTCCAGTTTTTGCACTAATCTCTTTTGTGGAACTGTGTCAAATGCCTTCTTGCAGTCCAAGAAAATGCAATCCACCCACCCCTCTGTCTCTTGTCTTACTGCTGTCACTATGTCATAGAACTCCAGTAGGTTTGTGACACAGGATTTCCCGTCCATGAAACCATGTTGGTTGCTGTTGATGAGATCATTCCTTTCTAGGAGTTCCACCAATCTTCTCCTGATAATCTTCTCCATGACTTTGCATACTATATATGTCAGTGACACTGGTCTGTAGTGTAGTGCTTCATGTCTGTCTCCTTTTTTAAGGATTGGGACTACATTTGCTGTCTTCCATGCCTCAGGCAATCTCCCTGTTTCGATAGAAGTATTGAATATTGTTGTTAGGGGTACACATAGCGCCTCTGCTCTCTCTCTCACTCAGGACCCGTGGAGAGATGTTATCCGGCCCCATTGCCTTTAAGGTATCTAGCTCACTCAGAAGCCTCTTCACTTCTTCCTCAGTTGTGTGTACTGTGTCCAGCACTTGGTGTACCCCACCTCTCCGTCTTTCTGGAGCTCCTTCTGTCTCCTCTGTGAACAATTCTTTGAATCTCTTGTTGAGTTCCTCACATACTTAATGGTTATTTCTTGTCTCTCCTTCCTTCTTTAGCATGATTACCTGGTCCTTGACTGTTGTTTTCCTCCTGATGTGGCTGGATAACAGCTTGTGTGTGTGTGTGTGTGTGTGTGTGTGTGTGTGTGTGTGTGTGTGTGTGTGTGTGTGTGTGTGTGTGTGTGTGTGTGTGTGTGTGTGTGTGTGTGTGTGTGTGTGTGTGTGTGTGTGTGTGTGTGTGTGTGTGTGTGTGTGTGTGTGTGTGTGTGTGTGTGTGTGTGTGTGTGTGTGTGAGTGTGTGTATGTGTGTGTGTGTGTGTGTATGTGTGTGTGTGTACGTACTCACCTAGTTGTACTCACCTAGTTGAGGTTGCGGGGGTCGAGTCCGAGCTCCTGGCCCCGCCTCTTCACTGATCGCTACTAGGTCACTCTCCCTGAGCCGTGAGCTTTATCATACGTCTGCTTAAAGCTATGTATGGATCCTGCCTCCACTACATCGCTTCCCAAACTATTCCACTTACTGACTACTCTGTGGCTGAAGAAAAACTTCCTAACATCCCTGTGATTCATCTGTGTCTTGAACTTCCAACTGTGTCCCCTTGTTACTGTGTCCAATCTCTGGAACATCCTGTCTTTGTCCACCTTGTCAATTCCTCTCAATATTTTGTACGTCGTTATCATGTCCCCCCCATCTCAACTGTCCTCCAGTGTCGTCAGGTTGATCTCCCTTAACCTCTCCTCGTAGGACATACCTCATAGCTCTGGGACTAGTCTTGTTGCAAACCTTTGCACTTTCTCTAGTTTCTTTACGTGCTTGGCTAGGTGTGGGTTCCAAACTGGTGCTGCATACTCCAATATGGGCCTAATGTACACGGTGTACAGGGTCCTGAACGATTCCTTATTAAGATGTCGGAATGCTGTTCTGAGGTTTGCTAGGCGCCCATATGCTGCAGCAGTTATTTGGTTGATGTGCGCTTCAGGAGATGTATGTATGAGTGTATGAGTGTGTGTGTGTGTGTGTGTGTGTGTGTGTGTGTGTGTGTGTGTGTGTGTGTGTGTGTGTGTGTGTGTGTGTGTGTGTGTGTGTGTATATATATATATATATATATATATACAGTGGACCCCCGCATAACGATTACTTCTGAATGCGACCAATTATGTAAGTGTATTTATGTAAGTGCGTTTGTACGTGTATGTTTGGGGGTCTGAAATGGACTAATCTACTTCACAATATTTCTTATGGGAACAAATTCGGTCAGTACTGGCACCTGAACATACTTCTGGAGTGAAAAAATATCGTTAACCGGGGGTCCACTATATATATATTATATATATATATATATATATATATATATATATATATATATATATATATATATATATATATATATATATATATATATATATATATATATTATTTTTTTTTTTTTTTTTTTTTTCAACAAGTCGGTCGTCTCCCACCAAGGCAGGGTGACCCAAAAAAGAAAGAAAATCCCCAAAAAGAAAATACTTTCATCATCATTCAACACTTTCACCACACTCACACATTATCACTGCTTTTGCAGAGGTGCTCAGAATACAACAGTTTAGAAGCATATACGTATAAAGATACACAACATATCCCTACAAACTGCCAATATCCCAAACCCCTCCTTTAAAGTGCAGGCATTGTACTTCCCATTTCCAGGACTCAAGTCCAACTATATGAAAATAACCGGTTTCCCTGAATCCCTTCACTAAATATTACCCTGCTCACACTCCAACAGATCGTCAGGTCCCAAGTATCATTCGTCTCCATTCACTCCTATCTAACACGCTCATGCACGCTTGCTGGAAGTCCAAGCCCCTCGCCCACAAAACCTCCTTTACCCCCTCTTTCCAACCCTTTCGAGGACGACCCCTACCCCTAATTCCTTCCCTTATAGATTTATATGCTTTCCATGTCATTCTACTTTGATCCATTCTCTCTAAATGACCAAACCACCTCAACAACCCCTCTTCTGCCCTCTGACTAATGCTTTTATTAACTCCACACCTTCTCCTAATTTCCACACTCCGAATTTTCTGCATAATATTTACACCACACATTGCCCTTAGACAGGACATCTCCACTGCCTCCAACCGTCTCCTCGCTGCTGCATTTACCACCCAAGCTTCACATCCATATAAGAGTGTTGGTACTACTATACTTTCATACATTCCCTTCTTTGCCTCCATAGATAACGTTTTTTGACTCCACATATACCTCAACGCACCACTCAGCTTTTTTCCCTCATCAATTCTATGATTAACCTCATCCTTCATAAATCCATCCGCCGACACGTCAACTCCCAAGTATCTGAAAACATTCACTTCTTCCATACTCCTCCTCCCCAATTTGATATCCCATTTTTCTTAATCTAAATCATTTGATACCCTCATCACCTTACTCTTTTCTATGTTCACTTTCAACTTTCTACCTTTACACACATTCTCAAACTCATCCACTAACCTTTGCAATTTTTCTTTAGAATCTCCCATAAGCACAGTATCATCAGCAAAAAGTAACTGTGTCAATTCCCATTTTGAATTTGATTCCCCATAATTTAACCCTTTGAGGGTCGACAGGCCCTCTCCGAAACTCGTTCTCAGGGTCGGCCAAATTTAAAAAAAAAAAAATTATTTTCTCTTATGAAAACATAGAGAATCTTTTCCCGATCATAAAGACACCAAAAGTTTGAAATTTGATAGAAAACTTACGGAATTATGCTCTCGCAAAGTTAGCAGTCTCGGCGATGTTTACGCATCGGCGATTTTGCCCACTTTGAGCCCCATTTTCGGCCAATTTCACTGTACTAGTCGACAAAAAACATGAATATTTCGCTAGAACTCCATTTTTTCTATCAAATGGAAGCAAGAAACCACTCATTTATGAAATTCAACTATCCAGTACAGTGGTCAGAATTTAGCAATTTTGCCAATTTCACACAAATTTCAAAAGATGCCAATTTCGGAATAGGGTCCAGAATAAACAAGAAAGACATTCCTGGCACTAAAATGACATTTCCTCTAGTCATTAGTCATGTCTCAAGTCCCCTCTTATATTCTTTTGCTTTCCACTTTGAATTTTTATTTTCACAAAAAATATAAGATTTACTGTTATGCAGACTACTGCATTAGTGTAAAAAATGGTATAAATATTATTGGTGCACTTGTGAAAGAATATTAGACTCACCAGTTGACGTGTATTGCACGCTTGGCACGATTTGTTTACTTTTGAAGTTTGGTAAAAATCGAACATTTCTGCTACTTTGAGCTCAATTTCAAGGTACCTTTCTTTGTAAAACCAGTCAAAATCATCTCAATTTCTGTAATATGTCTTCCATTCTATAAAATGAGACCAAGAAAACTAGAATACAACAATAAATACCATACGAAAATACACTGCAAAGTCGCTGATTTATTCAAAAAAAATGGTCAAAGTTTTTTTTTTCTCATTATGCACTGTGTGCTGCAGGATTTTTTTTAGACTGTGCACACTGACCACATAGACCCATTCTTTCATATGAAGGCCTACCACCTTTCTCCCACTAGATTTGAGGCCGCTAGAATTTATGAGTACTAGTACGTCAAAAACCCCTACGCGTAAAACGTACTAGTACGATGAAAACCCTCAAAGGGTTAATCCCACCCCTCTCCCGAACACGCATTTACTTCTTTTACAACCCAATCTATAAATATATTAAACAACCATGGTGACATTACACATCCCTGTCTAAGACCTACTTTTACTGGGAAGTATTCTCCCTCTCTTCTACACACCCTAACCTGAGCCTCACTATCCTCATAAAAGCTCTTTACAGCATTTAGTAACTTACCACCTATTCCATATACTTGCAAAATCTGCCACATTGCTCCTCTATCCACTCTATCATATGCCTTTTCTAAATCCATAAATGCAATAAAAACTTCCCTACCTTTATCTAAATACTGTTCACATATATGCTTCAATGTAAACACTTGATCTACACATCCCCTACCCACTCTGAAGCCTCCTTGCTCATCCGCAATTCTACATTCTGTCTTACCTCTAATTCTTTCAATTATAACCCTACCGTATACTTTTCCTGGTATACTCAGTAAACTTATTCCTCTATAATTTTTACAATCTCTTTTGTCCCCTTTCCCTTTATATAAAGGGACTATACATGCTCTCCGCCAATCCCTAGGTACATTCCCCTCTTTCATACATTTATTAAACAAAAGTACCAACCACTCCAACACTATATCCCCCCCTGCTTTTAACATTTCTGTCATGATCCCATCAGTTCCAGCTGCTTTACCCCCTTTCATTCTACGTAATGCCTCACATACCTCCACCACACTTACATTCTGCTCTTCTTCACTCCTAAAAGATGGTATACCTCCCTGGCCAGTGCATGAAATTACCGCCTCCCTTTCTTCCTCAACATTTAAAAGTTCCTCAAAATATTCTCACCATCTACCTAATACCTCCCTCTCCCCATCTACTAACTCCCCTACTCTGTTTTTAACGGACAAATCCATACTTTCCCTAGGCTTTCTTAACTTGTTTAACTCACTCCAAAATTTTTTCTTATTTTCATTAAAATTTCTTGACAGTGCCTCTCCCACTCTTTCATCTGCTCTCCTTTTGCACTCTCTCACCACTCTCTTCACCTTTCTTTTACTCTCCATATACTCTGCTCTTCTTAAAACACTTCTGCTTTGGAAAAACCTCTCATAAGCTACCTTTTTCTCTTTTATCACACCCTTTACTTCATCATTCCACCAATCACTCCTCTTTCCTCCTGCCCCCACCCTCCTATAACCACAAACTTCTGCCCCACATTCTAATACTGCATTTTTAAAACTATTCCAACCCTCTTCAACCCCCCCACTACTCATCTTTGCACTAGCCCACCTTTCTGCCAATAGTCGCTTATATCTCGCCCAAACTTCCTCCTCCCTTAGTTTATACACTTTCACCTCCCTCTTACTTGTTGTTGCCACCTTCCTCTTTTCCCATCTACCTCTTACTCTAACTGTAGCTACAACTAAATAATGATCTGATATATCAGGTGCCCCTCTATAACATGTACATCCTGGAGCCTACCCATCAACCTTTTATCCACCAATACATAATCTAACAAACTACTTTCATTACGTGCTACATCATACCTTGTATATTTATTTATCCTCTTTTTCATAAAATATGTATTACTTATTACCTAATTTCTTTCTACACATAGCTCAATTAAAGGCTCCCCATTTACATTTACCCCTGGCACCCCAAATTTACCTACTACTCCCTCCATAACATTTTTACCCACTTTAGCATTGAAATCCCCAACCACCATTACTCTCACACTTGATTCAAAACTCCCCACACATTCACTCAACATTTCCCAGAATCTCTCTCTCTCTCTCCTCTACATTTATCTCTTCTCCAGGTGCATACACGCTTACTATAACCCACTTTTCACATCCAATCTTTATTTTACTCCACATAATCCTTGAACTTATGCATTTGTAGTCCCTCTTTTCCTGCCATAGCTTATCCTTCAACATTATTGCTACTCCTTCTTTAGCTCTAACTCTATTTGAAACCCCTGACCTAATCCCATTTATTCCTCTCCATTGAAACTCTCCCACCCCCTTCAGCTTTGTTTCACTTAAAGCCAGGACATCCAGTTTCTTCTCATTCATAACATCCACAATCATCTCTTTCTTATCATTTGCAAAACATCCACGCACATTCAGACTTCCCACTTTGACAATTTTCTTCTTCTTATTCTTTATATATATATATATATATATATATCCTAGGTAGTAGGTTGGTAGACAGCAACCGCCCAGGGAGGTACTACCGTCCTGCCAAGTGAGTGTAAAACGAAAGCCTGTGATTGTTTTACATGATGGTAGGATTGCTGGTGTCCTTTTTTCTGTCTCATGAACATGCAAGATTTCAGGTACATCTTGCTACTTCTACTTACACTTAGGTCACACTACACATACATGTACAAGCGTATATATACATACCCCTCTGGGTTTTCTTTTATTTTCTTTCTAGTTCTTGTTCTTGTTTATTTCCTCTTATCTCCATGGGGAAGTGGAACAGAATTCTTCCTCCGTACGCCATGCGTGTTGTAAGAGGCAACTAAAATGCCGGGAGCAAGGGGCTAGTAACCCCTTCTCCTGTATATATTACTAAATGTAAAAGGAGAAACTTTTGTTTTTCCTTTTGGGCCACCCCGCCTCGGTGGGATACGGCTGATGTGTTGAAAGAAGAAAGATATATATATATATATATATATATATATATATATATATATATATATATATATACACACATGTATACATACATACAGTGGAACCTCAGGTTACGAACGCCCCACCATGCGAATTTTTTCAGGATATGAATGACAGTTTGGGTGATTTTTTGCTTCAGGATACAAAAGAAATTTCAGGATGCGAACTTCCCCGTCAACCCTTTGACTGTAGAAACCCCAAATCCTGAAGTGTCTCCTGGTGTCGAAAAAAAATTTTCTTTATGAAAATGTTAAGATTATTTTTCTGATTATTTAAAGTCCCACCCCCCAAAAAAAATTTAGCTATCAATACTTACCGAGATATAGAGGCGTAAAGTTGGCAGAAAATGACCCGCGTATGACAACAGCAGTGAATGCCGCTCATTCGCTGCTCACCCAGTAAACTTTTTTTTTTACTCCTATTCAAATGTATCTTGCTTTTTCCACTACTTTATTTTTTCAGGTAACTTATGTGGCCTGTGAGACCAAAGTAAGGCGTAATGTACATACAGTGGACCCTCGACCAACGATGGCATCGATTAACAATAAATCTGACTAGCGATACATTTTAACGCAAAAATTTTGCCTCGACTAGCGCTTAAAAACCCGACCAGCGCTATTCGTTCCGTACCATACGCGTCCACTTTGGCCTGAGCGCGCCTCACTTGTCCCTTTGGTGCCAGTGTTTACAAGCCAGCCAGCCACCGCAGTCGCTTCCAAACATTCATCTGAGTTTTCTTTGAATTTATCTTAATAGTTCTTGGTCTTATTACCTTTCCTTTCATATCCATGGGGAAGTGGAATAAGAATCTTTCCTCCGTAAGCCATGCGTGTTGTAAAAGACAACTAAAATGCCGGGAACTATGGGTTAGTAACCCCTTTTCCCATAAAGATTACTAAAAAGAATTAGAAGAAAATTGTCAAAGTGGGAAGTCTGAATGTGCATGGATGTTGTGCAAATAAGAAAGAGATGATTGTGGATGTTATGAATGAGAAGAAGCTGGATGTCCTGGCTTTAAGTGAAACAAAGCTGAAAGGGGTGGGAGAGTTTCAGTGGAGAGGAATAAATGGGATTAGGTCAGGGGTTTCAAACAGAGTTAGAGCTAAAGAAGGAGTAGCAATAATGTTGAAGGATAAGATATGGCAGGAAAAGAGGGACTATAAATGTATTAATTCAAGGATTATGTGGAGTAAAATAAAGGCTGGATGTGAAAAGTGGGTTATAGTAAGTGTATATGCACCTGGAGAAGAGAGAAGTGTAGAGGAGAGAGATTTTGGGAAATTTTGAGTGAATGCATGGGGAGTTTTGAACCAAGTGTGAGAGTACTTGTGGTTGGTGATTTCAATGCTAAAGTGGGTAAAAATGTTGTGGAGGGAGTAGTAGGTAAATTTGGGGTGCCAGGGGTAAATGTAAATGGGGAGCCTTTAATTGAGCTATGTGTAGTAAGAGATTTGGTAATAAGTAATACAAATTTTATGAAAAAGAGGATAAATAAATATACAAGGTATGATGTAGCACATAATGAAAGTAGTTTGTTAGATTATGTAATGGTGGATAAAAGGTTAATGGGTAGGCTCCAGGATGTACATGTTTATAGAGGGGCAACTGATATATCGGATCATTATTTAGTTGTAGCTACAGTTAGAGTAAGAGGTAGATGGGACAAGAGGAAGGTAGCAACAACAAGTAGGAGGGAAGTGAAAGTGTATAATCTAAGGGAGGAGGAAGTTCGGGTGAGATATAAGCGACTATTGGCAGAAAGGTGGGCTAGTGCAAAGATGAGTAGTGCGGGGGGGTTGAAGAGGGTTGGAATAGTTTCAAAAATGCAGTATTAGAATGTGGGGCAGAAGTTTGTGGTTATAGGAGGGTGGGGGCAGGAGGAAAGAGGAGTGATTGGTGGAATGATGAAGTAAAGGGTGTGATAAAAGAGAAAAAGTTAGCTTATGAGAGGTTTTACAAAGCAGAAGTGTTATAAGAAGAGCAGAGTATATGGAAAGTCTTTGACATGAGAAACTTTGTTGATTTCCCTACTCGTATCTCTGGCTCCTCCCTTGACCCAGTAGTGAGTGATCTGGCAGAAGGCATAGTCACTTGTCAACCCCTCGGCTACGTTGGATCATCTGACCACAAGGCTGTTTTTACGACACTTAAGATCCCAACAGAACGAGGTGAGGAGTCCACACGCACAACCTGGCTATGGGAAAGAGGTAATTAGCCAGCCCTTTGCTCTGAGCTCGCCACCACCGATTGGAATGCTCTTCTCCAAGGGAATGTTGACAACCAAGTGAAAGCCTTCACTGGACACATCCTTAATCTGCAACAAGAAAACATTCCTCACCGGCAATATGTGACGAAGCCTACAGATCAGCCTTGGTTTGGCTTTCGTTGTAGAGAGGCTGCTACTGCTAAGTACAAAGCATGGCGAAGGTATAAGAGAGATCCTACCACCTGTAACAGGAACTTGCACACGCAAGCCTGTAGGCATATGGGTGATGTTCAAAAGTGGGCCATTGCTAAATGGGAGGTGGACAAACCATACCCCCGGCCGGGATTGAACCCCCGGTCATAGTCTCAAAATTCCAGCCCGTCGCGTTAGCCACTAGACCAGCTAGCCACAATAAGATTCATCCAACTAGCTATATTTCTACACCTGTGCTAACCTTCCTATGGTGTAGAAATATACCAAGTTGGATGAATCTTATTGTGGCTAGCTGGTCTAGTGGCTAACGCGATGGGCTGGAGTTTTGAGACTATGACCGGGGGTTCAATCCCGGCCGGGGGTATGGTTTGTTTGCAATCGTGTCATTACAATTTCTTGAGTCGGGAGGTGGACACTAAAAGAAAGCTAGCATCAGGTAGGGTAGGCTCCAAAACCTGGTGGTCCCTGGTCAAGGACAGACAAGGTTATCTGCCTGATGAACTTATTCCACCTCTAAATCTACAGGATGGGACCACCTCTACTAGTAGTCAAGAGAAGGCGGACCTCTTTGCTGAACACTTCGCTACCAAAATGCAAGTTCCTGATCCAGCAAGGGACCCTCCTTGGCTAGCTGCAAGAACTGTGTCAAAACTGTCAGTGGTGACAATAAGGCTTGACCAAGAAAAGGCTGTGAGCCCAGACAAGTTGAGCCCAAGATTGTTGAGAAGATGTGCAGACCAGCTAGCAGCACCTCTAACTCGCATCTTTCAGCACTGCCTAGTACAGTGTAAATGGCCCTCTCTATGGAAAGAGGCAAATGTAGTCCCTGTTCACAAAAAGAAGAGCAGAGCAGAAATCAGCAACTACAGACCAGTGTCACTCCTGTCAATCACTGGTAAGATCCTTGAGACAATAATCTCAAGACAAATGACAGAGTTTTTTGATTACCACTCACTACTTTGTGATCGTCAATATGGCTTCAGGAAAGATTACTCTGCTGCTGATCTGTTGTTAAACCTCTCCACTAAGTGGCACCAGTCACTGGATGAATCCAAAGTCAGCTGTGTGGTAGCACTGGACATAGCTGGCGCTTTCGACCGGGTGTGGCACCAGGGCCTCTTAGCAAAACTTCGAGCACTGGGAATTGCAGGCTCTACGCTATGTCTTCTCAGTGATTACCTTCATGGTAGATCCCTAAGTGTAGTTCTCAATGGAACGGAATCAGCAAGACATCCTATTGGGGCAAGTGTTCCACAATGAAGCGTGCTGGGTCCATTGTTATGGAATGTCTACTTCAACGACCTTCTTCATCTCATCCCAGAATCACATGCATATGCAGACGACTGTACACTGACATTCACTTATCCAAGAGAAGAAATGCCAGCTGCTCTAAGCTACATCAATCACCAGCTGAGAGCTATATCAGCTTGGGGAAATAGATGGCAAGTAACATTTGCACCTGAGAAAACGCAAATGATGATCGTCTCTAGGCACCATGATGGTAATGCTGGTGCAGTACGTATTAAGGATGAATGGGAGGGTGTTGGCACCTGGAGAAGAAGTTGATATCCTTGGGGTGAAATTTGACTCCAAACTAACCATGAAGAACCATGTTGTAAATCTTGCAAACAAGGCAGCCAGGAAGCTTACAGCACTTCGCCGTATCTCCCATCTGCTTGACAGTAGGGGTTGCAAGATCCTGTACGAGGCACAAGTACGCTCACACCTTGAGTATGCTCCACTTTCTTGGTTTGCCTGCCCCCCCTCTCATCTGCGACTGCTTGACGGAGTAGAGAACAGAGCAAGACGTCTCATCTCTCGCCTGGACCCATCCTGGATAGATCTGTCATTTCAGCAGAGCCTTCAACATAAGAGGGTTGTGGGTGGCCTTACTGTTATGTACAAGGCCAATATTGTCAAAATACCACTCTTGGATTCACTTCGAGGACAGCGTGAAACAAGCTTTTATGCCATAAGACGGGCAGAAAGCAGCAACTTCACTCTGGCTGTACCCTTCTCCAGAACATCACTCCATCTGAGATCATACATACCCAGGATGACTCGAGTATGGAACACATTCGTACAGCATAATGATGTCAACGAGATAAAGTCAGATGATCAAATGAAAATGCTGGCCCACAGATGGCTCCAACTTCATCCTGTTCCCTACTTGTATGTCTCATAACAATAAAAATGCTTTCAAATGAGCTGATGTAGGTAACAGCTCTTTGCTTGCCAATAAAGTTAGGAATCCTTAACCTGTAAATAGCTTGTCAATAAAGCTAGGGATTCTTAACCTTGTCAAACCCTGTGTAAAAAAAGAAAGGTGAAGAGAGTGGTGAGAGAGTGCAAAAGGAGAGGAGATGATAGAGTGGGAGAGGCACTGTCAAGAAATTTTAATGAAAATAAGAAAAAATTTTGGAGTGAGTTAAACAAGTTAAGAAAGCCTAGGGAACATATGGATTTGTCAGTTAAAAACAGAGTAGGGAAGTTAGTAGATGGGGAGAGGGAGGTATTAGGTAGATGGCGAGAATATTTTGAGGAACTTTTAAATGTTAAGGAAGAAAGGGAGGCGGTAATTTCATGCTCTGGTCAGGGAGGTATACCATCTTTTAGGAGTGAAGAAGAGCAGAACGTAAGTGTGAGGGAGGTACGTGAGGCATTACGTAGAATGAAAGGGGGTAAAGCAGCTGGAACTGATGGGATCATGACAGAAATGTTAAAAGCAGGGGTGGATATAGTGTTGGAGTGGTTAGTACTTTTGTTTAATAAACGTATGAAAGGGGAAGGTACCTAGGGATTGGCTGAGAGCATGTATAGCCCCTTTATATAAAGAGAAGGGGGACAAAAGACATTGTAAAAATTATAGAAGAATAAGTATACTGAGTACACCAGGAAAAGTGTACAGAAGGGTTATTATTGAAAGAATTAGAGGTAAGACAGAATGTAGGATTGCGGATGAGCAAAGATTTTTCAGAGTGGGTAGGGGATGTGTAGATCAAGTGTTTACACTGAAGTATACAGTGGTCCCTCGTTTTTCGTAATTAATCCGTTCCTGGAGGAGCTACTATAAACGAAATTTACGATTTGCGAATCCATTTTCCCCATAAGAAATAATGTAAATACAATTAATCTGTTCCTGACACCCAGAAGTATTAAAACAAAAAAATTTTTTACATGAAATATACATGTAGTACATAAGCAATACAATGGGAAATGATGAATGAAACATTAACAGCGTAACACTTACCTTCATTGGAGATTCTTCTTAGTGTATGGGAGACTGGATGAGGAGAGAGATTGGATTGTTTACAGTTTGGAAGGGGAATCCCCTTCCAGCAACACCCAAGACTTTGCCACTGTATATATTTCTCACCTTCTTTGCCACAGGCTTGGCACTAGGAGCTTTCTTTGGAGCCATGGTAGCTTATTTAGTATGTGCAAGCACTAAAATGAGTGGAATATTATGAAATATTTCGTAGGAGCACATGAGGGGACCTTCACTCACTGGAAAACAATGCCAGACAGGCTGGGTAGGGAGGCCGCCCCGGCTCACACCGTGCGTACGCGTCCCGGACGAACTACTATTCGCGAGTCAACCTATGAAAAGCGAGTCCATGTTTATACGAAATTACCCCTATGATTGGCGAAATTTACGATTGCCGAGAACTACGAAAAGCGAGGGACCACTGTATATGTGAACAGTATTTAGATAAAGTTAGGGAAGTTTTTATTGCATTTATAGATTTAGAAAAGGCATATGATAGAGTGGATAGGGGAGCAATGTGGCAGATGTTGCAAGTACAGTGGACCCCCGCATAACGATGGCATCACATAGCGATTATTTCGCATACCGCTTACTTTAATCGCAAAATTTTTGCCGCGCATACCGATTAAAAACCCGCTCACCGATTTTCGTCCGAGACGCGTCCAATGTGCGCCCTCACCCAGCCTCACATGTGCCGCCCGTGCCATTGTTTACCAGGCAGCCTCCGCGCTAACATCCAAGCATACACTCGGAATATTTCGTATTATTACAGTGTTTTCGGTGGTGTTTCTGGAAAATAAGTGACCATGGGTCCCAAGAAAGCTTCTAGTGCCAACCCTGTGGTAAAAAGGGTGAGAATTAGTATGGAAATTAAGAAAGATTTTGAAGGGTTTGGGGCTAACCCTGAGAAGCCTATGCCAGTTGTGGAATCCATTGTGCCTACTTCAAAGATTAAGGAAATGTGTGCACAGTGGGTTGAACTGCAAACCTTTATGGATGAAAATCACCCTGACACAGCTGTTGCAAGCCGTGCTGGTGACTATTTCAATGACAATGTTGTGGCCCATTTTAGACAAATCGTAAAGGAACGGGAGGTACAGAGCTCTATGGACAGATTTGTTGTGCGACAGAGGTCCAGTGACTCTCAAGCTGGTCCTAGTGGCATTAAAAGAAGAAGGGAAGTAACCCCGGAAAAGGACTTGCTACCTCAAGTCCTAATGGAAGGGGATTCCCCTTCTAAACAGTAAGAAGATAATGCTCTCCCCTCCTCCCATCCCATCAATCATCACCAGATCTTCAATAAAAGTAAGTGTCATGTAAGTGTGCATGCCTTTTTCAGTTTGTGTGTATTAAAATTAACATTTCATGTGGTAAAAAATTTTTTTTTTCATACTTTTGGGTGTCTTGCACGGATTAATTTTATTTCCATTATTTCTTATGGGGAAAATTCATTCACATAACGATTATTTCGCATAACAATTACCCCTCTTGCACGGATTAAAATCGTTAACCGGGGGTCCACTGTATATGGAATAGGTGGTAAGTTACTAAATGCTGTAAAGAGTTTTTATGAGGATAGTGAGGCTTAGGTTAGGGTGTGTAGAATAGAGGGGGACTACTTTCCGGTAAAAGTAGGTCTTAGACAGGGATGTGTAATGTCACCATGGTTGTTTAATATATTTATAGATGGGACTGTAAAAGAAGTAAATGCTAGGGTGTTCGGGAGAGGGGTGGGATTAAATTATGGGGAATCAAATACAAAATGGGAATTGACACAGTTACTTTTTGCTCATGATACTGTGCTTATGGGAGATTCTAAAGAAAAATTGCAAAGGTTAGTGGATGAGTTTGGGAGTGTGTGTAAAGGTAGAAAGTTGAAAGTGTACATAGAAAAGATTAAGGTGGTGAGGGTATCAAATGATTTAGATAAAGAGAAATTGGATATCAAATTGGGGAGGAGGAGTATGGAAGAAGTGAATGTTTTCAGATACTTGGGAGTTGACATGTTGGCGGATGGATTTATGAAGGATGAGGTTAATCATAGAATTGATGAGGGAAAAAAGGTGAGTGGTGTGTTGCGGTATATGTGGAGTCAAAAAACGTTATCTATGGAGGCAAAGAAGGGAATGTATGAAAGTATAGTAGTACCAACACTCTTATATGGGTGTGAAGCTTGGGTTGTGAATGCAGCAGCGAGGAGGCGGTTGAAGGCAGTGGAGATGTCCTGTCTAAGGGCAATGTGTGGTGTAAATATTATGCAGAAAATTCGGAGTGTGGAAATTAGGAGAAGGTGTAGAGTTAAAAAAAGTATTAGTCAGAGGGCTGAAGAGGGGTTGTTGAGGTGGTTTGGTCATTTAGAGAATGGATCAGAGTAGAATGACATGGTGAGCATTTAAATCTGTAGGAGAAGGAAGGCGGGATAGGGGTCGTCCTCGAAAAGGTTGGAAGGAAAGGGTAAGGGAGGTTTTGTGGGCGAGGGGCTTGGACTTCCAGCAGGCGTGCATGAGCGTGATCGATAGGAGTGAATGGAGATGAATGGTATTTGGGACCTGACGATCTGTTGAGTGTGAGCAGGGTAATATTTAGTGAAGGGATTCAGGGAAACCGGTTATTTTTATATAGCCGGACTTAAGTCCTGGAAATGGGAAGTACAATGACTGCACTCTAAAGGAGGGGTTCGGGATATTAGCAGTTGGGAGGGATATGTCGTATATCTTTATACGTATATGCTTCTAAACTGTTGTGTTCTGAGCACCTCTGCAAAAACAGTGTTTATGTGTGAGTGAGGTGAAAGTGTTGAATGATGATGAGAGTACTTTCTTTTTGGGTCACCCTGCCTCGGTGGGAGATGGCCGACTGGTTAAAAAAAAAAAAAAATTGCTTATGCCACATGTGTATAAGCACAGTATCAAATCATACTGGTCAACAGACCACCTGATTGCAACCCCAGGTTTCAGTGATATAATGAGAGTGAAATGATTTGTGCTACTATTACGTACACTTCACTTCTCAAACAAAACCAGGCCTGACAGAAACGACTGGTTATATAAGATTTGGAATGTGTGTGTGTGTATCTGAACCAGAAATTCAATATGTATTTTTATCCCTTCAGGAAGCTTGTTACTGATGAGTCTCTGATTCTGTTCAAAGGAAGACTCATTCAAGCAGTACATACCAAGCAAGAGGAAATGCTTTGGTATAAAGTCGTTTGTGCTTTGTGACTGCTACAGTGGTCTTGTATTGGATATTATTGTGTACACTGGAAGTAATACATTGCAAAATACCAGAAAGTTATTGGGCATCTCTGGTGATGCGGTTAGAACAATGCTGGAACCATATCTTGGTAAAGGGCATATATTATATACTGATAACTGGTACACAAGCCCCTCACTCAGTGATTTTTTGCAAGTGAACATGACAGATGTGTGTGGCACAGTGCGTGGAAATCGTAAGCATATGCCAAGGTTTGACGCTGGCACTCGTAGAGGTGAGGTGCAGGCGTTTGATGCCAATGACATGGCATTTTGGTGGCATGACAAACGAAATGTCACACTGTTGTCATCAGTTCACCCTAACAAAATGACTAACACTGGCAGGCAGAATAGAGAGACCAATGAACCCATTCTAAAACCTGCAGCTGTGATGGACTACACCCTCAATATGCGCTCAGCGGACAAATGTGACATGCAGATTGAGTTTGCTGATTGTGTTCGCAAGAGTTATAAGTGGTACGTAAAACTCTTTTTCCATATTCTGGACATTTCCATGCTCAGTGCTTATAATATGTATAAGATGAGGACCAGAAACAAACTACCATATGGCGAATTTTGTTCGTCTGTCATCGGACAAATAGTATTCAAGTACCCAGGAACAACACCTGCCCACTAAATTATCAACAGCTACCTTCTCGTCTGAAGCATGGTGATCACTTCCTAATAAAACTGCCTGCTACTGCTTTCAAGAAAAAAGGCTCAGAAGAGGTGTTACGTCTGTGCACATACAAAAAACACCCACAACACAGACACTCGTTTTATGTGTGAGGAGAGTAAAACACCATTGTGTATGACACCATGTTGCAAAGACTTCCACAGGCTGCAGAACTTCTAGAAACATGTTCTGTGACTGTATATGTGTATATAATATATAGAAAAATAGTAATAAACATTTTATATTGTTCGTTTGTGTAAACAAGTTTTGTATACAACAGTGACAACAGTGTTTGTGTAGTTATTGTGTAGTATAGAAAGAGAAAAAATTTACAAAATAGTGCTCATATTGGTCTCACAGGCCATAAAAGTTTTTTTATTTTTTTTAACACACTGGCCGATTCCCACCAAGGCAGGGTGGCCCGAAAAAGAAAAACTTTCATGATCATTCACTCCATCACTGTCTTGCCAGAAGGGTGCTTTACACTACACTTTTTAAACTGCAACATTAACACCCCTCCTTCAGAGTGCACGCACTGTACTTCCCATCTCCAGGACTAAAGTCCGGCCTGCCGGTTTCCCTGAATCCCTTCATAAATGTTACTTTGCTCACACTCCAACAGCACGTCAAATATTAAAAACCATTTGTCTCCATTCACTCCTATCAAACACGCTCACTCATGCCCGCTGGAAGTCCAAGCCCCTCGCACACAAAACCTCCTTTACCCCCTACCTCCAACATTTCCTAGGCCGACCCCTACCCCACCTTCCTTCCACTACAGACTGATACACTCTTGAAGTCATTCTGTTTCGCTCCATTCTCTCTACATGTCCAAACCACCTCAACAACCCTTCCTCAGCCCTCTGAACAACTGTTTTGGCAATCCCGCACCTCTTCCTAACTTCCAAACTTCGAATTCTCTGCATTATATTCACACCACACATTGCCCTCAGACATGACATCTCCACTGCCCCCAGCCTTCTCCTCGCTGCAACATTCATCACCCATGCTTCACACCCATGTAAGAGCGTTGGTAAAACTATACTCTCATACATTCCCCTTTGCCTCCAAGGACAAAGTTCTTTGTCTCCACAGACTCCTAAGTGCACCGCTCACCCTTTTCCCCTCATCAATTCTATGATTCACCTCATCTTTCATAGGCCCATCTGCTGACACATGCACTCCCAAATATCTGAATACATTCACCTCCTCCATACTCTCTCCCTCCAGTCTGATATCCAATCTTTCATCACCTAATCTTTTTGTTATCCTCATAACCTTACTCTTTCCTGTATTCACTTTTAATTTTCTTCTTTTACATACCCTACCAAATTCATCCACCAACCTCTGCAACTTCTCTTCAGAATCTCCCAAGAGCACAGTGTCATCAGCAAAGAGCAACTGTGACAACTCCCCCTTTATGTGTGATTCTTTATCTTTTAACTCCACGCCTCTTGCCAAGACCCTCGCATTTACTTCTCTTACAACCCCATCTATAAATATATTAAACAACCACGGTGACATCACACATCCTTGTCTAAGGCCTACTTTTACCGGGAAATAATCTCCCTCTTTCCTACATACTCTAACTTGAGCCTCACTATCCTCGTAAAAACTCTTCACTAATTTCAGTAACCTACCTCCTATACCATACACCTGCAACACCTGCCACATTGCCCCCCTATCCACCCTGTCGTACGCCTTTTCCAAATCCAGAAATGCCACAAAAACCTCTTTAGCCTTATCTAAATACTGTTCACTTATATGTTTCACTGTAAACACTTGGTCCACACACCCCCTACCTTTCCTAAAGCCTCCTTGTTCATCTGCTATCCTATTCTCCATCTTACTCTTAATTCTTTCAATAATAACTACCATACACTTTACCAGTTATACTCAACAGACTTATCCCCCTATAATTTTTGCACTCTCTTTTGTTCCCTTTGCCCTTATACAAAGGAACTATGCATGCTCTCTGCCAATCCCTAGGTACCTTACTCTCTTCCATACATTTATTAACCCTTTGAGGGTTTCGGCCATACTAGTACGGCTTACGACCCAGGGTTTTTGGCGTACTAGTACGCCTAAATTTTAGCGCCCTCAAATCTAGTGGGAGAAAGCTGGTAGGCATACATATGAAAGAATGGGTCTATGTGGTCAGTGTGCAGTATAAAAAAAATCCTGCAGCACACAGTGCATAATGAGAAAAAAAACTTTGACTGTGTTTTTGGAATAAAACAGCGAATTGCACTGTATTTTTGTATGGTATTTATTGTTGTATTCTAGTTTTCTTGATCTCATTTTATAGAATGGAAGACATATTACAGAAATTGAGATGATTTTGACTGGTTTTACAATGAAAAGTACCTTGAAATTGAGCTCAAAGTAGCAGAAATGTTCGATTTTTACCAAAGTTCAACAGTAAACAAATCATGCCAAGCGTCCAATACACGTCAACTGGCGAGTCTAATATTCTTTCACAAGTGCGCTGATATTATTTATACTAATGCAGCAGCCTGCATAACAGTAAATCTTCTATTTTTTGTAAGAATAAAAATTGAAAGTGGAAAGCCAAAGAAATATAAGAGGGGCCTGGAGATGTGACTAACGAACAGAGGAAATGTTATTTTAGTGCCAGGAATGTCTTTCTTGTTTATTCTAGACCCTATTTGGAAATTGGCATCTTTTGAAATTTGTGTGAAATAGGCAAAATTGCTAAATTCTGACCAATGTATTGGATAGTTGAAATCAGTAAATGGGTGGTTTCTTGTACTCATTCAATAGAAAAAATGGAGTTCTAGAGAAATAGTTATGATTTTTGTCGATTAGTACACTGCAATTGGCCAAAAATAGGGCTCAAAATGGGCAAAATCGCCAATGCGTAAACATCGTCGAGACCGCTAAATTCACGAGAGCATAATTCCCTAAGTTTTCCATCAAATTTCATACTTTTGGTGTCATTATGATCGGGAAAAGATTCTCTATCTTTTCACAAGGAAAAATAATTTTTTTTTTTTTTTAAATTTGGCCGACCCTGAGAACAAGTCTCGGAGAGGGCCTGTCGACCCTCAAAGGGTTAAATAATAGCACCAACCACTCCAAAACTATATCCCCACCTGCTTTTAACATTTCTATCTTTATCCCATCAATCCCAGCTGCCTTACCCCCTTTCATTTTACCTACTGCCTCACGAACTTCACCCACACTCACAACTGGCTCTTCCTCACTCCTACAAGATGTTATTCCTCCTTGCCCTATACACGAAATCACAGCTTCCCTATCTTCATCAACATTTAACAATTCCTCAAAATATTCCCTCCATCTTCCCAATACCTCTAACTCTCCATTTAATAACTCTCCTCTCCTATTTTTAACTGACAAATCCATTTGTTCTCTAGGCTTCCTTAACTTGTTAATCTCACTCCAAAACTTTTTCTTATTTTCAACAAAATTTGTTGATAACATCTCACCCACTCTCTCATTTGCTCTCTTTTTACATTGCTTCACCACTCTCTTAACCTCTCTCATTTCCTCCATCTACTCTTCCCTCCTTGCATCACTTCTACTTTGTAAAAACTTCTCATATGCTAACTTTTTCTCCCTTACTACTCTTTACATAATCATTCCACCAATCACTCCTCTTCCCTCTTGCACCCACTTTCTTGTAACCACAAACTTCTGCTGAACACTAACACTACATTTTTAAACCTATCCCATACCTCTTCGACTCCATTGCCTATGTTCTCATTAGCCCATCTATCCTCCAATAGTTGTTTATATCTTACCCTAACTGCCTCCTCTTTTAGTTTATAAACCTTCACCTCTCTCTTCCCTGATGCTTCTATTCTCCTTGTATCCCATCTACCTTTTACTCTCAGTGTAGCTACAACTAAAAAGTGATCTGATATATCTGTGGCCCCTCTATGAACATGTACATCCTGAAGTCTACTCAACAGTCATTTATCTACTAATACATAATCCAACAAACTACTGTCATTTCGCCCTACATCATATCTTGTATACTTATTTATCCTCTTTTTCTTAAAATATGTATTACCTATAACTAAACCCCTTTCTATACAAAGTTCAATCAAAGGGCTCCCATTATCATTTACACCTGGCACCCCAAACTTACCTACCACACCGTCTCTAAAAGTTTCTCTTACTTTAGCATTCAGGTCCCCTACCACAATTACTCTCTCACTTGGTTCAAAGGTTCCTATACATTCACTAAACATCTCCCAAAATCTCTCTCTCTCCTCTACATTCCTCTTCTCCAGGTGCATACACGCTTATTATGACCCACTTTTCGCATCCAACCTTTACTTTAATCCACATAATCCTTGAATTTACACATTCATATTCTCTTTTCTCCTTCCATAACTGATCCTTCAACATTATCACTACCCCTTCCTTAGCTCTAACTTTCTCAGATACTCCAGATTTAATCCCATTTATTTCTCCCCACCGAAACTCCCCTATCCCCTTCAGCTTAGTTTCGCTTAGGACCAGGACTTCCAACTTCTTTTCATTCATAACATCAGCAATCATCTGTTTCTTGTCATCTCCACTACATCCACGCACATTCAAGCATCCCAATTTTATAAAGTTTTTCTTCTTCTCTTTTTTAGTAAATGTTTACAGGAGAAGGGGTTACTAGCCCATTGCTCCCGGCATTTTAGTCACCTCATACGACACGCATGGCTTACGGAGGAAAGATTCTTTTCCACTTTCCCATGGACAATAGAAGAAATAAAGAAGAACAAGAGCTATTTAGAAAAAGGAGAAAAACCTAGATGTATGTATATATATATGCATGTGCGTGTCTGTGAAGTGTGATCAAATGTAAGTAGGAGTAGCAAGATATCCCTGTTATCTAGCGTGTTTATGAGACAGAAAAAGACACCAGCAATTCTACCATCATGTAAAACAGTTACAGGTTTCTGTTTCACAGTCATCTGGCAGGACGGTAGTACTTCCCTGGGTGGTTGCTGTCTACCAACCTACTACCTACAGTTACTTGAAAAAAATATTAAAAAATAATAGAAAAAAGTACAAAAAACAAAATAAACGATTACCGGGTGACCGGCAGTCGGCGATGATGCCATATGCTGTCCACTTTGTCAACTTCACACCTCCATATCTTGGTAAGTATTGATGGAAAAAAAATTTTTTAGCCTATAATGTTTAGAAAAAAAAAAACTATCTTTTCATTAGAAAAAAATAATAATTTTTTTTTTTAATTTTTCGACCCTGAGAACAAGTCTGGGAGAGGGCCTGTCAACCCTAAAAAGGTTAATCTCACTCCAAAATGTTTTTCTTATTTTCAGCAAAATTTGTTGACAACCTCACCCACTCCTTCATTTGCTTTTCTTTTTCACTCCTTCACCACTCTCTTAACCTCTGTATACTCTACCCTCCTTATATCATGTCTGTTTTGTAAAAACCTCTCATGCTAGCTTTTTCTCTCTAATCACTCTTTACCTCATCATTCCACTAACAACCCCTCTTCCCTCCTGCACCCACCTTAATATATCACAACTCTTCTGATGTGCACACTAACACTGCATTCTTAAATCTACCCCATACTTTAACTTCCTCATTACCTGTACTCTTACTAGCTCATCTTTCTCCCAACAGCTAGTACCCATTTTCTTCCACCTTAATGAAGGGAAATGGATGATAGCTGAAATTTTTTGGGATATTTTTCCAAAGAACTCATTAAATATGAATGATTTTTAATCATGAAATAGAAAATTTAATACCTGCGAGCTTTCTCCTGCATTTTCTCCAATGAAACATTTTCAACTGGGGGAGGTCCAGCTTGTGGCCGAGGGATTGCCTGTGCCTGAGAATGTGCTTGGGCTTGAGCCTGAAAATGTGCATGCATCTGAGCATGAGCCTGAGCCTGAGCAGCAGCAAGTTGAGCCTGCTGCTGGGCCATGTAAGCCCAAGGGCTGCCTGGAATAAGATATGGCGGCAGTGCCATTTTCTTGTTTGCCTGAAACAAAATGAAGAATGTTATATGTATGACATTATAAATTTGACTTAATACATGTACAAGCTAGTACAGTACCTTCAAATTCAGACATATTTTATAATTCATAAGAAACTGGAGCAAAGCAACTCTAGAAGTAATCCTCTAAAAACCGAGACACGGGAGAGGGGAGGGAAAGACACGGGAGAGGGGAGGGAAAGACACGGGAGAGGGGAGGGAAAGACACGGGAGAGGGGAGGGAAAGACACGGGAGAGGGGAGGGAAAGACACGGGAGAGGGGAGGGAAAGACCCGGGAGTGGGGAGGGAAAGACACGGGAGAGGGGAGGGAAAGACACGGGAGAGGGGAGGGAAAGACACGGGAGAGGGGAGGGAAAGACACGGGAGAGGGGAGGGAAAGACACGGGAGAGGGGAGGGAAAGACACGGGAGAGGGGAGGGAAAGACACGGGAGAGGGGAGGGAAAGACACGGGAGAGGGGAGGGAAAGACACGGGAGAGGAGAGGGAAAGACACAGGAGAGGGAAAGACACAGGAGAGGGAAAGACACAGGAGAGGGAAAGACACAGGAGAGGGAAAGACACAGGAGAGGGAAAGACACAGGAGAGGGAAAGACACAGGAGAGGGAAAGACACAGGAGAGGGAAAGACACAGGAGAGGGAAAGACACAGGAGAGGGAAAGACACAGGAGAGGGAAAGACACAGGAGAGGGAAAGACACAGGAGAGGGGAGGGAAAGACACAGGAGAGGGAAAAACATAAGAGAGAGAAGGGAAAGATGCTGGAGAGGAGAGAGGAAGACAAGGGAGAGAAAAGGGGAAAATGCTGGAGAGGAGAAAGGAAGACACAGGAGGGAGGGGAAGACAAACAAACAAAAACTTTATTTCTATAAAGTGGAGTACAGATTATCATACAATTAAGGTGACTACATACTATATATAAACAATAGAAAACCTCTTATTATACAAAGCAGTTCATGCAGCCTTAAAACTAAATTATGATTATAAGCATACAAGAATATGAACACAGTTTCTATAATATTGAAGGTATTCTGTAATTCAATAAAAAAAAAGTTAAATATCAATACATTATGTATATTAAGGATGATGTTAGGTACTGAGTTCAAGGAATGATAAATAAGGGCAGGGACAATAAAAGATGAAAGAATTGTTCAGCATAAATTGTTGTTAGGATCAGGAGAGAGGGAAAGACACAGGAGGATGGGATTTAAAGAAAAGAAAAAATCAGACAGACAGGTCATAAAAGGGCACAGAGGTACTGCATGAGGCATTGAGTAGAATGAAAGAGGGTAAAGCAACTGGAATTGATGGGATCATGACAGAAATGTTAAAAGCAGGTGGGGATACAGTTTTGGAGTGGTTGGTACTTATGTTCAATAAATGTACGAGAGAGGGGAAGGTACAGTGGAGCCTCAAATTTCGAACTTAATCCGTTCCAGGAGCTAGTTCTAAATTCGAAAAGTTTGAAAAGCGAAGCAATATTTCCCATAAGAAATAATGGAAATACAATTAATCCATTCCAGAAACCCTAAAATATTCACAAAAAAAAAAAAAAAAAAAAATTTATAGAGATTAATTATAGTTTTACATACAGACAACAAATATAGTGTACAATTATGTATTAATAAATTTAAATAAGCATATAAAATAACATTTTTACTTACCTTTATTGAAGATTGGTGATTGCATCTGGAAGACAGGGAGGAGGAGAGAGGGAGTTGGGGTTAGTGTTTGGAAGGGGAATCCCCCTCCATAAGGACTTTAGGCATCAAAGCCCTCTCTGGGGTTACTTCCCTTCTCTGTCTTTTAACCCTTTGGCTGTTTACGTCGTATATATATGTCTTACACGCCACTGTTTCTGACGTATTTATACACGTAAATTCTAGTGACTTCAAATCAAGCAGGAGAAAGCTGGTAGGCCCACATGTAAGGGAATGGGTCTGTGTGGTCAGTGTGCACCACATAAAAAAAATCCTGCAGCATGCAGTGCATAATGAGAAAAAAAAAATTGACCGTTTTTTTGGATTAAAATGCCGACTTTGAGGTGTATTTTCGTATAGTATTTATCGTTGTATTTTCGTTTTCATGGTCTCAGGTGATAAAATAGAAAACATATTATAGACAGAGATGATTTTCTTTACTTTCACGAAAACGACCTTGAAATTGAGCTCAAAGTAGCGAAAATGTTCAATTTTTACCAATGTTCAGGAGTAAGCAAATTACACCACACTTCCAATGCACGTCAACCGGGGAGTCTAATATTTTTTCACTAGTGCACTATTATTTATACCATTTTTACAATAATGCAGTAGTCTGCATAACAGTAAATTTTGTATTTTTTTGTATGAATAAAACATCAAAATAGATATCAATAGTAATATAAGTGGCCTAGAGACGTGACTAATGAACAGAGGATATGTTATTTTAGTGCAAAGAATGTCTACATTGTTTATTCTGGATCCTATTTTGAAATTGGCATCTTCTTTAATTTGCGTGAAATTGGCCAAATTGCCAAATTACTGGGTAGTTCAAATCGGTAAATGGGCGGTTTCTTGTACTCAACTGATAGAAAAAATGGAGTTCTAAAGAAACAGCTATGAGTTTGGTCAACTGGAACAACGGAATTTGCCAAAAACAGGGCTCAAAGTTGGCGAAATTGCCATTGTGTATATGTTGCCGAGACCGCTAACTTCGCAGGAGCGTAATTCCAAGAGTTTTCGACCAAATTTCGTACTTTTGGTGTCATTACCATTGGGAAAAGATTCTCTATCATTTCATAAGAAATTTTTTTTTCTGAAAATTTATCGACATAGAATGACAGTTTCAGAAAGGAGCCTGCAACAGTCAAAGGGTTAATGACACTGGACCAGCTTGAGAGTCACTGGACCCCTGTCTCACAAAATAACTGTCCACAGTCCTCAAGTTTCACACCGCGCTCATACTTCTGTATTACAGTAAAACCTCAAATTTCGAACGTATCACTTATCGAACTTTTCGAAAATCGAATGCTTTTTTCGAACCAATTTTGTCCCTATTATCGGACTCGCCCCTATTTTCGAACCGCCGGGTATCGGACCTATCCAGCAGCCCGCTCTGTCCACATCCCCACGCAGGCGCCGTGAGCCAGTCTGGTTTTGTTGATGCTTGAGTGAACACTAACCTTCGCTCTCATTCAAACATTTTACGATTATTTCATTGTGTTTAGTGCTTGTGGGACTGTGAAATAAGCTACCATGGGCTCAAAGAAACTTGCTAGTGGTACCCCTGTGGTAAAGAAAGTTAGAAACACCATAGATGTGAAGAAGGAAATAATACAGAAGTATGAGAGTGGTGTGAAACTTGTTGAGCTCGCCAGGATGTACAGAGGACTGTGGACAGTTATTTTGAGACAAACAGAGGACTGTACACAGTTATTTTGTGAGACAGGGGTTCAGTGACTCAAGCTGGTCCTAGTGGCATTAAAATACAGAGAAGGGAAGTAACCCCAGAGAGGGCTTTGATACCTGAAATCCTCATGGAGGGGGATTCTCCTTCCAAACACTAACCCCAACTCCCTCTCTCTTCCTCCCTATCTTCCAGATGCCATCACCAATCTTCAATAGAGGTAAGTAAAAATGTTATTTTATATGTTTATTTAAATTTATTAATACATAATTGAACACTATATTTGTTGTAAAACTATAATTTATCTCTATAAAATGTATTTTTTGTGAATATTTTTGGGTTTCTGGAACGGATTAATTGTATTTCCATTATTTCTTATGGGAAATATTGCTTCGCTTTGCAGACTTTTCGAATTTAGAACTAGCTCCTGGAACGGATTAAATTCGATATTTGAGGTTCCACTGCATTTCCTTCTTCACGTCTATGGTTTCTCACTTTCTTTACCACAGGGGTACCACTAGCAAGTTTCTTTGGGCAGATGGTAGCTTATTTCACAGTCCCACGAGCACTAAACACAATGAATTAATCGTAAAATATTTGAATGAGACCGCAGGTTAGTGTTCACTCAAACATCACCAAAACCAGACTGGCTCACGGCGCCTGCGCAGGGACACAGACAGAGCACGCTGGCGGACAGGTCCAGTACCCGGCGGTTCGAAAAAAGGGGCGAGTTCGATAATGGGGACAAAGTTGGTTCGAGAAAAGCAGTCGATTTTCGAAGAGTTCGATACGTGATACGTTCGAAATTTGAGGTTCCACTGTACCTAGGGAGTGGCAGAGATCGTGTATAGTTCCTTTATATAAAGGGATGGGGGACAAGAGAGTCAAAATTATAGGGGGAATAAGTTTAAAGAAGTTTTTGTGGTATTTATGGATTTGGAAAAGACATATGACAGAGTGGATAGGGGAGCAATGTGGTCTACCTACCTGGAAGGTATTCCAGGGATCAGTGTCCCTGACATGTTGCAAATGTATGGAATAGGAGGTAGGTTATTGAAAGCAGTTCAAAGTTTTATGAGGATAGTGAGAGAGGGAGATTATTTTCCAGTAAAAGTAGGCCTTAGACAAGGATGTGTGATGTCACCGTGGTTGTTCAATATATTTATAGATGGGGATGTAAGAGAAGTGAATGCTCGGGTGTTGACAAGAGGTGAGGGACTAAATGATAAAGAATCTAACACAAAGTGGGAATTATCACAGTTGCTCTTTGCTGATGACACTGTGCTTTTGGGAGATTCTGAAGAGAAGTTGCAGAGGTTAGTGGATGAGTTTGGTAGGGTATGTAAGAGAAGAAAATTAAAAGTGAATACAGGAAAGAGTAAGGTGATGAGGATAACAAAAAAAAATTAGGTAACGAAAGATTGGATATTAGATTGAAGGGAGAGAGTATGGAGGAGGTGAATGTATTCAGACATTTAGGAGTGGACTTGTCAGCAGGTGGATCTATGAAAGATGAGGCGAATCATAGGATTGACGAGGGGAAAAAAGTGAGTGGTGCACTGAGGAGTCTTTGGAGACAAAGAACTTTGTCTATGGAAGCAAAGAGGAGAATGTACAAGACTACAGTTATACAACACTCTTACATGGGTGCAAAGCATGGGTGGTGAATGTTACAAACAGGAGAAGGCTGGAGGCAGTGGAGATGTCGTGTCTGAGGGCAACGTGTGGTGTGAATATAATGCAGAGAATTCGTAGTTTGGAAATTAGGAGGAGGTGAGGGATTACTAAACTACTATCCAGAGGGCTGAGGAAGGGTTGTTGAGGTGGTTCAGACATGTAGAGAGGATGGAACAAAATCAAGTGTGTATAAATCTGTAGTGGAGCGAAGCCAGGGAAGAGTTCAGCCTAGGAAAGGTTGGAGGGAGTAAAGGGGGGTTGTGTGTGCGAGGGGCTTGGACTTCCAGCAAGCATGCGTACTTGTGTTAGATAGGAGCAAATGGAGACAAATGGTTTTTAGGACTTGACGTGCTGTTGGAGAGTGAGCAGGGTAATATTTATGGAGGGATTCAGGAAAACCGGCAGGTTGAGTCCTGGAGATGGGAAGTACAGTGAATGCAGTTTGAAGGAGGGATGTTAATGTTACAGTTTTATAACTGTAGTGTAAGTGCACCTCTGGCAAGACAGTGATGGAGTGAATGATGGTGAAAGCTTTTCTTTTTCGGGCCACACTACCTTGGTGGGAAACGGCCGGTAAAGTGTGTGGCAGGGTTATTACTGAAACAATTAGAGGTAAGGCAGAGAGCAGAATTGCAAAGGAACAAGGAGGCTTTAGAATGAGTAGGCAATGTTTAGATCAAGTGTTTATACCAAAGCATATAAATGAACAATATTTAGATAAAGGTAAAAAAGTTTTTGTTGCTTTTATGGATTTAGAAAAGGCATATGATAGGGTGGATAGAGAAGTATAGTGGACCCTCGACCAACGATATTAATCCGTTCCTGAGAGCTCATCGTTAATCAAAATTATCGTTAGTCGAGTTAATTTTCCCCATAAGAAATAATGGAAATCAAATTAATCCGTGCAAGACACCCAAAAGTATTGAAAAAAAAAATTATTACCACATGAAATATTAATTTTAATACACACAAACTGAAGAAGACATGTACAATTACATGACACTTACTTTTATTGAAGATCTGGTGATGATTGATGGGATGGGAGGAGGGGAGAGTGTGGATGGTGTTAGTGTTTAGAAGGGGAACCCCCTTCCATTAGGACTTGAGGTGTCAAGTCCTTTTCCGGGGTTACTTCCCATATTCTTTTAATGCCACTAAGACCAGCTTGAGAGTCACTGGACCTCTGTCGCACAACATATCTGTCCATAGAGGCCTGTGCCTCCCGTTCCTTTATGACATTCCTAAAGTGTTTCACAACATTGTCAGTGTCACAATTAAACACGTGTTCAGGTTTCAATTCTTCACTGTCTATGTACTCCTTGAATTCCTGCACATATTTTTCAGCTGCTTTTTGGTCCAAACTGGCAGCCTCACCATGCCTTATCACACTATGTATGCCACTACGATTCTTAAATCTCTCAAACCAACCTTTGCTGGCCTTAATTTCACTCACATCACCCCACTAGTTGCAGGCATTTTTCTAATTAAATCCTCATGCAACTTCCTAGCCTTTTCACATATGATCGCTTGAGAGATGCTATCTCCTGCTATCTGTTTTTCGTTTATCCACACCAATAACAGTCTCTCAACATCTTCTATCACTTGCGATCTCAGTTTCGAAAATATAGTTGCACCTCTGGCAAGAACAGCTTCCTTGATTGCCATTTTCTTGGCCACAACAGTAGCGATGGTTGATTGGGGTTTTGTGTACAACCTGGCCAGCTCGGAGACACACACTCCACTTTCATACTTAGCAATGATCTTTCTTCATATCCATAGTAATTCTCACCCTTTTTGCTGTAGGGCTGGCACTAGAAGCTTTCTTAGGGCCCATGGTGACTTATTTTGCAGGTGCAATCACTAAAAACGCTGTGATAATATGAGATGTTCCAATTGTACACTGTGTGTCTATCATTATTATACTTCTCAAAAACCGTCAGTATACATCTAGAATCACTACACAACTACTCCCAGAAAACCACACATCAGCCATCACTACACTAGGAATCTTCAATCTGCGGTAGCTGGCTGGCTTGTAAACACTGGACTCAAGTGGACACACCTTGAACGGAACGAATCGTGTTGGTCGAGTTTTTTAGCGCTAGTCGAGGCAAAATTTTTGGTTAAAATTTATCGCTTTTCGAATTTAATGTTAGACAATGCCATCGTTGGTCGAGGGTCCACTGTAATGTGGCAGATGTTGCAAGTGTATGGGATAAGTAGGTAAGTTATTAAATGCTGTAGAAAATTTTTATAAGGATAGTGAGGCTTAGGTTAGGGTGTGTAGGAGAGAGGGAGATTACTTTCCAGAAAAAGTAGGCCTTAGACAGGGATGTGTAATGTCACCATGGTTAACATATTTATAGATGGGGGTTATAAAGGAAGTAAATGCTAAGGGGGTGAGATTAAATTATGGAAAATCAAATACAAAATGGGAGTTGACACAGTTACTTTTTGCTGATGACACTGTGCTCTTGGGAAATTCTAAAGAAACATTCTGAATGTGTGTGTTGACTTTTAGTTTGCTGTCCAGGTGTATTCAAGAATTTAATCTTGTCCTGTCTATCAATTGGTGTATGTTCAAATGAATTTATTTTAGCTTTGTTCCCAAGCATTATATAAATTTTGTTATTACAGTGGAACCTCAGTATACGAGCAGCTCCTTACTCGAACTAAACTCAGCACTAGACCAAACAAATATGACCTGCCAGAACTTTGCTGTAAACTATTTTGTGTTCCTTTGCATTTTTTGGTGTTTTTTTGTATTACTTGTATAAATAAGTCACCATGGGGCCTATGAAGATTAGTGATAACAGCCAACCAAACAGAAAATTGGTTGGGAAGAACTTGTTCGATACTCAAACGGAGCAACACTCGAACAGCCTTCTGGAATGAATTAAGCTCGCATACTGAAGTTCCACTGTATTTAGACTGAGTCTGTTAGTCATGATCCAAGTAAAATATCTTTGCAAGTTCAGCATTTATAGTGTTGGTGAGTGCAGCAGGAACAGCATTTGAAGTAACAAAAGTTGTCATCTGCAAATAGAATTGGTTTAAATCCCTGTGAAACATTAGGAATGTCACTGATGTATATAATGAACAGCTGAGGGCACAGGACACTACAATACCTAGTGGAACCCTTATTCCATAATGTTCTAATTTTAACAGTAAAATGACATGGACTACTGTATCAAAGGATTTTTTGAGGTCAGTAAAGAGGCCCATTGGATATTCATTATTTTCAAGAGTATTTTTATTATCGCAACACTGGAACTTTGTCCTGGCCTGAAACCAAACTAACACTGGTTGAGGATATTGTGCTTGTTATGAAGTCATTATTTGTTTACATATGTAAATTACTTTTTCAAAGATTTTAGACAGTATATCTGGAGTATACCTGGAGAGAGTTCCGGGGGTCAACGCCCCCGCGGCCTGGTCTGTGACCAGGCCTCATGGTGGATCAGAGCCTGATCAACCAGGCTATTACTGCTGGCCACACGTAGTCCAACGTACGAGCCACAACCCGGGTGGTCAGGTGCCAACTTTACGTGCCTGTCCAGTGCCTGCTTGAAGACAGCCAGGGGTCTATTGGTAATTCCCCATTAAGTATGCTGGGAGGCAGCTGAACAGTCTTGGGCCTCTGGCACTTATTGTGTTGTCTCTTATCGTGCTAGTGGCACCCCTGCTTTTCATTTCGAGGGTGTTGCACCGTCTGCCGAGTCTTTTGCTTTTGTAGGGAGTGATTTTCGTGTGCAAGTTTGGTACTAGTCCCTCTAGGATTTTCTAGGTGTATATAAACATGTATCTCTTCCTCCTGTGTTCTAGGGAGTACAGATTTAGGAATTTCAAGCGTTCCCAGTAACTGAGGTGGTTTATCGCAGTTATGCGTGCCATGAAGGTTCTCTCTACATTTTCTAAGTCAGCAATTTCACCTGCCTTGAAAGGTGCTGTTACTGTGCAGCAATATTCCAGCCTAGATAGAACAAGTGACCTGAAGAGTGTCATCATGGGCTTGGCATCCCTGGTTTTGAAGGTTCTCATTATCCATCCTGTCCTTTTTCTAGCAGATGCGATTGATACAATGTAATGGTCTATGAAGGTGAGATCCTCTGACATGATCACCCCCAGGTCTTTGACATTAGATTTTCACTCTATTGTGTGGTTGGAATTTGTTTTATACTCTGATGAAATTTTAATTCATGTTTTCCATATCAGAGTAATTGGAATTTCTCATCTTTGAACTTCATATTGTTTTCTGCAGCCCATTTAAAGATTTGGTTGATGTCTGCCTGGAGTCTTGCAGTGTCTTCAATGGAGGACACTTGTCATGCAAATTCAGGTGTCGTCTGCAAAGGAAGATACTGCACTGTGGCTTATATCCCTGTCTATGTCGAACATGAGGATGAGGAACAAGATGGGGGCGAGTACTGTGCTTTGTGGAACAGAGCTCTTCACCATAGCTGCCTCAGACTTTACTCTGTTGACTACTACAGCTTGTGTTCTATTTATCAGGAAATTATAGATCCATCTACCGACTTTTCCTGTTATTCCTTTATCACGCATTTTGTGCGATATTACACCATGGTCATACTACTTGTCGAAGGCTTCTGCAAAGTCTGTATATGTATTACATCTGCATTCTGTTTGTCTTCTAGAGCATCCAGGACCTTGTTGTAGTGGTCCAGTACTTGGGACAGACAGGAGTGACCTGTTCTCAACCCATGCTGCCCTGGGTTGTGTAACTGATGGGTATCTAGATGAGTGGTGATCTCGCTTCTTAGAACCCTTTCAAAGATTTTTATAATATGGGACGGTGTGTAGTTCTTTGCTATTGCTTTACTGCCCCCTTTGTGGAGTGGGGCTATGTCTGTTGCTTTTAGTAACTTCGGGACGACCCCAGTGTCCATGCTCCCTCTCCACAGGATGTTAAAAGCACGTGATAGGGGCTTCTTCCAGTTCTTGATGAACACAGAGTTCAAGGAATCTGGGCCTGGGGCAGAGTGCACGGGCATGTCATTTATCGACTTTTCAAAGTCATTTGGCATCAGGATAATATCAGACAGGTGTGTGTCTACCAAATTCTGTCTCTCTCTCTCTCTCTCTCTCTCTCTCTCTCTCTCTCTCTCTCATAAAAAATTCATTTAGGTCTTCGACTCTCAGTCTGGTTAGTGGCTCGCTAAAAACCGAGTCATATTGGGACTTGAGTAGCTCACTCATTTCCTTGCTGTCTCTGTGTAGGACCCATCCCATTTAAGTAGGGGTCCAATACTGGATGTTGTTCTAGACTTAGATTTCGCATAAGAAAAGAAATACTTTGGGTTTCTTTCAATTTCATATATGACTTTTAGTTCTTTTCGCATTCCTTGACTCCCGTAAGATTCCTCTAGCTTTAGTTTAATGTGTGCTATTTCTCTAACCAGTGTCTCCCTACGTATTGCAGATATACAGTGGACCCTCAGTTAACAATGCCATCGGATGGCGATAAAATCGGATACCGATACATTTTTGCGTCAAAATATTGGCTCGGTTAACGATAAAAAAAATTCACTTAAGAACATTAGTTCAGAATGTGTCCTCGTGGCCTGAGCTGCCCGGCCACTCCAGTGTGGCCAGAGTGCCATTGTTTACATGCCAGTGCAGACGATTACACGCGTACATTCAATACATTTTGTATTATTCCATTTTTTTTAGTGCTTGTAACTTCTAATAAACCCACCATGGGCCCAAAGAAAGCTTCTAGTGCCAACCCTGTGGTAAAAAGGGTGAGAAATACTATTGAATTGAAGAAAGAGATAATCGCAAAGTACAAAAGTGGAGTACGTGCCTCCGAGCTGGCCAGGTTGTATAACAAACCCCAATCAACCATCACTACTATCTTGGCTAACCAAAAGGTAATCAAGGAAGCTGTTGTTGTGAAAGGTGCAAACGTGCTTACAAAACAGAGATCGCAAATACTCGAAGATGTGGAGAGACTATTGTTGGTGTGGATCAACGAGAAACAATTATCATGAGATAGTGTTTCACAGTCAGTTATATGTGAAAAGACAGCTGCATGCAGATCTCATTAATAAAATGCCTCCAACTAGTGCTGATATTGATGAATTTAAGGCCAGCAAAGGCTGGTTTGAGAGATTTAAGAACCGTAGTGGCATACACAGTGTGATAAGGCATGGTGAGGCACCAGTTCTGACAAAAAAGCGGCTGAAAAATATGTGCAGGACTTTCAGGAGTACATAGAGGCTAAAAAATTAAAAGCCCAAGTGATCGTGATAAAACAGGCCTGTTTTGGAAGAAAATGTCAAACAGGATCTACATTACTCAGGAGAAAAAAGCACTCCCAGGACAGCCTATGAAATAGCTTCATCTGCAACAGCAACAGACCACAGCTGAGGAAACTGCTTCAGAGGAGGGGGAAGAGAGATGGAGGAAGTTGCCTTCTTCAACAATTCAGGACATTTATACAATGTGGACAAAGGTGCAAGCCTTTATGGATGAACATCACCCTAACACAGCTGTTGCAAGCTGTGCTGGTGACTTTCATGACAATGTTGTGTCCCATTTTAGGGAAATCTTAAAGACATGCCAGAAACAGTGCTCTCTGGACAGATTTTTGGGGCAACAGGGGTCCAATGACTCTCAAGCTGTTCCTAGTGGCATTAAAAAACATAGAAGGGAGGTAACCCCCGGAAAAGGACTTGCAACCTAAAGTCCTTATGGAAGGGGATTCACCTTCCAAACACTAATACACCTCCATCCTCTCCCCTCCTCCTGTCTCATCACTAAGTGCTCAATGAAGGTAAGTGTCCTTTTATGAATTATTAATGTATTTATTCTGCATGTCTCATTGTTTTCTGTGTAGAAAAATGTTTATTTCATGTGAAAAAATAATTTTTTTTAATACTTTTGGGTGTCTGGAACAGATTAATTGGATTTCCATTATTTCTTATGGGGAAAATTAATTTTTATAACGATAAAATCTGTTAAGGACAAGCTCTCTGGAACGGATTATCGTTAACTGAGGGTCCACTGTACTGGCGTCTTATAGCTGCTCTGTTATTCTTTGCCTTCGTCTATATAGGGAGTGCCTTTCACTTTCTAGTTTACATCATCTCCTTTTCCTTAAGGGAATATGCCTTGAGCATACCTCAAGTGCCACAGAGTTAATTTGTTCTAGACATAAGGTAGGATCCATGTTGCTTAGTCTATCTTCCCAGTTTATATCATTTAGGACTTGGTTAACTGGTCCCACCTTATGTTTTTGTTACTGAAACTGAATTTGGAGAAGGCTCCCTCGTGACTGATCATATTTTGTCGGTCTGGGGCTCCCCGCATACAGTAGTGGCATATTTGAAATTAGTCTGTGATTACTGACTTCTGATGAGCCATCACTTTTGTAGATTGGTGTGAAAATTAAAGACAATACGAGAAGTTTTCTTGAATACTTGGAGAGGGTTTCGGGGGTCAACGCCCCCACGGCCCAGTCTGTGACCAGGCCTTATGGTGGATCAGGGCCTGATCAACCAGGCTGTTACTGTTGGCCACACACAACCTGATGTACAAACCACAGCCAGACTGGTCAGGTACTGACTTCATGTAAGTGGTGGTATATGTGCTTTGTTTCTGGCTTTATTTTTCAACATAATTGGTAAGTTTATTTTGGTACAGGTACACATAAGTACAATTACTATACATAGCAACATATGTGTAAATTACCAAGAACAGTCAAATGACTTATTTCCATTGGGGTAACCATGGTTGTAGTAAAGGATAGGTACAGCAAGGTTGGATGGTTATCAGCGAGGTAATACACAACTTGAGCAGAGGAGTTAAGGATTTTACTGGCTAGAGATGTTCCAATATATGGAATGTAGAACGTCTACATTACTTATAATAATAATCTTTATTTACTACAAGTACAAAGTATGCAGACCATAGATGACATCAATGACATACTACTATACAGAAATAAAGCTGATTGTTATGCTGAGCATTTCGGGCAAATTAGGTCAGTGTCCCAGGATGTGACCCACACCAGTCGACTAACACCCAGGTACCCATTTTACTGATGGGGAACATAGACAACAGGTGTAAAGAAACAAGCCCAATGTTTCTACCCTCGCTGGGAATCGAACCCAGACCCTTGCCGTGTGAAGCGAGAGGTTTAGCCACCAGGCCACCTGTGGAAAATACTGTATGTATTTTCCGGAAATACAGTATTTTATATGTAAATTGATGGCCTATATTGTATTTAATAAAAATTATATTATAAAAAATGGAAAGCTCGGCGCCTGCGCGGACGAGCAGGGAGTCGCCATGTTTTTTGAATGAGCCAAGAAAACGTTAGTGAAAATAAGAAGAATTTTCATCGCTCTAGAGGTTACATTGGGCTTACAACTCTCAAATAGGAGCCGAAATTATTGGAATTGCAGTCCTGCATAACGAGAGAATCAGGCGACTGGACAGGTCTCCGTAATTAGATGAAAACAGGATATTACCCCCAGCTAAGTCATGTCTATATATTTATGTTTATAGTTCTGGTCAGTATTATTTTCATAAATGTAGACAGGGGGGGTTTTTGAGTATGATACACAGTAATCTCCAGACAAATTGGTGAGTGTTATGATTATAAATTTTCCTTGTTATATAAATGTGTATATGTAATAATTTATTAAATTTAATATACAGTCCACAAAAATTATAATAATTTTACCAGAATTCCTGGTGTGTATGTACATTTCATTTGCAATTAATATAGGTCTAGAGCAACTTGTGGAGAGATAGATGGTAGGTATCGAAGGGGGACATTTTTGCGACCTAGGTGTCCTAAAAATTCCTACTTGTCTCTGCAACTTTGATAAATAATAATTATCTTTGTTACCATTTACTTGTATGTATGTAATGAGATTCATCCAGGTAAATGTAATTTTCTACAAATTTAGTTGCCCGTTGGTCAACATTATCATCATTATCACACCACCAGAGCCCCAGAACATATCAACATTCATAACAGAGAACACATTTATCAGCTGTGGAATTTGTTATTTATATACATATTAGCCTAAACACAAGAATAATAATAATAATTACTGCGAGTACCAAGCCTGATCCACTTCCAGTGAGTTTCCCATCATAAATGTACCTCCATTCTATATCCACTTACACAAACTTTTACCTTCAGGCACTGATACTAATTTTCTTAAGTTACTAGCAACATCAAACACCGCCTTACCTGTTGTTTCCCACACAATAAACTAGCGTCTGGCCGCCACCATAGTCTTGTTTACCACAACGTTGCTCCACTAATGCTTCTCGCCCTACAACAACACACAAGATATCCACATGAAAACTTTAGCCAACGTATTTCATTTAGTAATAAGCATAGGCTAATAACACTAATTTTTGTTCTTCTAATTTAATATTAAAATTATTATTCATTTATTTGTAGTCTTCGGAGGATTACTGGCATTTTCCTTTATTAGAAAACCGCTATTAGTCATTTCAATGATGTGGAAAAAGACACTTATGAATTACTTTATAATTTGTGCATGATTGTACCATGTATGACGTGTAGATGATTCATTACATTTGTAACTTGGTCATGATTGTGACCAGATCTACCTGGGGTTCATTACCTTGTAACTTGGTCACCAGGCCCTGTGGCAAAAGCCCTAGCTTCACTGGGTGAGGGTCCGGGTTCGATTTCCGGCGATGGGATGGAAAAATTGGACGTGTTTCCTTTCACTGGTTGTCCATGTTCACCCAACAGTAAAGTGGGTACCTGGATGTTAGTCAACTGGTGTGGGTCGCATCCTGGGACAAAACTGACCTAATTTGTCCGATGTAATATCCCCAGATTGTAATTTGAGTAAACTTACTGTCTCTTCACGAAATTCAATTTCAATAACAAAAACATACAATGGGATCAAGTAAACCATGTCCTAAATGAAACAAGCTGGAAAGATATCCTAAACAGCACGGATCCGAACATTTGCCTAGAAAAAATTAATTCTGTGGTTCTTGAGATCTGCTGCGAAAATATTAGCTACGTTAACTTACAGATATCTTGGTGTAGATGTACCCTTTAACAAATCCACTTTACCACAACTAAATAAGAAATGCAAAGCTAGGCTAAATGTTCTCAGAGCTGTTGCTGACTACAACCCCAACTATGGTGCTAAAGTGAGAATCGTGAGAATGATGTACATAGCCTATGTTAGGTCCTTTATTTATTTATTTATTTATTTATTTAATAATTTGAACATACAGAGGTACAAAATAATACAGGTAAGAGCAGCATGCCAAAGCCACTTGTATGCATAGCATTACGGGCAGGCTTAAAATTAACTTAAGATATACAATTTACAAGGTTCAGTTATTCAGTATTTATTTGGTTTTGGGTGAGTAAGTGATCTTTGAGAAGAGACTTGAATTTATAAACAGGTAGTGTTTCTTTTATATTTACAGGTAATGAAATCCAGATTTTAGGGCCTTTTATGTGCATTGAGTTTTTGCATAGCGTGAGATGGACACATAAGAACATAAGAACGAAGGAACACTGCAGAAGGCCTACTGGCCCATGCGAGGCAGGTACAAGTCTCCTACCGGCTTAAGCCAATGCACCCAACCTAGTCAGGTCAGGTCACATTGACTTAAGGGAGGAACACGGCAACCGACCTGGTAGCACAAGCTACCAGCCGCTAACCAGACTGAGAGTCGAAGATCAAAATTAATTTTTTATGAGAGAGCCACAAAATTTGATTAACACAAGCCTATCCGATGTTATCCTGACGCCAAATGACTTCGAACAGGCGATAAATGACATGCCCATGCACTCTGCCCCAGGGCCAGACTCATGGAACTCTGTGTTCATCAAGAACTGCAAGAAGCCCCTATCACGAGCCTTTTCCATCCTATGGAGAGGGAGCATGGACACGGGGGTCGTCCCTCAGTTACTAAAAACAACAGACATAGCCCCACTCCACAAAGGGGGCAGTAAAGCAACAGCAAAGAACTACAGACCAATAGCACTAACATCCCATATCATAAAAATCTTTGAAAGGGTCCTAAGAAGTAAGATCACCACCCATCTAGAAACCCATCAGTTACACAACCCAGGGCAACATGGGTTTAGAACAGGTCGCTCCTGTCTGTCTCAACTACTGGATCACTACGACAAGGTCCTAAATGCACTAGAAGACAAAAAGAATGCAGATGTAATATATACAGACTTTGCAAAAGCCTTCGACAAGTGTGACCATGGCGTAATAGCGCACAAAATGCGCGCTAAAGGAATAACAGGAAAAGTCGGTCGATGGATCTATAATTTCCTCACTAACAGAACACAGAGAGTAGTCGTCAACAGAGTAAAGTCCGAGGCAGCTACGGTGAAAAGCTCTGTTCCACAAGGCACAGTACTAGCTCCCATCTTGTTCCTCATCCTCATATCCGACATAGACAAGGATGCCAGCCACAGCACCGTGTCTTCCTTTGCAGATGACACCCGAATCTGCATGACAGTGTCTTCCATTGCAGACACTGCAAGGCTCCAGGCGGACATCAACCAAATCTTTCAGTGGGCTGCAGAAAACAATATGAAGTTCAACGATGAGAAATTTCAATTACTCAGATATGGTAAACATGAGGAAATTAAATCTTCATCAGAGTACAAAACAAATTCTGGCCACAAAATAGAGCGAAACACCATCGTCAAAGACCTGGGAGTGATTATGCCGGAGGATCTCACCTTCAAGGACCATAACATTGTATCAATCGCATCTGCTAGAAAAATGACAGGATGGATAATGAGAACCTTCAAAACTAGGGAGGCCAAGCCCATGATGACACTCTTCAGGTCACTTGTTCTATCTAGGCTGGAATATTGCTGCACTCTAACAGCACCTTTCAAGGCAGGTGAAATTGCCGACCTAGAAAATGTACAGAGAACTTTCACGGCGCGCATAACGGAGATAAAACACCTCAATTACTGGGAGCGCTTGAGGTTTCTAAACCTGTATTCCCTGGAACGCAGGAGGGAGAGATACATGATTATATACACCTGGAAAATCCTAGAGGGACTAGTACCGAACTTGCACACGAAAATCACTCACTACGAAAGCAAAAGACTTGGCAGACGATGCACCATCCCCCCAATGAAAAGCAGGGGTGTCACTAGCACGTTAAGAGACCATACAATAAGTGTCAGGGGCCCGAGACTGTTCAACTGCCTCCCAGCACACATAAGGGGGATTACCAACAGACCCCTGGCAGTCTTCAAGCTGGCACTGGACAAGCACCTAAAGTCAGTTCCTGATCAGCCGGGCTGTGGCTCGTACGTTGGTTTGCGTGCAGCCAGCAGCAACAGCCTGGTTGATCAGGCGCTGATCCACCAGGAGGCCTGGTCACAGACCGGGCCGCGGGGGCGTTGACCCCCGAAACTCTCTCCAGGTAAACTCCAGGTAATTGCCCTAGACAACCATTCATTTCCTACTCCCCTTCTAGGCAAGATGCTACATATGATTGGGATCCCTTCCTTAGACTTAATGAAATCTATAGCTGACCTGTACTTATCTAGCAGCTCTTCTCTCCTACCCTTCCCAATATCATTTCCACCAGCACTGAGACAGATAATGGGCTTGTTCCCATTACCTGACATGATATTATCCAGCCTGTTGACAATGTCCCCAACACCAGCTCCAGGGAAGCACACTCTATCTCTCATCTTCTTATTCCTATTACAAAAAGCACGGTCAATATATCTTACCTGAGAGTCACCAACCACAAGAATGCGCTTACCTCCATTAGCAGGGGCAGTAGTACCCTTACCTTCACTGGCCACTGAAGTACATTCATCCTGAAGAACAGAGAAGCGATTTCCTACCTTCAGATCTTCACTCTTAACTTTCCTTACTCTGATGCGCCTCCCATTACTGTGAACCACTCGCCACTTGTAGCAGGTGCTGGACTGCACCTCACTTCTGGTAGCCGTTGCTACCTCCCCAACTACAGCCTCCTCACAGCGAGAGACAGACTGCACCTCACTGCTAGAAGTCTCATTCCCCACAACTCCAGCCACCTCACACTCTCTCCAAGACCCATTGAGGTGGACCTTCAGCCTCCTAATCTCCTCCTGGAGAAGCAAGACCTCCTCCTTCAACTCTCCAACCTCATTTTTTAAAACACTGCAGAAGCAAGCCATGGCTTTGTAACCGTCCACGCTAATCCCCAAAGCAGCTCAGGGTCTGTGACCTCACGTGACGACTGACCACTGACGACTGAGGAACATCAAAGAGTGATTAAGTAAGTAAGTAAGTTTATTCAGGTATACACAAATACAGTTACATAGAATTATCATACATAGCAGCATGTGTGTAGAGAACCTAGGATAACCCAAAAAAGTCAGACAGAGTGACTTATTTCCATTGGGGTCCTTTTACCTTATTATAATATAAAGGTTATAATATTTTCTTATTATTCTACAATGAAGATAACATCTTATTATCATACTAAAAAGACTATCTACTACACCAAGGTCATTAAGACTATCTACAATACGAGGGTCATTACTAGGAATAAGGTAAAATTTACACGTATGTTAGCTAAAAAATAGAAAATCATTCCCCTCCCTTTCTGTAGCTACATTCATCAGACACCTTTTGGCATTCTTCTTGAACTGGTTCATGCCATGACTGGCTTTGACATGTGCGGGCAGTCTGTTCCATTCCTTTATTGCTGTACAATAAAAGGTGTTTGAAGCCTGGCCACTGACTGTGGGTACTACAAAGTTGTGCTCTCTCCCCCTAGTACTATGATTGCTTTGGTTCCCAACCTTGACAAAATTGACAGCAAGATATTCTGGACATTGTTTGTGAGCAATTTTATAAACATGATTTAGCTTCAGTTGTTTTACTCTGTCTTCAACATTCAGCATATCCAACTGCTGTAATTCATCCTGGCCTACATGTTCTCTTGGTCCCAGCCCCAGGATGAATCTTACGATTTTGTTCTGGGTGATTTGCAGTCTATCTTTCAGTTTTTTTGTCAAGGCAGAGTACCAAGAAGAGCATGCGTAATCCATATGGCATTGTATAAGGGCTAGACATAGGGTCCTGCGAGCCTCAGTAGGTAGACTCTGTGCTTGTCTATACAGGAACTTCAGCCTGGCATTCGCTTTCTTTACTACACTGTTCCCTATTTAGCCTAGCTTTACATTTCTTGTTTAGTTGTGGTATAGTGGATTTGTTAAAGGGTACATCTACACCAAGATATCTGTAAGTTTTAACGTAGCTAATGATTTCACCCTGCAAATAGATGGGTGGGGGATGTCGTTTGCTTGTTAATATCTTAGTTTTAGAGGAAGATATTATGAGGCCTAGTCGATTACAAATTGCTTGAACTTCATTAAGAATGGTATTCATCTTCTTATGCCCTGTTGTATGGATCATGATATCATCAGCATAGCTTATAGCTATATGTTTAGGTGAGGCAGGTAGAGCATTTAGGAGAGCATTAATCAGAATATTAAATAGCATGGGACTAAGAACTCCTCCCTGCGGTGTACCTAAAGACATTTCTTTAGAATCACTTCTGAAGCCTTGGTAAAGGACAGAGGATACTCTATTTGACAGGTATCCTATTATCCAGCAGAGTAAGCTACCACCAATATTCATTTTGGCTAGTTCATGTAGTATAACGGTTCTGTTCGCAATATCAAATGCAGATTTTAGATCAAGAAAAGTGCGATGATCAAACTAAATGTAAATTATGTGATCAGGCATATGGTCACTCTCTTGAACACTATGTGCTTAATTGTCCACTTATTGAGGAATACAGAGACCAGATACCAGATATACTAAGCAAATTTCCTAAATTTGCTTGTAACAGATAAGTGAACTATAGATATGTAGATATAAATCCGTATGTATTCCTGTTAACCATTTGGGGCCTAGTTCCTAGGCCTTTTGTGTATCCATATGCTCTCGCGCTACCGTCCACAGGATGGATAGGGGGTGCACAATAAACTAGCCACTTCGGTGGCAAAATCTAAAATCTAAAATCAATTCTCCTGACATGCATGGGTCAAAGGGGATTCCCAAATATTTTACTGATGAAACCAAAGTGATGGGCTCCCCATTACACTGAACATTAAAATTATTTACCCTTCTCAGTTTATGTTTCGTGCCAAAGAGAATGGCTTCAGTTTTCCCTAGGTGTAATGATAGTTTGTTGTCTACTAACCATTTGCTGCAGGACTCCAGTTCCAGTGTTAAAACATTAGCAATATCTTGTGGGTCTTTACCTGACACTAACAGAGCACTGTCATCTGCATACAGTAGGAGTTTGCACTTGACACTGATAGGCATATCATTGACATAACATAAGAATAATAAGGGACCCAGAATACTACCTTGGGGAACTCCACATGTTATCGGCAGGGGTTCTGATTCTGTTTTGTTGATTTTGACTATTTGTCTCCTGTTGCTAAGGTAGGACTTAAACCAGTCTACAGAACCTATACCGATAGCTTGAAGTTTATTACATAATATATTGTGGTTGACAGTATCGAAGGCCTTTTGCAGGTCTAAGGTTACCATACCTATGAGGTTCCTCTTTGACATTTCAGTTCTCAGGTAATCCATCAGATTAATAAGGGAGGTGTTTACCTGGAGTTTACCTGGAGAGAGTTTCGGGGGGTCAACGCCCCCGCGGTTGATAGCTATGGAGAATGTTGTTGTCATTAAGGTACTTAACTACTTGAGAGTACACCGCCCTCTCTAGAATTTTGGATATTATACTGAGTATGCTAACAGGCCTACAGTTGCTTACATCAGACCTACTATTTTTCTTGAAGATAGGAGTAACTCTGGCCTCCTTGAACCCCTCCGGTACGGTATTAGTGGTGATTGATAGATTTATTATGTGAGCAATAGGGATTGACAGTTCAGAAGCACCATCTTTTAGGAACTTAGACGGGATGTTATCAGGGCCTGTGCTCTTAGTTGGGTTTAACCTGCTTAGTTCTTTTTGAATAAAGTCATGAGATACACTTACTAGTTGACAACTGTTTGGGGTTACCCCTTTATTGGTATAGTATGTTTGAAACTTATCAGAGTCTGTGTTAAAAGTATTTGATGCAGCTGGTAGTTTACTTACTAGTGTTGATGCAAGAGATGTGTAGTAGGAATTAAAGCAATTTGCCACCTTAGATGTTTCGTGGCATACCTCATTATCGATAGTGAGTACTATGTTAGACCTATCTACTGGCTTATGGCTATACCCCAACTGTTTTAGTTGTTGCCAGAGCTTTCTGGGGTTATTACCTGGAGTTTACCTGGAGAGAGTTTCGGGGGTCAACGCCCCCGCGGCCCGGTCTGTGACCAGGCCTCCTGGTGGATCAGCGCCTGATCAACCAGGCTGTTGCTGCTGGCTGCACGCAAACCAACGTACGAGCCACAGCCCGGCTGGTCAGGAACTGACTTTAGGTGCTTGTCCAGTGCCAGCTTGAAGACTGCCAGGGGTCTGTTGGTAATCCCCCTTATGTGTGCTGGGAGGCAGTTGAACAGTCTCGGGCCCCTGACACTTATTGTATGGTCTCTTAACGTGCTAGTGACACCCCTGCTTTTCATTGGGGGGATGGTGCATCGTCTGCCAAGTCTTTTGCTTTCGTAGTGAGTGATTTTCGTGTGCAAGTTCGGTACTAGTCCCTCTAGGATTTTCCAGGTGTATATAATCATGTATCTCTCCCTCCTGCGTTCCAGGGAATACAGGTTTAGAAACCTCAAGCGCTCCCAGTAATTGAGGTGTTTTATCTCCGTTATGCGCGCCGTGAAAGTTCTCTGTACATTTTCTAGGTCGGCAATTTCACCTGCCTTGAAAGGTGCTGTTAGAGTGCAGCAATATTCCAGCCTAGATAGAACAAGTGACCTGAAGAGTGTCATCATGGGCTTGGCCTCCCTAGTTTTGAAGGTTCTCATTATCCATCCTGTCATTTTTCTAGCAGATGCGATTGATACAATGTTATGGTCCTTGAAGGTGAGATCCTCCGACATAATCACTCCCAGGTCTTTGACGTTGGTGTTTCGCTCTATTTTGTGGCCAGAATTTGTTTTGTACTCTGATGAAGATTTAATTTCCTCATGTTTACCATATCTGAGTAATTGAAATTTCTCATCGTTGAACTTCATATTGTTTTCTGCAGCCCACTGAAAGATTTGGTTGATGTCCGCCTGGAGCCTTGCAGTGTCTGCAATGGAAGACACTGTCATGCAGATTCGGGTGTCATCTGCGAAGGAAGACACGGTGCTGTGGCTGACATCCTTGTCTATGTCGGATATGAGGATGAGGAACAAGATGGGAGCTAGTACTGTGCCTTGTGGAACAGAGCTTTTCACCGTAGCTGCCTCGGACTTTACTCTGTTGACGACTACTCTCTGTGTTCTGTTAGTGAGGAAATTATAGATCCATCGACCGACTTTTCCTGTTATTCCTTTAGCGCGCATTTTGTGCGCTATTACGCCATGGTCACACTTGTCGAAGGCTTTTGCAAAGTCTGTATATATTACATCTGCATTCTTTTTGTCTTCTAGTGCATTTAGGACCTTGTCGTAGTGATCCAGTAGTTGAGACAGACAGGAGCGACCTGTTCTAAACCCATGTTGCCCTGGGTTGTGTAACTGATGGGTTTCTAGATGGGTGGTGATCTTGCTTCTTAGGACCCTTTCAAAGATTTTTATGATATGGGATGTTAGTGCTATTGGTCTGTAGTTCTTTGCTGTTGCTTTACTGCCCCCTTTGTGGAGTGGGGCTATGTCTGTTGTTTTTAGTAACTGAGGGACGACCCCCGTGTCCATGCTCCCTCTCCATAGGATGGAAAAGGCTCGTGATAGGGGCTTCTTGCAGTTCTTGATGAACACAGAGTTCCATGAGTCTGGCCCTGGGGCAGAGTGCATGGGCATGTCATTTATCGCCTGTTCGAAGTCATTTGGCGTCAGGATAACATCGGATAGGCTTGTGTTAATCAAATTTTGTGGCTCTCTCGTAAAAAATTCATTTTGATCTTCGACTCTCAGTCTGGTTAGCGGCTTGCTAAAAACTGAGTCATATTGGGACTTGAGTAGCTCACTCATTTCCTTGCTGTCATCTGTGTAGGACCCATCTTGTTTAAGTAGGGGCCCAATACTGGACGTTGTTCTCGATTTTGATTTGGCATAGGAGAAGAAATACTTTGGGTTTCTTTCGATTTCATTTATGGCTTTTAGTTCTTCCCGCGATTCCTGACTCCTAAAGGATTCTTTTAGCTTAAGTTCGATGCTTGCTATTTCTCTGACCAGTGTCTCCCTGCGCATTTCAGATATATTGACCTCTTTTAGCCGCTCTGTTATTCTTTTCCGTCGCCTGTAAAGGGAGCGCCTGTCTCTTTCTATTTTACATCTACTCCTCCTTTTTCTTAGAGGAATAAGCCTTGTGCATACATCGAGTGCCACCGAGTTAATCTGTTCTAGGCATAAGTTTGGGTCTGTGTTGCTTAGTATATCTTCCCAGCTTATATCGGTTAGGACTTGGTTTACTTGGTCCCACTTTATGTTTTTGTTATTGAAGTTGAATTTGGTGAATGCTCCCTCGTGACTAGTCTCATTTTGTCGGTCTGGGGCTCCACGCATACATGTCTGAACCTCAATTATGTTGTGATCTGAGTATATTGTTTTTGATATGGTGACATTTCTTATCAGATCATCATTGTTAGTGAAGATGAGGTCTAGTGTATTCTCCAGTCTAGTAGGCTCTATTATTTGCTGGTTTAAATTGAATTTTGTGCAGAGATTTAAAAGCTCGTGTGAGTGTGAGTTTTCATCAGAGCTGCCTCCTGGTGTTATTACTGCAACAATATTATTTGCTATATTCCTCCATTTTAGGTGCCTTAAGTTGAAGTCCCCCAGGAGCAAGATGTTGGGTGCAGGAGCTGGAAGATTTTCCAGACAGTGGTCAATTTTTAACAGCTGTTCCTGGAATTGCTGGGATGTTGCATCCGGAGGCTTGTAGACTACCACAATGACTAGGTTTTGGTTCTCGACCTTTACTGCTAAAACTTCCACTACATCATTTGCGGCATTAAGCAGTTCTGTGCAAACAAGTGACTCTGCAATGTACAGGCCAACCCCCACCCCCCCTTTTGCCTGTTCACTCTGTCACATCTGTATAGGTTGTAACCTGGGATCCATATTTCGTTGTCCAAGTGATCCTTTATGTGGGTCTCAGTGAAAGCCGCGAACATTGCCTTTGCCTCTGCAAGCAGTCCACGGATGAAAGGTATTTTGTTGTTTGTTGCTGGCTTTAGACCCTGTATATTTGCAAAGAAGAATGTTATCGGACTGGTGGTATTGTTGGTACTGTGGGGGGATTTTTTTTCCGGCATTAGTATCTGTATCTGTTGGTTTGGAGTGGAGGCCATCGACTGTGGTTCCACTCCAGGAATGACTGGATTTGGTGTACGATTTCTGCCATTTCCTGCCAGTTTTTTTTCCTTCCTGGCATTAAAAAACCTCTCCCTCTTGAGTGGCTGTGGCTACCCAGGTTTTCCCATGGCCTGGATGTTTTGTATCTTTTTGTCCCCTTTAGAGGGTATGCCTGGCAATTTAAGTTATAGCACAGTCTTTCCTGTACTGAAGAGGTACACATTTCAGGGTGAAAAAGCTTATACTCTTCATTTTTTGAGCAGTAGTGCTTTGCCTTTGCTCCTTTTATAAATCTCTGTACTCTGTTCCTCACCCTTTGGAATTCATTTAGTGCTGCAATATCCTGTCTGTTTGCTTTAAATCTTTTTAGCAGCTGGTCTCTGAATTTCATATTATCTAATATCTCAGTATTCATCCAGTGTTCAGTTCTTCGTTTAATCCTAACCTCTTTAACTGGTGCAATATTATCAAGGATGGTAGTGAACATTGTTTTGAATTTTTCCCAGGCATCGTTTACGTCCGTGCAACTTGTTATCTCTGTCCAGTCACAATTGTGTAGCCTTTACCAGTGTTTCTTTACTGTAGTTTCTAGTTGACCTCATTTTTATTGTCCTGTGTAGGCCTATCCTATCCCTAGTGATTTTCCTGGTGCAGTAAATGATGAAATGATCACTAAGACCTGTGGTAATGACGCCTGACTGACTAATGTTCTCAGAGCGGTTACAAATTATGTGGTCAATTAGGGTGGCTGAGAACTGTGTGATCCGGGTTGGAGTATTAATTAGTTGAGTGTAACTATTTAATCCTAGAATTTGCTTATACCTTTTGCATAGCCCGTTATTTTGCTGCTGAAAACAGATATTGAAGTCTCGCAATTGTTTTCAACTCCGGACAAGACTCTGGAAAAGTCTTCTAAGAACTGGTCCTGGGTAGGAGGGCGGTAACTAGTTCCTACTAAGATGGGTTTGGTCTTAGGAAGCAGCACTTCAAACCATAGAATCTCCAGTTTATTGTTATTTAAATCAGGTCTTGGGTTGTAAGCTAAGTCATTTCTAATGTAGGCACATACTCCACCACCCTTTCTGTTCCTATCTAAGCGTTTTATATTGTAACCATCTATTTTGACCTCGTCGTCAGTCACCGTATCATTCAACCAAGATTCAGAGGTGGTTATAACTGCCGCCCTAATTTTGTTAGCTAGAATCCTAATCTCTGCCAATTTAGGAAGAAGTGATCTTGCATTGACATGAATAAAGTGAAGGCCTGTTTTCATAAAACAATCATAATCATCAATATATGGCAATGGGTCATTTGTATTAAAATTAGGTAAATCAATGTCATCATTGCTAAAGGGTAACTGTGCCAAAGTGCATTTGTTACACACAAAATGAATTCTGGCACCGTTGCTATAATTGTACATACATCCATCATGCACCCACCTCTTACACATTTTACATAAGGTGCCTTTTCTGTTTTTCATGCGTACTTTAGTACAGTGTATGCACCTGTTTGGTAGTGTTTGAGATAATAATGGCTGTATTGTCTCACATTGACCTATGTATGCATTACAACATGAGTTAAGGTTATCATTCCTAGCTACTAGACCGTGATTATCGCCGTCATTTATCTGTCTGTTTTGCCTCTGCACAATAGTTTGACGTCCTGGATTAATTTGGATATCACCATTTAAGAGCGCTACAATAAGAGCTGTGTGCCACTGTTTTTGTTTGGGTATGCGGTGTTGCCATACCTTGCGGCGATAGTGATATTTGCTTTTCTGGTAGGATGGCAACTGTTGGGCTTTTACTGTCCAGGGCGCTGTTACTCCATTCACCTTTTCCAGCCCCCATGACTGATTTCTTTCTTCATGGAACTGAAGAAGAAATATAAATATAATTATGGCAGCCTGTACCCCCCTAATGCCTGCCATTTTCACTCTTCGCTCTTTTACTCATATACAATAATATTTATTTCTCTTTTCCAGTCCCTAGTACACTTAGTATCTGCTTTAGCAATCACCACTAAATTACTAGTAAAATTTCCTCTTCAAAACCCTCTTCACTGCTCACTTTTCCCTTAACTTCACAAAACTCTTACAGTTAACCCCTTATTACACACTCCCCTTCCCATCTCACTTCACAGTCTGGCTTCACCAATTAACTTCTAACTCCTTTCCATTCTGGTAGATCAGAAAGGTTTAACCCATGGTTTTATCCTTCCAAATCCCCCTCAATTCCATTTATCGGGGGTTGATCTGTGCCTTGTGTTATGGTCATGTGTTCTATTGAGGTTGGTAAGGAGACGTTTGAGGGGAGGGTTTATATCAGAGTTAAGTGTTCTATGTATGTAATAGGTGCAGTAACAAGTATGGATGTTTTGTATGGTGAGTAGGTTTAGTGTTTTGAATATTGGTGGAGTGTGCTGCCTGTAGTGAGAATTTGTTATCATTCTAACTGCAGCCTTTTGTTGGGTAATTAGTGGTCTGAGATGGTTAATTGTTGTTGAGCCCCATGCACAAATTCCATAGGTGAGATAGGGGTAAATAAGAGTGATATAGGGCCAGGAGGGCTGACTGTGGAACATAGTACCGTATCTTCGATAGTATGCCTACGGTCTTGGAAATTTTCTTAGAAATGTGTTGTATATGTGTATGAAATTTGAGTCTATTATCAAGGTGGATTCCTAAGAATTTTCCCTGTTAGCTTTGTGATAGGTGATCCGTTTATCATTATGTTAAGAGGGACATCTGTAGCTCTGTTACCAAACTGAATGAAGTAGGTTTTGTCAATGTTTAGTGTAAGTTTGCTAGTCCTCATCCAGGTAGATATTTTCTGTAATTCGGTATTTACAGTATTGGCTAGCATGACTGGGCTCGGGTGAGAGAAGACGTATGTAGTGTCATCTGCAAATAGTGTGGGTTTGAGTAATTGCGAAGCATTTGACAGGTCATTTATGTATAGGAGAAAGAGAAGAGGGCCAAGGACATTTCCCTGTGGGACACCAACTGCAATTGGTTGTGCAGAAGAGTTTGCCCCATTTGTGTACACATATTGGCTTCTGTTGCTGAGGTGTGATTTGAGGTAGTTGAGGGAGTGCCCTCTTTTACCATAGTGTGACAATTTTATGTGGAGCAAGTCATGGTCAACTGTATCAAAAGCTTTACGTAAGTCAATGAAGATCCCCAGTGGGACTTCTTTTTTCTCTATTGCAGTGTATATATGTTCTAGCATGTGTATAATAGCATCATTAGTATTTTTATTAGGCCTGAATCCAAATTGGCAGGGGTTGAGTATGTTTTGGGAGATGAGGTAAGAGTAGATTCGTTTATGAATTAATTTTTCGAAGATTTTTGAAAGAGGGTGTAAGTTGGATATTGGCCTATAGTTATTCAACTCTGTTTGGTCTCCTCCTTTATGGATCGGGGTGACCCTTGCTATTTTGAGAACTGTAGGGAAGGTAGAGGATTCAGTGGATTTGTTAAAGAGTGTTGCAATGATTGGTGATAGCACTTGTGACACTTTTTTATATATAAAGGGTGGTAAGGTATTTAAATCTCCTGCCTTGTTTTTTTTAGTGTGTTGATAATAAGGGAGACTTCGTATGGGTTAGTCGGAGCTAGGAACAGTGTGTTCGGGTAGTTGCCAGTGAGGTAGTCATTTGGTTGGGTATCTGAGCTTGGGATTTTATTGGCAAGGTTTTGGCCTATAGTGGAGAAGAAATCATTGAGTCTGTCTGCTGTTTCTGTTGGTGGGAGTTGGGGCTCATCTGATTTTGCTAATTTAATTTCGCTATTTCGTGATATCTTTTTTGTTCCTAGAATTTCTGATAGGGTTTTCCAGGTCTTTTTTATATCACCTCGTAAGTTGGATAATCTGTTCTCATAATACAATTTTTTTGCCCTTCTTATCAGGCTGATTATGCTGCTCCTATGTTGATATTAGCTAGAGAAAGTTCTCTCCGACCCTTGGAGTTAATGCAAAATGAAGCTCTCAGAATTATTCTTGGGTGTCACAAATCTACAAAGGTTCTTAATATGAGGAAGGAACTTGATATTTCTAGTATTAGTGATAGGATTGTTGAGATTAACACTGTACTTGGAATTAGAATGTTAAGAAATGAACCAGACACTATCACAATGAATATTACCAAGTGTTTAGAAGTAAATACACACAGATCTAAATGGATTGTGAAAACGTGCAATTGCATTAAGTTTAATAACCTGTATGAACTGTATCACTGTAGACAACAAGAGCATTTCACCCCTCCATGGAAGATGTGTTCATTTAATATCACATACATAATACCAAGGCATTATAGAGGCTCTCTTTGCATTGCATCCCACTTGTGGAAAATATTTTAATCTTCCGAAGATGACAGCAAGGAAATGAGTGAGCTACTCAAGTCTCAATATGACTCAGTTTTTAGCAAGTTGCTAACCAGACTGATAGTCGAAGATCAAAATTAATTTTTTATGAGAGAGCCACAGAATTTGGTTAACACAAGCCTATCTGATGTTATCCTGACGCCAAATGACTTCGAACAGGCGATAAATGACATGCCCATGCACTCTGCCCCAGGGCCAGACTCATGGAACTCCGTGTTCATCAAGAACTGCAAGAAGCCCCTATCACGAGCTTTTACCATCCTATGGAGAGGAAGCATGGACACGGGGGTCGTCCCACAGCTACTAAAAACAACAGACATAGCCCCACTCCAAAAAGGGGACAGTAAAGCAATAGCAAAGAACTACAGACCGATAGCACTAACATCCCATATCATAAAAATCTTTGAAAGGGTCCTAAGAAGCAAGATCGCCACCCATCTAGAAACCCATCAATTACACAACCCAGGGTAACACGGGTTTAGAACAGGTCGCTCCTGTCTGTCTCAACTAGTGGATCACTACGACAAGGTCCTAGATGCGCTAGAAGACAAAAAGAATGCAGATGTAATATATACAGACTTTGCAAAAGCCTTCGACAAGTGTGACCATGGCGTAATAGAGCACAAAATGCGTGCTAAAGGAATAACAGGAAAAGTTGGTAGATGGATCTATAATTTCCTCACAAACAGAACACAAAGAGTAGTAGTCAGCAGAGTAAAGTCCGAGGCAGCTACGGTGAAAAGCTCTGTTCCACAAGGCACAGTACTCGCTCCCATCTTATTCCTCATCCTCATAACTGACATAGACAAGGATGTCAGCCACAGCACCGTGTCTTCCTTCGCAGATGACACCCGAATCTGCATGACAGTGTCTTCCATTGCAGACACTGCAAGGCTCCAGGCGGACATCAACCAAATCTTTCAGTGGGCTGCAGAAAACAATATGAAGTTCAACGATGAGAAATTTCAATTACTCAGATATGGTAAACACAAGGAAATTAAATCTTCATCAGAGTACAAAACAAATTCTGGCCACAAAACAGAGCGAAACACCAACGTCAAAGACCTGGGAGTGATCATGTCGGAGGATCTCACCTTCAAGGACCATAACATTGTATCAATCGCATCTGCTAGAAAAATGACAGAATGGATAATGAGAACCTTCAAAACTAGGGATGCCAAGCCCATGATGACACTCTTCAGGTCACTTGTTCTATCTAGGCTGGAATATTGCTGCACACTAACAGCACCTTTCAAGGCAGGTGAAATTGCTGACCTAGAAAATGTACAGAGAACCTTCACGGCACACATAACGGAGATAAAACACCTCAATTACTGGGAGCGCTTGAAGTTCCTGAACTTGTATTCCCTGGAACGCAGGCAGGAGAGATACATTGATTATATACACCTGGAAAATCCTAGAGAGACAAGTACCGAACTTGCACACGAAAATCACTCACTACGAAAGCAAAAGACTTGGCAGTCGATGCAACATCCCCCCAATGAAAAGCAGGGGTGTCACTAGCACGTTAAGAGACCATACAATAAGTGTCAGGGGCCCGAGACTGTTCAACTGCCTCCCAGCATACATAAGGGGGATTACCAATAGACCCCTGGCAGTCTTCAAGCTGGCACTGGACAAGCACCTAAAGTCGGTACCTGACCAGCCAGGCTGTGGCTCGTACGTTGGTTTGCGACCAGCCAGCAGTAACAGCCTGGTTGATCAGGCTCTGATCCACCAGGAGGCCTGGTCACAGACCGGGCCGCGGGGGCATTGATCCCCGGAACTCTCTCCAGGTAAACTCCAGGTATATTGCCTAACAGGTGTTTAATGTGTCGATATGGGTCAAAAATGTATTTGAAGATGGACTAGAACCAACAGGGAAGCTCTGCGCCTGCGCTGATGGGCGGGGAGAGGTCGAGACGGGGCATCAGGGAGCGGGAGTGTTTGGAATGGAGTTAAGATGCTGGGAAAACATGGGACCAGGAAATTGGCGTTCACGGCGGCCTAAGGATTAATATAAGCCTCACTTTGTAATAAGAAGTGTCATAGCTGTTCCTGGTGAAGAGTGAGGGAGCATGATTTACGGGACCACCGTAATAAAGTGGCAAAATTAGTGAATAATGGTAGGACCGGTGGTGACTGGCACGTCGCCATGGAGTGTGTCCCGGGGAAAAATACCCGTGATTTAATCATCACTCATCGGTCTCAGATCTTAATGGAGTGGCCTCCAATGTGTATAATAATTATGAGACATTAAACCGTATGGTGGGCTAAGAAGTAATCAGTGATAATAACACCAAGTTAAGAGAATGTGTGAAGTGAAATGAGTCGCCATTCTCAGAGTGAGCATCTGTTTACCTCGTGGTTCCTGTCCCGAGGATAGTAAAGTTTTTATGGAGTCACGACTTCTAAACTGGGACAAACCAATGGATACCTCGTCCTGCTGGAATAAGAACCGTGTCGGTGTAGCAGGACATCGAAATGAGATGGTGAATGGAGGAAATAAGGAGCATCTATCACCCACAGTTAAGTAACCCTTCTAGTTATAGCAGACTGATACTGGCCAGTTAGGTATGTTGTAATTGGATAGGTTGTGTGTGATCCAGCTACATCAAGTGACCACCAGAGAATATCTGGTAACCTGGAGTTTACCTGGAGAGAGTTCCGGGGGTCAACGCCCCCGTGGCCCGGTCTGTGACCAGGCCTCCTGGTGGATCAGAGCCTGATCAACCAGGCTGTTGCTGCTGGCTGCATGCAAACCAACGTACGAGCCACAGCCCGACTGGTCAGGAACCGACTTTAGGTGCTTGTCCACTGCCAGCTTGAAGACAGCCAGGGGTCTGTTGGTAATCCCCCTCATGTATGCTGGGAGGCAGTTGAACAGTCTCGGGCCCCTGACACTTATTGTATGGTCTCTTAACGTGCTAGTGACACCCCTGCTTTTCATTGGGGGGATGTTGCATCGTCTGCCAAGTCTCTTGCTTTCATAGTGAGTGATTTTCGTGTGCAAGTTCGGTACTAGTCCCTCTAGGATTTTCCAGGTGTATATAATCATGTATCTCTCCCACCTGCATTCCAGAGAATACAGGTTCAGGAACCTCAAGCGCTCCCAGTAATTGAGGTGTTTTATCTCCGTTATGTGCGCCGTGAAGGTTCTCTGTACATTTTCTAGGTCAGCAATTTCACCTGCCTTGAAAGGTGCTGTTAGTGTGCAGCAATATTCCAGCCTAGATAGAACAAGTGACCTGAAGAGTGTCATCATGGGCTTGGCCTCCCTAGTTTTGAAGGTTCTCATTATCCATCCTGTCATTTTTCTAGCAGATGCGATTGATACAATGTTATGGTCCTTGAAGGTGAGATCCTCCGACATGATCACTCCCAGGTCTTTGACGTTGGTGTTTCGCTCTATTTTGTGGCCAGAATTTGTTTTGTACTCTGATGAAGATTTAATTTCCTCATGTTTACCATATCTGAGTAATTGAAATTTCTCATCGTTGAACTTCATATTGTTTTCTGCAGCCCACTGAAAGATTCGGTTGATGTCCGCCTGAAGCCTTGCAGTGTCTGCAATGGAAGACACTGTCATGCAGATTCGGGTGTCATCTGCAAAGGAAGACACGGTGCTGTGGCTGACATCCTTGTCTATGTCGGATATGTATTCCCTGGAACGCAGGAGGGAGAGATACATGATTATATACACCTGGAAAATCCTAGAGGGACTAGTACCGAACTTGCACACGAAAATCACTCACTACGAAAGCAAAAGACTTGGCAGACGATGCACCATCCCCCCAATGAAAAGCAGGGGTGTCACTAGCACGTTAAGAGACCATACAATAAGTGTCAGGGGCCCGAGACTGTTCAACTGCCTCCCAGCACACATAAGGGGGATTACCAACAGACCCCTGGCAGTCTTTAAGCTGGCACTGGACAAGCACCTAAAGTCGGTTCCTGATCAGCCGGGCTGTGGCTCGTACGTTGGTTTGCGTGCAGCCAGCAGCAACAGCCTGGTTGATCAGGCTCTGATCCACCAGGAGGCCTGGTCACAGACCGGGCCGCGGGGGCGTTGACCCCCGGAACTCTCTCCAGGTAAACTCCAGGTAAACAATGAGATTATTCGTATGCATGTAATGTTGAGGTACATACAGGTAACCCCCCATAAAATTTTCCATATCACTATTGTATATACACAATCTCAATGTACTGTTTGCAAAGACATTAAATAAATAAATAAATAAAAATAAAATACCTGCGCTACCATCCACAGGATGGATATGGGGTGCACAATAAGCTAGCCACTTCGGTGGCAAAATCTGTCTAAAAAAAAATACTTGCAAGTCACTCCCAAGAAGCTCATTACTAGTAATCCCTTCCTTAAATCACTTGTTAAAGCAACTGCTCAAGAAGAAATTTCTTGCCTAGCTGGTAGTAATAAGTTATCACAAGTTATATACACTGATGGATCTAAACAGGAGTCTTCTGGCAGGGCTGCATCTGCTCTTGTTGCCACCTCGATAGTTAAGAACGATAATAAATTTGTTGAGTTAGGCATAAGAATTAACAACCGGACGTCTACATTGTGTTGTGATAGAAACACAGGCCTTATCTCTAGGCTTTATTGAACATAGAATCTTCATAGTACTTCTGCAACAACAAAATATAATGACTAGTACATCTAATAACGACTTCTACAGGGATGGTGATGTCTTGCATATGTCAAGAGAAAAGTTATAACTACAGGCCACATATTTAAACTCACCATGTAATCTGCATCACTAATATAGGGATAGTAGAAGAGAAGAGAATCACACACCATGTGTTGGCGCCCATGACACACACCAAACTGTTGTTGTTGTTAAGGACCCCGAGAGGTGGTGCAGTATTATCCTGCTGCTGCTCCCCACAGGAGCAGTATCACTACAATCTCCCCCTTCTAAAATATCAGAGACAGTAATCTCCCAAACTGTTAGGTGGGCGACGTACACGTCCCGACCTTTGTAGCAATTGAGGCTCTTCACCAGGTTCAATATTTTCCAGCGGGGTTTGACTAACTGCTGGAGCAGAATCCTCTATTTCCATAGGGGTAGTCTCAAGGGGCTTTCCAGGAGAAAACGAAGCATCTTTCACATCTATTGGTGTATTTTGAGATTCCACACTAATGGGGATTTCAACTGGGGCTAAATGTCTTGTAGATACTGTAGTCTCTTCACCATTTTGGTAGCGATTGTGGGGGTAATGTGGATTAGCTTGCAGGAGCTCTACCTCTTCCACTAAAGGATCCGTCTTGTTCATCCTACGGTGACTCTTCAGGAGAACGGGTCAGATGACATAACCAAGTGGGCACGGAGGCTCCCATAGAGGAACGACGTGAATAGTTGAGGAGTCTTTCATGAGGGGTTGCATTAGTAGCTGTGCACAGCAATGATCTAATAGAGTGAAGAGCATCAGGTAGGACAGTTTGCCAGTGTTGAACAGGTAGATTGCGCGACTTCAATGCCATTGTAACTGCCTTCCATATAGTACCATTGAACTGCTCCACTTGACCATTGCCTTGAGGGTTGTAGCTTGTTGTTCTGCTGCAGGCAATACCTTTGCTAGACAAAAACTCCTGAAGTTCGTTACTCATGAACGAGGATCCTCTGTCTGAATGGATATAAGCTGGCATACCAAAAATAGAGAACAACTGTGAAAGACAACTAATAACAGTTGAAGCAGTCATATTTGCACAGGGGAATACAAAGGGAAACCTTGAATATTCATCTACTATGTTAAGGAAATACCTATTCTGATTTGTGCTTGGTAGAGGTCCTTTGAAATCTATATTCAGTCTCTCGAAAGGCTGGGTGGATTTTATGAGATGAGTCTTCTCTGGCTGATGAAAGTTTGGCTTGCACTCTGCACATACTCTGCATGCTCTGATCACTTGTCGCACATCTTCCACTGAGTAGGGCATGTTCTTTGATTTGACAAAATGGTACAGGCGTGTAACTCCTGGGTGACACAAAGCCTTGTGGAGTGCTGAGAGTGATTGCAAATCATGACATGCTGCTCCACAGTGGGACCTAGAGAATGCATCAGGTGAGATGTTCTCTTGACCCGGTCGGTACAGAATATCAAAGTCATGACACGATAGTTCCATCCTCCAGCGTAATATCTTGTCATTCTTTATCCTACTTTTGCGCTTCTTGTCGAACATATACATCACGGACCGTTGGTCAGTCCTTATGGTGAAATGTCTGCCAGTTAAATAATGCCTCCAGTTGTGAACTGCTTCTATGATGGCCTGGGCTTCCTTTTCTACAGCAGCGTAACATTTCTCTGATCCTTGAAAAGTTCTCGAAAAGAAGGCTACTGGTCGTCCTGCCTGAGATAAGACTGCAGCAATGGCAATGTCAGATGCATCCGTTTCCACTTCGAATGGTAGGGACTCATCAATGGCTTGAACTACTGAGTTTTCAATGTCCTGTTTGAGAGTATGGAAAGCGGCTTCTGCTTCCTTTGTTACAGGAAATGTGGTAGCACTCAATGGGCGGACTTTACTTGAATAGTTGTAAATCCATTGTGAGTAATAAGCAAAGAGACCAAGAGTTCTTCGGAGTGACTTTTTGTCTTGAGGCATTGGAAGTTCCCTTAGAGGTCGTAGTCGTTCAGGGTCTGGGGATATTGAACCTCCTTCCACTACATAACCAAGGATACTAAGCCTTTTAGTTGAAAAAGTGCACTTTTCCTCATTGTAACTGATATTTTTCTTCTTGGCGGCTTCCAAAAACTTATCAAGGTTTGCATCATGTTCCTCCTGGGTCTTGCCACAAATGGTAACATTATCTAAATACGCGTAAGTTCCCATGAGTTGCTCTTCCTGAATGAGTGAATCCATAATTCGTTGGAAGCAGGCTACCCCATTGGTGACTCCAAAAGGGACTCTGGTAAACTGATACAGGCCATCACTAGCCTGAAATGCTGTGTATGGTTTATCTTCATTCCTTATAGGGACTTGATGATAGGCACTCTGTAGATCAATTGTGCTAAACACATAGTACTGAGCAACTTTGTTCACTGTATGTTGTGATAGAAACACAGGCCTTATCTCTAGGCTTTATTGAACATAGAATCTTCATAGTACTTCTGCAACAAAATTAAAATGACTAGTACATCTAATAACTGCTTCTACAGGGATGGTGATGTCTTGCATATGTCAAGAGAAAAGTTATAACTACAGGCCACATATTTAAACTCACCATGTAATCTGCATCACTAATATATTGATGTTAAAGAAGAGAATCACACACCATGTGTTGGCGCCCATGACACACCAAACTGTTGTTGTTGTTAAGGGCCCCGAGAGGTGGTGCAGTATTATCCTGTTGCTGCTCCCCACAGGAGCAGTATCACTACAATCTCCCCCTTCTAAAATATCAGAGACAGTAATCTCCCAAACTGTTAGGTGGGCGACGTACACGTCCCGACCTTCGTAGCCCTTGAGCCTCTTCACCAGGTTCAATATTTTCCAGCGGGGTTTGACTAACTGCTGGAGCAGAATCCTCTATTTCTGTAGGGGTAGTCTCAAGGGGCTTTCCAGGAGAAAACGAAGCATCTTTCACATCTATTGGTGTATCTTGAGATTCCACACTAATGGGGATTTCAACTGGGGCTAAATGTCTTATAGATACTGTAGTCTCTTCACCATTTTGGTAGCGAATATGGGCGTAATGTGGATTAGCTTGCAGGAGCTCTACCTCTTCCACTAAAGGATCCGTCTTGTTCATCCTACGGTGACTCTTCAGGAGAACGGGTCCAGGATGACATAACCAAGTGGGCACGGAGGCTCCCGTAGAGGAACGACGTGAATAGTTGAGGAGTCTTTCATGAGGGGTTGCATTAGTAGCTGTGCACAGCAATGATCTAATAGAGTGAAGAGCATCAGGTAGGACAGTTTGCCAGTGTTCAACAGGTAGATTGCGCGACTTCAATGTCATTGTAACTGCCTTCCATATAGTACCATTGAACCGCTCCACTTGACCATTGCCTTGAGGGTTGTAGCTTGTTGTTCTGCTGCAGGCAATACCTTTGCTAGCCAAAAACTCATGAAGTTCATTACTCATGAACGAGGATCCCCTGTCTGAATGGATATAAGCTGGCATACCAAAAATAGAGAACAACTGTGAAAGACAACTAATAACAGTTGAAGCAGTCATATTTGCACAGGGGAATACAAAGGGAAACCTTGAATATTCATCTACTATGGTAAGGAAATATCTATTCTGATTTGTGCTTGGTAGAGGTCCTTTGAAATCTATATTCAGTCTCTCGAAAGGCTGGGTGGATTTTATGAGATGAGTCTTCTCTGGCTGATGAAAGTTTGGCTTGCACTCTGCACATACTCTGCATGCTCTGATCACTTGTCGCACATCTTCCACTGAGTAGGACATGTTCTTTGATTTGACAAAATGGTACAGGCGTGTAACTCCTGGGTGACACAAAGCCTTGTGGAGCGCTGAGAGTGATTGCAAATCATGACATGCTGCTCCACAGTGGGACCTAGAGAATGCATCAGGTGAGATGTTCTCTTGACCCGGTCGGTACAGAATATCAAAGTCATAACACGATAGTTCCATCCTCCAGCGTAATATCTTATCATTCTTTATCCTACTTTTGTGCTTCTTGTCGAACATATACATCATGGACCGTTGGTCAGTCCTTATGGTGAAATGTCTACCAGTTAAATAATGCTTCCAGTGGCGAACTGCTTCTATTATGGCCTGAGCTTCCTTTTCTACAGCAGCATAACACTTCTCTGATCCTTGAAAAGTTCTCGAAAAGAAGGCTACTGGTCGTCCTGCCTGAGATAAGACTGCAGCAATGGCAATGTCAGATGCATCCGTTTCTACTTCGAATGGTAGGGACTCATCAATGGCTTGAACTACTGAGTTTTCAATGTCCTGTTTAAGAGTATGGAAAGCGGCTTCTGCTTCCTTTGTCACAGGAAATGTGGTAGCACTCAATGGGCGGACTTTACTTGAATAGTTGTAGATCCATTGTGAGTAATAAGCAAAGAGACCAAGAGTTCTTCGGAGTGACTTTTTGTCTTGAGGCATTGGAAGTTCCCGTAGAGGTCGTAGTCGTTCAGGGTCTGGGAATATTGAACCTCCTTCCACTACATAACCAAGGATGCTAAGCCTTTTAGTTGAAAAAGTGCACTTTTCCTCATTGTAACTGATATTTTTCTTCTTGGCAGCTTCCAAAAACTTATCAAGGTTTGCATCATGTTCCTCCTGGGTCTTGCCACAAATGGTAACATTATCTAAATACGCATAAGCTCCCATGAGTTGCTCTTCCTGAATGAGTGAATCCATAATTCGTTGGAAGCAGGCTACCCCATTGGTGACTCCAAAAGGGACTCTGGTAAACTGATACAGGCCATCACTAGCCTGAAACGCTGTGTATGGTTTATCTTCATTCCTTATAGGGACTTGATGATAGGCACTCTGTAGATCAATTGTGCTAAACACATAGTACTGAGCAATTTTGTTCACTGTATCATCAATTCGAGGTAGAGGGTACCCATCAAGATGCGTAAATTTGTTGATTGTCTCAGAGTAATCGATAGCCAGTCTCCGTTTCCTATAATCATCCTTAACAACAACAACCTGTGCACGCCAAGTTGAATTACTCGGTTCTATAATACCCTCCTTCAGCAGCCTCTGAGTTTCCTTCTCAATGAACATCCGATCCTCATAAGAATAGCGGCGTGACTTAGCTGATATAGGATGGCAATCTGCGGTAAGATTTGCAAAGAGCTTTGGAGGGTCTACCCTTAAAGTGCTAAGTCCACAGACAACAAGAGGAGGTAGTTCACCTCCATATGTTAAGGTGACACTATCATGCAGCTTCTGAAAGTCCTGACCAAGGATAACATCAGAGCACAGTTGTGGCAGAATAGCTAAATGTACATCTTGATAATCCTTTCCATTAACTCTGAGATTTACCTTACAAAACCCTAAGGTCTGAATAGAGAGAGATGTTGATGCCATGGAAACGGTACCTGATGAGTGATGTACAGTCAAGGAGTGGCGTTTAACTAAGTCAAGGTTGATGAAACTCTCTGAGCTGCCACTATCAATAAGACCATCTACTTCTGTTCCTTTGATGAATACTTTCACAACTGCCTTTGACAGTGAATTTGGAGTAGCTGCAGAAGTCACTGTTGCTAGAGTTGCATGATCACTGGAATGTGTGGAGGCACTAGCTCTTGTTGATGCATTAGCACGACATACTTTAGCAAAGTGACCTTTCTTGTGGCATTTATGGCACATTGCTTCACGAGCAGGACACTTTGGACGTGGATGTCTTGAAAAACCACAAAAGAAACACACCGTACCTGCTGCTGTTGTCACTGAGGCAGGTTCCACAGTAACTTCATTGCAAGAGTCTTGGTCAGGAATTGCAGCACTTACAACTCGAGAAGGCTGAGTGGTACTGTATACTTCAGAATTCTTCTGGGCTGAATCTAGAGCTCTTGCCTGGTCGAAGGCAGTGGCTAAGTCGAGAGTTTTATTCTCCAATAAACGCTGCCTTATTATTGGTGATTGCAGGCCACTGATAAACGCATCCCTGATGGACTCTTCACAATACCGAGCAGCTGTCACTGCTTGGAAGTGACAGTCCTTACCTAAAATTTTCAGTGCTTGAAGGTATTCCTCTAAGGATTCATCAGTCTGCTGCCGGCGAGTTGCAATGCGATAGCGTGCAAAGATTTCATTTGTAGGTTTAATATACTGAGACTTGAGGGTTTTGATAGCATCTTCGTAGGTATTACATCAGAAATAGCCTCATATATCTTAGGTGACACAAAATTGATGAGCAGACTTAGTTTATCTAGATCTTCTTTAGGAAGGGCTCCCAAGAAGTTTTCGAAAGTCTTAAACCAGTGCTTCCATTCCTGAGCAGCCGCTGATAAGCTGGGGTCACAGTCTAGCCTCTCAGGTTTCAGTAAACGCTCCATGTTGTGATGTAGTCTAGCGCAGGATCACCACCAGGTAGCCCAGGAACCGTTCTATGTTCAATAAATTGTTGTGATAGAAACACAGGCCTTATCTCTAGGCTTTATTGAACATAGAATCTTCATAGTACTTCTGCAACAAAATAAAATGACTAGTACATCTAATAACTCCTTCTACAGGGATGGTGATGTCTTGCATATGTCAAGAGAAAAGTTATAACTACAGGCCACATATTTAAACTCACCATGTAATCTGCATCACTAATATATTGATGTTAAAGAAGAGAATCACACACCATGTGTTGGCGACCATGACACACACCAAACTGTTGTTGTTGTTAAGGGCCCCGAGAGGTGGTGCAGTATTATCCTGTTGCTGCTCCCCACAGGAGCAGTATCACTACACTGTATCATCAATTCGAGGTAGAGGGTACCCATCAAGAAGTGTAAATTTGTTGATTGTCTCAGAGTAATCGATAGCCAGTCTCCGTTTCCTATAATCATCTTTAACAACAACAACCTGTGCATGTCAAGGGGAATTACTCGGTTCTATAATACCCTCCTTCAGCAGCCTCTGAGTTTCTTTCTCAATGAACATCCGATCCTCATAAGAATAGCGGCGTGACTTAGCTGATATAGGATGGCAATCCACGGTAAGATTTGCAAACAGCTTTGGTGGGTCTACCCTTAAAGTACTAAGTCCACAGACAACAAGAGGAGGCAGTTCACCTCCATATGTTAAGGTGACACTACCATGCAGCTTCTGAAAGTCCTGACCAAGGATAACATCAGAGCACGGTTGTGGCAGAATAGCTAAATGTACATCTTGATAATCCTTTCCATTAACTCTGAGATTTACCTTACAAAACCCTAAGGTCTGAATAGAGAGAGATGCTGATGCCATGGAAACGGTACCTGATGAGTGATGTACAGTCAAGGAGTGGCGTTTAACTAAGTCAAGATTGATGAAACTCTCTGAGCTGCCACTATCAATAAGACCATCTACTTCTGTTCCTTTGATGAATACTTTCACAAATGCCTTTGACAGTGAATTTGGAGTAGCCGCAGAAGTCACTGTTGCTAGTGTCGCATGATCACTGGAATGTGAGGAGGCACTAGCTCTTGTAGATGCATTAGCACGACATACTTTAGCAAAGTGACCTTTCTTGTGGCATTTACGGCACATTGCTTCACGAGCAGGACACTTTGGACGTGGATGTCTTGAAAAACCACAAAAGAAACACACCGTACCTGCTGCTGCTGTCACTGAGGCAGGTTCCACAGTAACTTCATTGCAAGAGTCTTGGTCAGGAATTGCAGCACTTACCACTCGAGAAGGCTGAGTGGTACTGTATACTTCAGAATTCTTCTGGGCTGAATCTAGATCTCTCGCCTTGTCAAAGGCAGCGGCTAAGTCGAGAGTTTTATTCTCCAATAAACGCTGCCTTATTATTGGTGATTGCAGGCCACTGAAAAAAGTATCCCTGATGGACTCTTCACAATACTGAGCAGCTGTCACTGCTTGGAAGTGACAGTCCTTACCTAAAATTTTCAGTGCTTGAAGGTATTCCTATAAGGATTCATCAATCTGCTGCCGGCGAGTTGCAAGGCGATAGCGTGCAAAGATTTCATTTGTAGGTTTAATATACTGAGACTTGAGGGTTTTGATAGCATCTTCGTAGGTATTACATCAGAAATAGCCTCATATATCTTAGGTGACACAAAATTGATGAGCAGACTTAGTTTATCTAGATCTTCTTTAGGAAGGGCTCCCAAGAAGTTTTCGAAAGTCTTAAACCAGTGCTTCCATTCCTGAGCAGCCGTTGATAAGCTGGGGTCACAGTCTAGCCTCTCAGGTTTCAGTAAACGCTCCATGTTGTGATGTAGTCTAGCGCAGGATCACCACCAGGTAGCCCAGGAACCGTTCTATGTTCAATAAATTGTTGTGATAGAAACACAGGCCTTATCTCTAGGCTTTATTGAACATAGAATCTTCATAGTACTTCTGCAACAACAAAATATAATGACTAGTACATCTAATAACGGCTTCTACAGGGATGATGATGTCTTGCATATGTCAAGAGAAAAGTTATAACTACAGGCCACATATTTAAACTCACCATGTAATCTGCATCACTAATATATTGATGTTAAAGAAGAGAATCACACACCATGTGTTGGCGCCCATGACACACACCAAACTGTTGTTGTTGTTAAGGACCCCGAGAGGTGGTGCAGTATTATCCTGCTGCTGCTCCCCACAGGAGCAGTATCACTACAATCTCCCCCTTCTAAAATATCAGAGACAGTAATCTCCCAAACTGTTAGGTGGGCGACGTACACGTCCCGACCTTCGTAGCCCTTGAGGCTCTTCACCAGGTTCAATATTTTCCAGCGGGGTTTGACTAACTGCTGGAGCAGAATCCTCTAATTCCGTAGGGGTAGTCTCAAGCGGCTTTCCAGGAGAAAACGAAGCATTTTTCACATCTATTGGTGTATCTTGAGATTCCACACTAATGGGGATTTCAACTGGGGCTAAATGTCTTGTAGATACTGCAGTCTCTTCACCATTTTGGTAGCGAATGTGGGCATAATGTGGATTAGCTTGCAGGAGCTCTACCTCTTCCACTAAAGGATCTGTCTTGTTCATCCTACGGTGACTCTTCAGGAGAACGGGTCCAGGATGACATAACCAAGTGGGCACGGAGGCTCCCGTAGAGGAACGACGTGAATAGTTGAGGAGTCTTTCATGAGGGGTTGCATTAGTAGCTGTGCACAGCAATGATCTAATAGAGTGAAGAGCATCAGGTAGGACAGTTTGCCAGTGTTGAACAGGTAGATTGTGCGACTTCAATGCCATTGTAACTGCCTTCCATATAGTACCATTGAACCGCTCCACTTGACCATTGCCTTGAGGGTTGTAGCTTGTTGTTCTGCTTCAGGCAATACCTTTGCTAGAAAAAAACTCCTGAAGTTCGTTACTCATGAACGAGGATCCCCTGTCTGAATGGATATAAGCTGGCATACCAAAAATAGAGAACAACTGTGAAAGACAACTAATAACAGTTGAAGCAGTCATATTTGCACAGGGGAATACAAAGGGAAACCTTGAATATTCATCTACTATGTTAAGGAAATACCTATTCTGATTTGTGCTTGGTAGAGGTCCTTTGAAATCTATATTCAGTCTCTCGAAAGGCTGGGTGGATTTTATGAGATGAGTCATCTCTGGCTGATGAAAGTTTGGCTTGCACTCTGCACATACTCTGCATGCTCTGATCACTTGTCGCACATCTTCCACTGAGTAGGGCATGTTCTTTGATTTGACAAAATGGTACAGGCGTGTAACTCCTGGGTGACACAAAGCCTTGTGGAGCGCTGAGAGTGATTGCAAATCATGACATGCTGCTCCACAGTGGGACCTAGAGAATGCATCAGGTGAGATGTTCTCTTGACCCGGTCGGTACAGAATATCAAAGTCATAACACGATAGTTCCATCCTCCAGCGTAATATCTTGTCATTCTTTATTCTACTTTTGTGCTTCTTGTCGAACATATACATCACGGACCGTTGGTCAGTCCTTATGGTGAAATGTCTACCAGTTAAATAATGCCTCCAGTTGCGAACTGCTTCTATGATGGCCTGGGCTTCCTTTTCTACAGCAGCGTAACATTTCTCTGATCCTTGAAAAGTTCTCGAAAAGAAGGCTACTGGTCGTCCTGCCTGAGATAAGACTGCAGCAATGGCAATGTCAGATGCATCCGTTTCCACTTCGAATGGTAGGGACTCATCAATGGCTTGAACTACTGAGTTTTCAATGTCCTGTTTGAGAGTATGGAAAGCGGCTTCTGCTTCCTTTGTCACAGGAAATGTGGTAGCACTCAATGGGCGGACTTTACTTGAATAGTTGTAGATCCATTGTGAGTAATAAGCAAAGAGACCAAGAGTTCTTCGGAGTGACTTTTTGTCTTGAGGCATTGGAAGTTCCCATAGAGGTCGTAGTCGTTCAGGTTCTGGGGATATTGAACCTCCTTCCACTACATAACCAAGGATACTAAGCCTTTTAGTTGAAAAAGTGCACTTTTCCTCATTGTAACTGATATTTTTTTCTTGGCGGCTTCCAAAAACTTATCAAGGTTTGCATCATGTTCCTCCTGGGTCTTGCCACAAATGGTAACATTATCTAAATACGCGTAAGTTCCCATGAGTTGCTCTTCCTGAATGAGTGAATCCATAATTCGTTGGAAGCAGGCTACCCCATTGGTGACTCCAAAAGGGACTCTGGTAAACTGATACAGGCCATCACTAGCCTGAAATGCTGTGTATGGTTTATCTTCATTCCTTATAGGGACTTGATGATAGGCACTCTGTAGATCAATTGTGCTAAACACATAGTACTGAGCAACTTTGTTCACTGTATCATCAATTCGAGGTAGAGGGTACCCATCAAGAAGTGTAAATTTGTTGATTGTCTCAGAGTAATCGATAGCCAGTCTCCGTTTCCTATAATCATCTTTAACAACAACAACCTGTGCATGCCAAGGGGAATTACTCGGTTCTATAATACCCTCCTTCAGCATCCTCTGAATTTCTTTCTCAATGAACATCCGATCCTCATAAGAATAGCGGCGTGACTTAGCTGATATTACCTGGAGTTTACCTGGAGAGAGTTTCGGGGGTCAATGCCCCCGTGGCCCGGTCTGTGACCAGGCCTCCTGGTGGATCAGCGCCTGATCAACCAGGCTGTTGCTGCTGGCTGCACACAAACCAACGTACGAGCCACAGCCCGGCTGATCAGGAACTGACTTTAGGTGCTTGTCCAGTGCCAGCTTGAAGACTGCCAGGGGTCTGTTGGTAATCCCCCTTATGTGTGCTGGGAGGCAGTTGAACAGTCTCGGGCCCCTGACACTTATTGTATGGTCTCTTAACGTGCTAGTGACACCCCTGCTTTTCATTGGGGGGATGGTGCATCGTCTGCCAAGTCTTTTGCTTTCGTAGTGAGTGATTTTCGTGTGCAAGTTCGGTACTAGTCCCTCTAGGATTTTCCAGGTGTATATAATCATGTATCTCTCCCTCCTGCGTTCCAGGGAATACAGGTTTAGAAACCTCAAGCGCTCCCAGTAATTGAGGTGTTTTATCTCCGTTATGCGTGCCGTGAAAGTTCTCTGTACATTTTCTAGGTCGGCAATTTCACCTGCCTTGAAAGGTGCTGTTAGAGTGCAGCAATATTCCAGCCTAGATAGAACAAGTGACCTGAAGAGTGTCATCATGGGCTTGGCCTCCCTAGTTTTGAAGGTTCTCATTATCCATCCTGTCATTTTTCTAGCAGATGCGATTGATACAATGTTATGGTCCTTGAAGGTGAGATCCTCCGACATAATCACTCCCAGGTCTTTGACGTTGGTGTTTCGCTCTATTTTGTGGCCAGAATTTGTTTTGTACTCTGATGAAGATTTAATTTCCTCATGTTTACCATATCTGAGTAATTGAAATTTCTCATCGTTGAACTTCATATTGTTTCCTGCAGCCCACTGAAAGATCTGGTTGATGTCCGCCTGGAGCCTTGCAGTGTCTGCAATGGAAGACACTGTCATGCAGATTCGGGTGTCATCTGGAAAGGAAGACACGGTGCTGTGGCTGACATACTTGTCTATGTCGGATATGAGGATGAGGAACAAGATGGGAGCTAGTACTGTGCCTTGTGGAACAGAGCTTTTCACCGTAGCTGCCTCGGACTTTACTCTGTTGACGACTACTCTCTGTGTTCTGTTAGTGAGGAAATTATAGATCCATCGACCGACTTTTCCTGTTATTCCTTTAGCGCGCATTTTGTGCGCTATTACGCCATGGTCACACTTGTCGAAGGCTTTTGCAAAGTCTGTATATATTACATCTGCATTCTTTTTGTCTTCTAGTGCATTTAGGACCTTGTCGTAGTGATCCAGTAGTTGAGACAGACAGGAGCGACCTGTTCTAAACCCATGTTGCCCTGGGTTGTGTAACTGATGGGTTTCTAGATGAGTGGTGATCTTGCTTCTTAGGACCCTTTCAAAGATTTTTATGATATGGGATGTTAGTGCTATTGGTCTGTAGTTCTTTGCTGTTGCTTTACTGCCCCCTTTGTGGAGTGGGGCTATGTCTGTTGTTTTTAGTAACTGAGGGACGACCCCCGTGTCCATGCTCCCTCTCCATAGGATGGAAAAGGCTCGTGATAGGGGCTTCTTGCAGTTCTTGATGAACACAGAGTTCCATGAGTCTGGCCCTGGGGCAGAGTGCATGGGCATGTCATTTATCGCCTGTTCGAAGTCATTTGGCGTCAGGATAACATCGGATAGGCTTGTGTTAATCAAATTTTGTGGCTCTCTCATAAAAAATTCATTTTGATCTTCGACTCTCAGTCTGGTTAGCGGCTTGCTAAAAACTGAGTCATATTGGGACTTGAGTAGCTCACTCATTTCCTTGCTGTCATCTGTGTAGGACCCATCTTGTTTAAGTAGGGGCCCAATACTGGGCGTTGTTCTCGATTTTGATTTGGCATAGGAGAAGAAATACTTTGGGTTTCTTTCGATTTCATTTATAGCTTTTAGTTCTTCCCGCGATTCCTGACTCCTAAAGGATTCTTTTAGCTTAAGTTCGATGCTTGCTATTTCTCTGACCAGTGTCTCCCTGCGCATTTCAGATATATTGACCTCTTTTAGCCGCTCTGTTATTCTTTTCCGTCGCCTGTAAAGGGAGCGCCTGTCTCTTTCTATTTTACATCTACTCCTCCTTTTTCTTAGAGGAATAAGCCTTGTGCATACATCGAGTGCCACCGAGTTAATCTGTTCTAGGCATAAGTTTGGGTCTGTGTTGCTTAGTATATCTTCCCAGCTTATATCGGTTAGGACTTGGTTTACTTGGTCCCACTTTATGTTTTTGTTATTGAAGTTGAATTTGGTGAATGCTCCCTCGTGACTAGTCTCATTTTGTCGGTCTGGGGCTCCTCGCATACATGTCTGAACCTCAATTATGTTGTGATCTGAGTATATTGTTTTTGATATGGTGACATTTCTTATCAGATCATCATTGTTAGTGAATATGAGGTCTAGTGTATTCTCCAGTCTAGTAGGCTCTATTATTTGCTGGTTTAAATTGAATTTTGTGCAGAGATTTAAAAGCTCGTGTGAGTGTGAGTTTTCATCAGAGCTGCCTCCTGGTGTTATTTCTGCAACAATATTATTTGCTATATTCCTCCATTTTAGGTGCCTTAAGTTGAAATCCCCCAGGAGCAAGATGTTGGGTGCAGGAGCTGGAAGATTTTCCAGACAGTGGTCAATTTTTAACAGCTGTTCCTGGAATTGCTGGGATGTTGCATCCGGAGGCTTGTAGACTACCACAATGACTAGGTTTTGGTTCTCGACCTTTACTGCTAAAACTTCCACTACGTCATTTGAGGCATTAAGCAGTTCTGTGCAAACAAGTGACTCTGCAATGTACAGGCCAACCCCCCCCTTTTGCCTGTTCACTCTGTCACATCTGTATAGGTTGTAACCTGGGATCCATATTTCATTGTACAAGTGATCCTTTATGTGGGTCTCAGTGAAAGCCGCGAACATTGCCTTTGCCTCTGCAAGCAGTCCACGGATGAAAGGTATTTTGTTGTTTGTTGCTGGCTTTAGACCCTGTATATTTGCAAAGAAGAATGTTATCGGACTGGTGGTATTGTTGGTACTGGGGGGGGATTTTTTTTCCGGCATTAGTATCTGTATCTGTTGGTTTGGAGTGGAGGCCATCGACTGTTTACCTGGAGTTTACCTGGAGAGAGTTCCGGGGGTCAACGCCCCCGCGGCCCGGTCTGAGACCAGGCCTCCTGGTGGATCAGAGCCTGATCAACCAGGCTGTTGCTGCTGGCTGCACGCAAACCAACATACGAGCCACAGCCCGGCTGATCCGGAACTGACTTTAGGTGCTTGTCCAGTGCCAGCTTGAAGACTGCCAGGGGTCTGTTGGTAATCCCCCTTATGTGTGCTGGGAGGCAGTTGAACAGTCTCGGGCCCCTGACACTCATTGTATGGTCTCTTAACGTGCTAGTGACACCCCTGCTTTTCATTGGGGGGATGGTGCATCGTCTGCCAAGTCTTTTGCTTTCGTAGTGGGTGATTTTCGTGTGCAAGTTCGGTACTAGTCCCTCTAGGATTTTCCAGGTGTATATAATCATGTATCTCTCCCTCCTGCGTTCCAGGGAATACAGGTTTAGGAACCTCAAGCGCTCCCAATAATTGAGGTGTTTTATCTCCGTTATGCGCGCCGTGAAAGTTCTCTGTACATTTTCTAGGTCGGCAATTTCACCTGCCTTGAAAGGTGCTGTTAGTGTGCAGCAATATTCCAGCCTAGATAGAACAAGTGACCTGAAGAGTGTCATCATGGGCTTGGCCTCCCTAGTTTTGAAGGTTCTCATTATCCATCCTGTCATTTTTCTAGCAGATGCGATTGATACAATGTTATGGTCCTTGAAGGTGAGATCCTCCGACATGATCACTCCCAGGAATGACTGGATTTGGTGTACGATTTCTGCCATTTCCTGCCAGTTTTTTTTCCTTCCTGGCACTAAAAAACCTCTCCCTCTTGAGTGGCTGTGGCTACCCAGGTTTTCCCATGGCCTGGATGTTTTGTATCTTTTTGTCCCCTTTAGATGGTATGCCTGGCAATTTAAGTTATAGCACAGTCTTGGCTATCCGCGGTAAGATTTGCAAACAGCTTTGGTGGGTCTACCCTTAAAGTACTAAGTCCACAGACAACAAGAGGAGGCAGTTCACCTCCATATGTTAAGGTGACACTACCATGCAGCTTCTGAAAGTCCTGACCAAGGATAACATCAGAGCACAGTTGTGGCAGAATAGCTAAATGTACATCTTGATAATCCTTTCCATTAACTCTGAGATTTACCTTACAAAACCCTAAGGTCTGAATAGAGAGAGATGCTGATGCCATGGAAACGGTACCTGATGAGTGATGTACAGTCAAGGAGTGGCGTTTAACTAAGTCAAGATTGATGAAACTCTCTGAGCTGCCACTATCAATAAGACCATCTACTTCTGTTCCATTGATGAATACTTTCACAACTGCCTTTGACAGTGAATTTGGAGTAGCCGCAGAAGTCACTGTTGCTAGTGTCGCATGATCACTGGAATGTGTGGAGGCACTAGCTCTTGTAGATGCATTAGCACGACATACTTCAGCCAAGTGACCTTTCTTGTGGCATTTACGGCACATTGCTTCACGAGCAGGACACTTTGGACGTGGATGTCTTGAAAAACCACAAAAGAAACACACCGTACCTGCTGCTGCTGTCACTGAGGCAGGTTCCACAGTAACTTCATTGCAAGAGTCTTGGTCAGGAATTGCAGCACTTACCACTCGAGAAGGCTGAGTGGTGCTGTATACTTCAGAATTCTTCTGGGCTGAATCTAGAGCTCTTGCCTGGTCAAAGGCAGCGGCTAAGTCGAGAGTTTTATTCTCCAGTAAATGCTGCCTTATTATTGGTGATTGCAGGCCACTGATAAAAGTATCCCAGATGGACTCTTCACAATACTGAGCAGCTGTCACTGCTTGGAAGTGACAGTCCTTACCTAAAATTTTCAGTGCTTGAAGGTATTCCTATAAGGATTCATCAATCTGCTGGCAGCGAGTTGCAAGGCGATAGCGTGCAAAGATTTCATTTGAGGGTTTTGATAGCATCTTCGTAGGTATTACATCAGAAATAGCCTCATATATCTTAGGTGACACAAAATTGATGAGCAGACTTAGTTTATCTAGATCTTCTTTAGGAAGGGCTCCCAAGAAGTTTTCGAAAGTCTTAAACCAGTGCTTCCATTCCTGAGCAGCCGTTGATAAGCTGGGGTCACAGTCTAGCCTCTCAGGTTTCAGTAAACACTCCATGTTGTGATGTAGTCTAGCGCAGGATCACTACCAGGTAGCCCAGGAACCGTTCTATGTTCAATAAATTGTTGTGATAGAAACACAGGCCTTATCTCTAGGCTTTATTGAACATAGAATCTTCATAGTACTTCTGCAACAACAAAATATAATGACTAGTACATCTAATAACGGCTTCTACAGGGATGGTGATGTCTTGCTTATGTCAAGAGAAAAGTTATAACTACAGGCCACATATTTAAACTCACCATGTAATCTGCATCACTAATATAGGGATAGTAGAAGAGAAGAGAATCACACACCATGTGTTGGCGCCTATGACACACACCAAACTGTTGTTGTTGTTAAGGGCCCCGAGAGGTGGTGCAGTATTATCCTGCTGCTGCTCCCCACAGGAGCAGTATCACTACACATTGCAAACTGAATTGTTTGCAATCCTAATGGCGCTAAAGCTAACCTATGACACTGAGCTTGACTCTATCATCATTACTGATTCTATGTCATCATTGAAGGCTCTTAACTCATATAATGACTCCAACAACATGCTCATTGGAGAACCCAGGTATAGATTCTCAAAAATCAGGGACAAAGGGATTGATGTACAATTGCTATGGATCCCATCACGCATTGGATTACTCCTTCATGATAAAGTTGATATGTTAGCCAAGAAGAGTACCCAGAAGAAGAATGTAGAATATAACTGGGGTACATCTGTGTCTAGCATTAGGAATAATATTAGGAGAGAAGTAAATAACGAAAATGATTGTTATAGGAATGCAGTTAGATGCCTGAGTAGAGCTATAACCCACTATGATAACATGAACGTAGATAAGTATGTTTATGGAGCAAATTGCAATGTGAACAGACTGACTGATGTTGTAGTGGCCAAACTTAGGCTTGGTTACAAGTACTTCTGGCAGCTTAGGAGACACACAGATGATGATCAAACTAAATGCAAATTATGTGATCAGGCATATAGTCGCTGTCTTGAACACTATGTGCTTAATTGTCCACTTATTGAGGAATACAGAGACAGACAGTAAAATAACCTATGTGGCATGTCAAGATATCTTATTAATGAAAATAAGATAACAGATATACTAAGCAAATTTCCTAAATTTGCTTGTAATAGATAAGTGAACTGTAGATATGTATATATAAACCCATATGTACACCTGTTAATCCTTTTGGGGCCTAGTTCCTAGGCCTTTTGTGTATCCATATGCTCTTGCGCTACCGTCCCCATTATTATTATTATAATCAAAAAGAAGCGCTAAGCCACAAGGGCTATACAGCACCACCATCCCCAGGATGGATATGGAGTGCACAATAAACTAGCCACTTCAGTGGCAAAATCTAAAAATCTGCTCAAGACACATTCCATTAAGAAAAAGAAAGGGAAGATGTAAACTAGAAAGAGAGAGACGTTCCCTATACAGACGAAGGCGAAGAGTCACAAAGCTGCTGAGTGGGGTCAATATATCTGAAATACGAAGGGATGCACTAGTCAATGAAATTGCAAATATCGAACTTAAGCTGAAGGAATCTTATAGGAGACAAGAATCACTGGAAGAACTAAAAGCCATAAAGGAAATTAAAAAAAAATACTTCTTCTCTTATGCCAAATCTAAGGAAAAAACAACATCCAGTATTGGGCCCCTGCTTAGGCGGGATGGCACATACACAGATGATAGCCAAGAAATGGGTGAGATACTAAAGTCCCAGTACGACTCAGTGTTCAGTGATCCACTACCCACTCTAAGGGTCGACAATCTAAATTAATTCTTTATGAACGAAACCCAAAATTTGGTCATCCCAAAACTCTCGGATATTATTCTAACTCCACAAGATTTTGAAGAGGCAATTAATGACATGCCCATGCACTTTGCCCCAGGCCCAGACTCGTGTAACTCCGTGTTCATCAAGAATTGCAAGAAGCCCCTATTGCATGCTTTCAGCATTTTATAGAGAGAGAGCATGGACACAGGGGTCATCCCACACATACACTAAAAACAACAGACATAGCCCCACTCCACAAAGGTGGCAGTAAAGCAATTGCAAAGAACTACAAGCCCATGATGACACTCTTCAGGTCGCTTGTTCTCTCTAGGCTGGAATATTGCTGCACACTAACAGCACCTTTCAAGGCAGGTGAAACTGCTGACCTAGAAAATGTAGAGAACCTTCACGGCGCGCATAACTGATATAAAACACCTCAATTACTTGGAGCGCTTGAAGTTCCGGAGCCTGTACTCCCTGGAACACAGGCGGGAGAGATACATGATTATATACACCTGGAAAATCCTAGAGGGACTAGTACCAAACTTGCACACGAAAATCACTCACTACGACTGCAAAAGACTCGGCAGACGATGCACCATCCCCCAATGAAAAGCAGGGGTGTCACTAGCACGTTAAGAGACAACACAGTAAGTGTCAGGGGCCCGAGACTGTTCAAATGCCTCCCGGCATACATAAGGGGGATTACCAATAGACCCCTAGCTGTCTTCAAGCAGGCACTGGACAAGCACCTAAAGTCGGTACCTGACCAGCCGGGCTGTGGTTCGTACATTGGATTGCGTGCAGCCAGCAGTAACAGCCTGGTTGATCAGGCCCTGATCCACCATGAGGCCTGGTCACAGACCGGGCTGCGGGGGCGTTGACCCCTGGATCTATCTCCAGGTAAACTCTAGTGTTTTATGCCTCGTGTTATGCTTGTGTGTTCTGTTGAAAGTGTCTAGAAGTCTGAGTGGAGGGGTAATATTGAAGTTTAATGTTCTGTATATATAGTAGGCACAGTAGTAAGTGTGTTTATTTTGTATATTAAGTAAGTTCAAGTTTTTGAAGAGTGGTGGTGTGTGTTGTCTGCCGCTGGAGTTCGTGGTCATCCGCACCGGCGCTTTATGTTGGGTTAGTAAAGATTTTGGGTGTTTGGTTGTGGTAGATCCCCAAGCACAAATACCATAGGTGAGTTAAGGTTATATTAAAGAGTGATATAAAGAAAGGAGTGCCCTTTGGGGGTACATAGTATCGTATCTTGGAAAGGATACCTACTGTTTTGGAATTTTTTTTAGCTATATGCTGGATGTGGGTCTGAAATTTAAGATTACAGTCAAGGTGAAGACCTAGAAATTTGCCCTCAGTGAGTCTTGTAATGGGTAAACCATTTATTGATATGTTTAGCTGGCTATTTAATGCTGTTTCCAAAAAGCATGAAGTAGGTTTTGTCTATAATGAGAGTAAGGTTGTTGGTCGTCATCCAGTTTGATATTTTATGTAGCTCGCTGTTTACAGTGTCACTAAGTATAGCCAGGTTTGGGTGGGAGAAGACGTAAGTGATGTCATCTGCGAACTGAACTGGTTTAAGGAGTCGCGATGTATTTGGGAGGTCATTGATGTAAATAAGGAAGAGGGCGTAGGACACTTCCCTGTGGCACACCAACAACTACAGGTTGAGTACTGGAGGTCACGCCATTTGTGTATACATTCTGGTGTCTACCACTAAGATAAGATTTTAGGTAATTGAGAGAGTGTCCTCTGACCCCGTAATGCTCTAGTTTTAGGTGCTAGATATTGTGGTCTACTGTATCAAATGCTTTCCGTAGGTCTATGAAGAGCCCCCAGAAGATATTCACTTTTCTCATTGCTGTATATAGTAATTCAAGCATCTGCTGAGGCTTGGCGAGGGGAGTCCGCCTGGTCTGTTTGGGAACTTTCAAGTTTCTGTTTATATTTACGAAGGGACTCGAGTTTCCTTTTCTTTCCTGGTTCAGCTTTGGGCAATGTATCTTTCCCGTACATCAAAAACTGGGGCCGGGTACTGCCTAAGTTGCCAGTGGACCTTATAAACCTGGTCTGTTTGGGAACTTTCAAGTTTCTGTTTATATTTACGAAGGGACTCGAGTTTCCTTTTCTTTCCTGGTTCAGCTTTGGGCAATGTATCTTTCCCGTACATCAAGAACTGGGGCCGGGTACTGCCTAAGTTGCCAGTGGACCTTATAAACCCAACAACAACAACAACAACAAGCAAGTGGTGTGTTTATGTTCAAGTGGTGAAGGTTCATGTTTATACTTAAACTCTGCTAGTGCATGTTGTGACTACCTGTGTGACATCATTGTACAATGGAACAAACCATTGAAAAGGCGTAGAATGAGGGCAGATATCACTGAAGTATATAAGAGAAAGACATTAAGAATAAACTATCCAATCAAGAGGAAACTCGAAATTTATTTATTTATTTATTTATTATAAATTTGAGCACACATACAGAGGTACAAAAAAAATACAGGTAAGAGCAGCATGCCAAAGCCACTTATACTATGCATAGCATTACGGGCTGGCTTAAAATTAACTTAAGATTAACTAAAAGATTTTAGATTTTGCCACCGAAGTGGCTAGTTTATTGTGCACCCCATATCCATCCTGTGGACGGTAGCGCGAGAGCATATGGATACACAAAAGGCCTAGGAACTAGGCCCCAAAGGGTTAACAGGAATACATATGGATTTATATCTACATATCTATAGTTCACTTATCTGTTACAAGCAAATTTAGGAAATTTGCTTAGTATATCTGGTATCTTATTTTCATTAATAAGATATCTTGACATGTCACATAGGTTATTATACTGTCTGTCTCTGTATTCCTCAATAAGTGGACAATTAAGCACATAGTGTTCAAGAGAGTGACCATATGCCTGATCACATAATTTACATTTAGTTTGATCATCATCTGTGTGTCTCCCAAACTGCCAGAAGTACTTGTAACCAAGCCTAAGCCTGGCCACTACAACATCAGTCAGTCTGTTCACATTGCAAGTTGCTCCATAAACATACTTATCTACGTTCATGTTATCATAGTGGGTTATAGATCTACTCAGGCTTCTAACTGCATTCCTATAACAATCATTTTCATTATTTACTTCTCTCCTAATATTATTCCTAATGCTAGACACAGTTATACCAAAGTTATATTCTACATTCTCCTTCTCGATACTCTTCTTGGCTAACATATCAACTTTATCATGAAGGAGTAATCCAATGTGTGATGGGATCCATAGCAATTGTACATTAATTCCTTTGTCCCTAATTTTTGAGTATCTATACCTGGCTTCCCCAATGAGCATGTTGTTGGAGTCATTATATGAGTCAAGAGCCTTCAGTGATGACATAGAATCAGTAATGATGATAGAGTCAAGCTCAGTGTCATAGGTTAGCTTTAGCGCCATTAGGATTGCAAACAATTCAGTTTGCAGTGTAGACGCCCAGTTGTTAATTCTTATGCCTAACTCAACAAATTTATTATCGTTCTTAACTAGGGAGGTGGCAACAAGAGCAGATGCAGCCCTGCCAGAAGACTCCTGTTTAGATCCATCAGTGTATATAACTTGTGATAACTTGTTACTACCAGCTAGGTGAGAAATTTCTTCTTGAGCAGTTGCTCTAACAAGAGATTTAAGGAAGGGATTACTAGCAATGAGCTTCTTGGGAGGGACTTGTAGGTATGTGATATTAAATGAACACATCTTCCATGGAGGGGTGAAATGCTCTTGTTGCCTACAGTGATACAGTTCATGCAGGTTATAAAACTTAATGCAATTGCACGTTTTCACAATCCATTTAGATCTGTGTGTATTTACCTCTAGACACTTGGTAAGATTCACTGTGACAGTGTCTGGTTCGTTTCTCAACATTCTAATACCGAGTACAGTGTTAATTTCAACAATCCTATCACTGATACTAGAAATACCAAGCTCCTTCCTCATGTTAAGAACTTTTGTAGATCTGGGACAGCCAAGAATAATCCTGAGAGCTTCATTTTGCATTAACTCCAAGGGTCGGAGAGAACTTTCTCTAGCTAATATCAACATGGGAGCAGCATAATCAATTAAGGACCTAACATAGGCTATGTACATCATTCTCACGATTCTCACATTTGCACCATAGTTGGGATTGTAGCCAGCAACAGCTTTGAGAGCATTTAGCCTAGCTTTACATTTCTTGTTTAGTTGTGGTATAGTGGATTTGTTAAAGGGTACATCTACACCAAGATATCTGTAAGTTTTAACGTAGCTAATGATTTCACCCTGCAAATAGATGGGTGGGGGATGTCGTTTGCTTGTTAATATCTTAGTTTTAGAGGAAGATATTATGAGGCCTAGTCGATTACAAATTGCTTGAACTTCATTAAGAATGGTATTCATCTTCTTATGCCCTGTTGTATGGATCATGATATCATCAGCATAGCTTATAGCTATATGTTTAGGTGAGGCAGGTAGAGCATTTAGGAGAGCATTAATCAGAATATTAAATAGCATGGGACTAAGAACTCCTCCCTGCGGTGTACCTAAAGACATTTCTTTAGAATCACTTCTGAAGCCTTGGTAAAGGACAGAGGATACTCTATTTGACAGGTATCCTATTATCCAGCAGAGTAAGCTACCACCAATATTCATTTTGGCTAATTCATGTAGTATAACGGTTCTGTTCGCAATATCAAATGCAGATTTTAGATCAAGAAAAGTGGTAAAACTAGTAGAGGTGTGTGCAGTGAGAAAAGTGGAAATACAGTTCTGCACACTTTTACCTTTCATGAACCCATAGAGGTAGGGGGAAAGTTGATCTCTGATTCTGTAGTACAGTCTGTTAAGCATCATTCTTTCAAAAGTTTTACAAAGACAACTAGTTAAGGAGATCGGCCTAAATGTATCAGGCTGTTGGGGCTTAGGGATAGGCACAATGAGACTATTGGTCCAGGAAGTAGGAAGAACGCCCTCAATGTAACTGAGATTATACAGTGCCAACAAAGGGTTATCAGGCACGTGATTAACTAAGCAATGATGAAGTCAGTGATAAAACATTAATGTAAACAGATTACTATAAAGCACAAGTGAGTATTACAAAGACAGGTCATATGGTTGCATTCAGTCATATGAAGGATTCTGTTAGGTAGTGTATTTAAAAAATAATAAAGTTAGATTCGGTTTTAGGTTTAACATTTATGTGATATAATTGTGAGAAACATTTAAGATATACAATTTATAAGGTTCAGTTATTCAGTATTTATATGGTTTTGGGTGAGTAAGTGATCTTTGAGTAGGGACTTGAATTTATAAACAGGTAGTGTTTCTTTTATATTTACAGGTAATGAATTCCAGATTTTAGGGCCTTTTATGTGCATTGAGTTTTTGCATAGTGTGAGATGAACACGAGGAACATCAAAGAGTGATCTGTGCCTTGTGTTATGGTCATGTGTTCTGTTGAGGTTGGCAAGGAGATGTTTGAGGGGAGGGTTAATATCAGAGTTAAGTGTTCTATGTATGTAATAGGTGCAGTAATAAGTATGGATGTTTTGTATGGTGAGTAGGTTTAGTGTATTGAATATTGGTGGAGTGTGCTGCCTGTAGTGAGAATTTGTTATCATTCTAACTGCAGCCTTTTGTTGGGTAATTAGTGGTCTGAGATGGTTAATTGTTGTTGAGCCCCATGCACAAATTCCATAGGTGAGATAGGGGTAAATAAGAGAGTGATATAGGGCCAGGAGGGCTGACTGTGGAACATAGTACCGTATCTTCGATAGTATGCCTACAGTCTTGGAAATTTTCTTAGAAATTTGTTGTATATGTGTATGAAATTTGAGTCTATTATCAAGGTGGATTCCTAAGAATTTTCCCTCTGTTAGCTTTGTGATAGGTGATCCGTTTATCATTATGTTAAGAGGGACATCTGTAGCTCTGTTACCAAACTGAATGAAGTAGGTTTTGTCAATGTTTAGTGTAAGTTTGTTAGTCCTCATCCAGGTAGATATTTTCTGTAATTCGGTATTTACAGTATTGGCTAGTGTGACTGGGCTTGGGTGAGAGAAGACGTATGTAGTGTCATCTGCAAATAGTGTGGGTTTGAGTAATTGCGAAGCATTTGGAAGGTCATTTATGTATAGGAGAAAGAGAAGAGGGCCAAGGACACTTCCCTGTGGGACACCAACTGTAATTGGTTGCGCAGAAGAGTTTGCCCCATTTGCGTACACATATTGGCTTTTGTTGCTGAGGTATGACTTGAGGTAGTTGAGGGAGTGCCCTCTTATACCATAGTGTGACAATTTTACGTGGAGCAAGTCATGGTCAACTGTATCAAAAGCTTTACGTAAGTCAATGAAGATCCCCAGTGGGACTTCTTTTTTCTCTATTGCAGTGTATATATGTTCTAGCATGTGTATAATAGCATCATTAGTATTTTTATTAGGCCTGAATCCAAATTGGCAGGGGTTGAGTATGTTTTGGGAGATAAGGTAGGAGTAGATTCGTTTATGAATTAATTTTTCGAAGATTTTTGAGAGAGGGTGTAAGTTGGATATTGGCCTATAGTTATTCAACTCTGTTTGGTCTCCTCCTTTGTGGATCGGGGTGACCCTTGCTATTTTGAGTACTGTAGGGAAGGTGGAGGATTCAATGGATTTGTTAAAGAGTGTTGCAATGATTGGAGATAGCACTTGTGACACTTTTTTGTATATAAAGGGTGGTAAGGTACTTAAATCTCCTGCCTTGTTTTTTAGTGCATTGATAATAAGGGAGACTTCGTATGGGTTAGTCAGAGCTAGGAACAGTGTGTTCGGGTAGTTGCCGGTGAGGTAGTCATTTGGTGGGGTATCTGAGCTTGGGATTTTATTGGCAAGGTTTTGTCCTATAGTGGAGAAGAAATCATTGAGTCTGTTTGCTGTTTCTGTTGGTGGGAGTTGGGGTTCATCTGATTTTGCTAATTTTATTTCGCTATTTCGTGATATCTTTTTTGTTCCCAGAATTTCTGATAGGGTTTTCCAGGTCTTTTTTATATCACCTCGTAAGTTGGATAATCTGTTCTCATAATACAATTTTTTTGCCCTTCTTATCAGGCTGGTTAGGATTGACGAGTAACGTTTTGTTTGGTCTCTGGTTATGTGACCCATTCTGTACTGTTTTTCATATTGGTATTTTGTATTTATGGATTTGAGAATGCTGGGTGTTAGCCAGGGACTGTTCAGTCTCTTTGCTGTCATCTGTTTAGTTTTTTTAGGGCAGTGCTTGTTATAGAGGTATTGGGTCTTTTTTAGAAAATTATTAATACATTCGTCAATATCTGTATAGATTTCTAGCTCAGTGTGCCAATCAATGTTTGCTAATGCTGTTGTGAAGTTATTAATGGCTGCCTCATTGTGAAGTCTGAAGGTGACTTTAGTAGTGTCTTGGGGTAGTTTACCAAGAGTTGTTATGAGGAAAGTAGGGTAGTGGTCTGTGGTATTATCTGTAATTATGCCTGATTTTAAAGGGGATATGGTGTTGGTCCAGATGTGGTCAAGTAGGGAAACACTAGTCTCTGTAACTCTTGTAGGTTTTGTTACTGTTGGTAGTAACATACAGTTACTCATTGTGTTTGTGAATTCAGTAACGTGTGGGTCCTGGTCTTGCAGGAGATTTATATTGAAGTCACCTGAGAGTAGTAAGTGATCTTTGTTCATGCGTGCATCAGTTATCATACTTCCTAGATTTTGACTAAATTGGCTAATGTTTGACTGTGGAACTCTGTAGATGTTTATCAATGTGAGAGGTTTTTGTAGGTATTTGGATTTGAATTTAGCTATTATATATTCCCCATGTTCATCCCTTGTGCAAGTATTAGTGATACATTCTAGTTGGTCTGAGTAGTATATGGCTGTGCCACCCCCTTGTTGGTCTGGCCTACAGTTGTGTATGGCTGTGTAACCAGGAATGGCATAGACATCTGTACTATCAGGCTTTAGCCAGGTTTCAGTTAGTGTAATGATGGACATATTGGCATGTAAGGAATTTAGTAATGCTATGAGGTCATCGTAATGCTTGCTTAAAGATCTGATATTGTAGTTAAAGATAGTTATGTTGTTGTTGGCACTGAGAAGTGCCTTTGATTGTTCTGCAGTGTAGTAATTACAGTAACTGTTTGATTCATTTAAGTCATTAAATAAGAGGTTGGTATCAGGATCAATGCTTGTAATCATAAGATTTGTAGTGAATCTATAGTTAGAATTAAGTATAAAACAAAGTAAATAGTCTTAAGCTAAAAAAGAGCACCTGAATTATTTAACAAATGTAAAATAATGAGCTAAGGGACTAATACAAATAAAGTGATGATCATATAATAGAGCTTGGGAATATGATAGTAGGTAGTACTATAAAGGTAATTTTTTAAAGTTAGAATTATAGTTTAAAATTATAATAAAAAGGGACTAATATAGGTTGTGGTGAACAATAAAGTGGTAATCAAATAAATGAGCTTTGGAATATAATGGCAAAATTGTGAACTTATTCTACTTTAGCACCTGAGAATAGCACCTTGATTATTTTAACAATTGTGGATATATAAACTAGGATAGTTATATAAAGCTAAAATAAAGGAGAAAATATATAAGGGACTAAAATTAAGTAATGGTAAGCAAAGTTAAATGGACAGATGGTAGGAATTATAATATAAACTTATAATATAAAAATACAATTTGAAATGGTACTTGCAATTGCACTAGAGTCTGGTATAGGTTGTTGACAAGATCAAGATTATAACTATAGATTTAAATTGACAAAATAAAATTCACAATTAAAGTACCAAAAGAATAATAGTAAAAAATCACAATGGTAATGTCTTGGTTATAATATGATAGTAAGATGGTAGACAGGTACCCAGGTACACAGGTACAAAGGATAATACAAAGGTTGGGGTTGAATATAAAAACTTGAAAATTTGGCAACAAAATGTTATGGGAAGTATAAAATAATGTTTAATGTACAAAAGTAAAATTGACTGGTAGTAAATATGGTGTTTAATAAAATTTTAGTAAGTAATAATGATTACAAAAAAGTGAAAAAGTAATGTTTATTTCATTCAATATTGCACTGGTAGTTATACTTGAGGTTATATGGCAGTACAAGGTAATTAAGAGTAATCTAGGATAGTAAATGTGGTATTAAAACAGGTAAAGGTAATTAGACAAGTAATGGTTATTAAATGTCAAAAATGTTAAGAGTAAATAGAAATTTTAGTAAAAATTATATTTATTAATTTTAGTAAGTAATATCAATTGATAGTATTTAAAAAAAAAAGAGGTAGTAATATGGACAGAGAAAGTATCAATTCAGCTAATGTTCAAGCGAACAATAGTAAATAAGAAAATCACATAAGGTGATTTATGCTTACTAGTAAAATTACAAAATGAGGTAGTTGAATATTTAATTACTAAGAGATTGTACAATGAAATTTGAACAATAATGGAGCAAAACATACACTACACTACGTAGGCTTTTAAGTTGGACATTGTTTAGTTATTCTCTGTAAGATTAGTATCCCTGAGAAATCGTGATAGATCATTCTCGTTCGTGATTGTGTATGAGTTGTCGATGAGTAGAACAATCTGCCTAGTAGGATCATTAAAGTTAACTAAATCTTAGGCAACTTTAAAACCAGGTTAGATTTATGAGTGAGAAAGGTTGGATTTGAGTAGAACCTGGCTACTTACTTACTTATTTATTCTCAAGGGAGGTGACTTGATGCCTGTGAAAAGCTCTTCATTCAAGGCCATTAACCTTGAAGTGGTTAGTCCCTTAGTCTTCTGGATCAGATCAGAGAAACTAAATGATGAGAAACTCGTACACCTTATTGATATGCGCCAAGATAGCCTTTAGATATATGGATGGAAAGGAGTTAAAAATTTCACATGCTATACATTAGGCCACGCTTGGCATATGTAATGAGTGTGAGCCACACCTAAATAAAATGTAGATTATATAGAAAAATTCCAAAGACACATTATATAGTGGCTCCCAGAGCTAAAAAAAATGACAAGTTAATGTACAAAGAAAATAAGTAAATAAGTTTTATTCAGGTATGACAGAAATAAAGGTAATTTAAGCTTTATTCAGGTAAAAAGAAATATAGCAAATACTCTTTATTCAGGTTAAATTTACATATATTTTAGGTGTTAAATTTATACCATGTTTACATTAAGTACTGGACTATTACATGCATACAGTGTTGATAATTAGATTTATCACTGGATACTCCAACAAAGCAAAATACTGTACTGTGGTTTATTTCTACTGGGGTTCCCTTTGTTGTGTTTAACTATATGTTGTCTTTATATTCAACAAATAATGTAGTACAGTGCTGTACTACACACAATATAAAATGTAAAACTTAGAATAAAAAACAGCTTCTATATGTTAGAACAACAGCTGTATGTTAGAACAAAATAAATATACATTATATAATTAAAGACACTTCTTGCTACACATTAACTTCAGTACCTCTAGTTTCGTAGAATATTAAAAATACAATGTATCACTTCAAAACTAGGGATGCCAAGCCCATGATGACACTCTTCAGGTCGCTTGTTCTATCTAGGCTGGAATATTGCTGCACACTAACAGCACCTTTCAAGGCAGGTGAAATTGCTGACCTAGAAAATGTACAGAGAACCTTCACGGCGCGCATAACTGCAATAAAACACATCAGTTACTGGGAGCGCTTGAAGTTCCTGAACCTGTATTCCCTGGAACACAGGCGGGAGAGATACATGATTATATACACCTGGAAAATCCTAGAGGGACTAGTACCGAACTTGCACACGAAAATCACTCACAACGAAAGCAAAAGACTCGGCAGACGATGCAACATCCCCCCAATGAAAAGCAGGGGTTCCACTAGCACGTTAAGAGACAATACAATAAGTGTCAGGGGCCCGAGACTGTTCAACTGCCTCCCAGCATACATAAGGGGGATTACCAATAGACCCCTGGCTGTCTTCAAGTAGGCACTGGACAAGCACCTAAAGTCGGTACCTGACCAGCCGGGCTGTGGCTCGTACATTGGTTGATCAGGCTCTGATCCACCAGGAGGCCTGGTCACAGACCGGGCTGCGGGGGCGTTGACCCCCGGAACTCTCTCCAGGTAAACTTTCTGCTGCTTTATTATGTATTCCTTCCTTAGCTTGTCTCTTAATGATGTATGCTGTTACTGACCTTGATATGATTATGTAACCCATTCCTGTCTTTTATAACTATAGTAGGAGATACCTGATGTCTGGCTGCATGTAGTGGGTACTGTACTTTCCCTAATACAGTGGACCCCCGCATAACGATTAACTCCGAATGTGACCAATTATGTAAGTGTATTTATGTAAGTGCGTTTGTACGTGTATGTTTGGGGGTCTGAAATGGACTAATCTACTTCACAATATTTCTTATGGGAACAAATTCGGTCAGTACTGGCACCTGAACATACTTCTGGAGTGAAAAAATATCGTTAACCGGGGGTCCACTGTACTGTATTGATTTTGGTTCTTAACAATTTCACAATTGTAAGGAAGTCTAGACTCAATTTGTTACCACTTTTAACCCTCTCAGGGTCCAAAGGCAAAAATCTGAAGGGGTGCCCCAGTTTCCAAGAGATTTTGAAAAAAAAAAAAAAAAAAAATTCTTACAGAATTAAAGATAATATTTTTGTGAAGGTAATAAAACAAAAAAAAATTCTGATCAGTACTTACCGAGATACAGAGGCAGGAAGTTGACCCAAAATGACTGGGTGGCAGCAACATCAGTGACTTCCACAAAATAAAATTTCTTTATTTTATCTTTTTTATACTTTTTTCTTTTCTTTTCTTTTTTTTTTATTTTTCTCATAACATTTGTGGCCTGTGAGACCATTACTGTATATAATGTATACAGGTCTCCCTCAACATTCGCGAGGGTTAGGGGATCAAGAGCCTTGCGAATGTTGAAAAACCGTGAATGTTTGGTGCCCTAATATATTGTAGGGAAATATATTACAATACTGCTTCCTTAACTTGTTGAACCATGAATAATCATAAAATACATGAAAAACGTCGTAAATTGTACTAAATATATACATGTTATGCTTTAATAATGTATGTTATTTAATAACATGTATGTTAATAACATATATGGGAACATATAAATCGTACACCAAATCCAGTCATTCCTGGAGTGGAACCACAGTCGATGGCCTCCACTCCAAACCAACAGATACAGATACTAATGCCGGAAAAAAAATCCCCCCCCAGTACCAACAATACCACCAGTCCGATGACATTCTTCTTTGCAAATATATAGGGTCTAAAGCCAGCAACAAACAACAAAATACCTTTCATCCGTGGACTGCTTGCAGAGGCAAAGGCAATGTTCGCGGCTTTCACTGAGACCCACATAAAGGATCACTTGGACAACGAAATATGGATCCCAGGTTACAACCTATACAGATGTGACAGAGTGAACAGGCAAAAGGGGGGGATGGGGTTGGCCTGTACATTGCAGAGTCACTTGTTTGCACAGAACTGCTAAATGCCTCAAATGATGTAGTGGAAGTTTTAGCAGTAAAGGTCGAGAACCAAAACCTAGTCATTGTGGTAGTCTACAAGCCTCCGGATGCAACATCCCAGCAATTCCAGGAACAGCTGTTAAAAATTGACCACTGTCTGGAAAATCTTCCAGCTCCTGCACCCAACATCTTGCTCCTGGGGGATTTCAACTTAAGGCACCTAAAATGGAGGAATATAGCAAATAATATTGTTGTAGTAATAACACCAGGAGGCAGCTCTGATGAAAACTCACACTCACACGAGCTTTTAAATCTCTGCACAAAATTCAATTTAAACCAGCAAATAATAGAGCCTACTAGACTGGAGAATACACTAGACCTCATCTTCACTAACAATGATGATCTGATAAGAAATGTCACCATATCAAAAACAATATACAGTGGACCCCCGGTTAACGATTTTAATCCGTGCAAGAGGGGTAATTGTTATGCGAAATAATCGTTATGTGAATGAATTTTCCCCATAAGAAATAATGGAAATAAAATTAATCCGTGCAAGACACCCAAAAGTATGAAAAAAATTTTTTTTTTACCACATGAAATATTAATTTTAATACACACAAACTGAAAAAGGCATGCACACTTACATGACACTTACTTTTATTGAAGATCTGGTGATGATTGATGGGATTGGAGGAGGGGAGAGCATTATCTTCTTACTGTTTAGAAGGGGAATCCCCTTCCATTAGGACTTGAGGTAGTAAGTCCTTTTCTGGGGTTACTTCCCTTCTTCTTTTAATGCCACTAGGGCCAGCTTCAGAGTCACTGGACTTCTCTCGCACAAGATATCTGTCCATAGTGGCCTGTACCTCTCGTTCCTTTATCACTTCCCTAAAGTGTTTCACAACATTGTCAGTGTACAGGCTGCCAACACGGCTTGCAATAGCTGTGTGAGGGTGATTTTCATCCATGAAGGTTTGCACTTCAAGCCACTTTGCACAGATTTCCTTTATCTTTGTAGTAGGCAACTTCTTCAATTTCTCTCTCCCCTCCTCTGAACCAGTTTCCCCAGGTCTGGCCTCTTGCTCTTGAAGTTGATCTATCAGCTCATCAGTGGTTAGTTCTTCATTGTCCTCCTCCACCAACTCTTCCACATCCTCCCCACTAACCTCCAACCCCAAGGACTTTCCCAATGCCACAATGGATTCCTCAACTGGCACAGGATTCTCAGGGTTAGCCTCAAACCCTTCAAAATCCCTTTTGTCTACACATTCTGGCCACAGTTTCTTCCAAGCAGAGTTCAAGGTCCTCTTAGTCACTTCCTCCCAAGCCTTACCTATAAGGTTTACACAATTGAGGATATTAAAGTGATCTCTCCAAAACTCTCTTAGAGTCAGTTGAGTTTCTGAGGTCATTACAAAGCACCTTTCAAACAGAGCTTTTGTGTACAGTTTCTTGAAGTTGGAAATAACCTGCTGGTCCATGGGCTGCAGGAGAGGAGTGGTATTAGGAGGGAAAAACTTCACCTTAATGAATTTCATGTCCCCATAAAGTCGCTCTGCTATGTCTGTAGGATGACCAGGGGCATTGTCTAACACCAGGAGGCACTTAAGTTCTAATTTCTTTTCAGTTAGGTAATCTTTCACATCGGGGGCAAATGCATGGTGTAACCAGTCATAGAAAAAGTCCCTAGTGACCCATGCTTTACTGTTTGCCCTCCACAGCACACACAAATTTTCCTTGAGGACATTCTTTTGCCTGAACGGTCTGGGAGTTTCAGAGTGATACACTAATAAAGGCTTCACTTTGCAATCACCAATAGCATTGGAACACATCAACAGAGTAAGCCTGTCTTTCATAGGCTTATGTCCTGGGAGTGCCTTTTCCTCCTGAGTAATGTAGGTTCTGCTTGGCATTTTCTTCCAAAACAGGCCTGTTTCATCACAATTAAACACTTGTTCAGGTTTCAGTCCTTCAGTTTCTATGTACTCCTTGAATTCCTGCACATATTTTTCAGCTGCTTTGTGGTCCGAACTGGCAGCCTCACCATGCCTTATCACACTATGTATGCTACTACGCCTCTTAAATCTCTCAAACCAACCTTTGCTGGCCTTAAATTCACTCACATCATCACTAGTTGCAGGCATTTTTTTAATTAAATCCTGATGCAACTTCCTAGCCTTTTCACTTATGATCACTTGAGAGATGCTATCTCCTGCTATCTGTTTCTTATTTATCCACACATCTCAACATCTTCCATCACTTGCGATCTCTGTTTCGAAAACACAGTTAAACCTTTGGCAAGAACAGCTTCCTTGATTGCCTTTTTGTTGCCCACAATAGTAGCGATGGTTGATTGGGGTTTACTATACAACCTGGCCAGCTCGGAGACACGCACTCCACTTTCATACTTATCAATGATCTCTTTCTTCATCTCTATAGTAATTCTCACCCTTATTGCTGTAGGGTTGGCACTAGAAGCTTTCTTGGGGCCCATGGTCACTTATTTTGCAGATAAAATCACCAGAAACACTGTAATAATACGAAATGTTCCGAATGTATGCTTGGATGTTACCGCGGAGGCTGGCTGGTAAACAATGCCACCGGCGGAACATGTGAGGCTGGCTAAGGGCGCACATTAGACGCGTCTCGGACGAACAGCGTTGAGTGGGTTTTTTAGTGGTATGCGAGGCAAAATCTTGGCGATAAAATGTAGCGGTATGCGGATTTAACGTTATGTGATGCCAACAGTATGCGGGGGTCCACTGTATACAGACTTTGCAAAAGCCTTCGACAAGTGTGACCATGGCATAATAGCGCACAAAATGCGTGCTAAAGGGATAACAGGAAAAGTCGGTCGATGGATCTATAATTTCCTCACTAACAGAACACAGAGAGTAGTCGTCAACAGAGTAAAGTCCGAGGCAGCTACGGTGAAAAGCTCTGTTCCACAAGGCACAGTACTCGCTCCCATCTTGTTCCTCATCCTCTTATCCAACATAGACAAGGATGTTAGCCACAGCACCGTGTCTTCCTTTGCAGATGACACCCGAATCTGCATGACAGTGTCTTCCATTGCAGACACTGCAAGGCTCCAGGCGGGCATCAACCGAATCTTTCAGTGGGCTGCAGAAAACAATATGAAGTTCAATGATGAGAAATTTCAATTACTCAGATATGGTAAACATGAGGAAATTAAATCTTCATCAGAGTACAAAACAAATTCTGGCCACAAAATAGAGCGAAACACCAACGTCAAAGACCTGGGAGTGATCATGTCGGAGGATCTCACCTTCAAGGACCATAACATTGTATCAATCGCATCTGCTAGAAAAATGACAGGATGGATAATGAGAACCTTCAAAACTAGGGAGGCCAAGCCCATGATGACACTCTTCAGGTCACTTGTTCTATCTAGGCTGGAATATTGCTGCACACTAACAGCACCTTTCAAGGCAGGTGAAATTGCTGACCTAGAAAATGTACAGAGAACCTTCACGGTGCGCATAACGGAGATAAAACACCTCAATTACTGGGAGCGCTTGAGGTTCCTGAACCTGTATTCCCTGGAACGCAGGCGGGAGAGATACATGATTATATACACCTGGAAAATCCTAGAGGGACTAGTACCGAACTTGCACACGAAAATCACTCACTACGAAAGCAAAAGACTTGGCAGACGATGCAACATCCCCCCAATGAAAAGCAGGGGTGTCACTAGCACGTTAAGAGACCATACAATAAGTGTCAGGGGCCCAAGACTGTTCAACTGCCTCCCAGCATACATAAGGGGGATTACCAACAGACCCCTGGCAGTCTTCAAGCTGGCACTGGACAAGCACCTAAAGTCGGTTCCTGACCAGCCGGGCTGTGGCTCGTACGTTGGTTTGCGTGCAGCTAGCAGCAATAGCCTGGTTGATCAGGCTCTGATCCACCAGGAGGCCTGGTCACAGACCGGGCCGCGGGGGCGTTGACCTCCGGAACTCTCTCCAGGTAAACTCCAGGTATGTTATTAAATACCACAGACTCCACCACTGCGAGTCCCTACTACCCTCCCTCCGACCCCCGCAACTGGCAGCCAGCCTTCCCACCAGTCAGTGTGGTGAGTGTTTTGTTTGTTCATTATTTGCTATTAAACTACAGAATAAATAATGTAAACCCATTCATGACTGCATATTGGAATGGCTATTAGGAACAGTATTAGATGGTGACATCATGTGTTTACTCTTGAACACAGCAAAGAATTGAACATTTCTGCTATTGCTAATAATAACAATAGTAATAATAATAATAATAATAATAATAATAATAATAATAAATACGATATAATTGAAGAAGGAAATTGTACAAAAATACGAGGGAGTGGTTGACACATCGTCTGTGTGACTTTGTTTATGCTGGAGTGAACATTAGTCTCCCTGCTCTTCCAAACATTTCACAATAATTCAGCGGTTGAGGCAGTGGTGTTTAATAACATATATGTTATAAATAATAATAGTACATGTTATTATTAATAACATGTATTATTATTAACATGTATGTAGTATTTAATAACATATATGTTATAAATAATAATAATACATATTAATAACATGTATTATTATTAACATGTATGTTATTAAATACCATTGCCTCAATCACTACCTCTACCACTCCAGTCACACTCAATCTACCATCACCAAACACAATGAATTATTGTGAAATGTTTGGAAGAGCAGGGAGACTAATGTTCACTCCAGCATAAACAAAGTCACACTGACGATGTGTCAATCACTCCCTCGTATTTTTGTACAATTTCCTTCTTCAATTATATCATATTTATTATTATTATTATTATTATTATTATTATTATTATTATTATTATTATTATTATTATTACTATTGTTATTATTAGCTGTAGCAGAAATGTTTAATTCTTTGCAGTGTTCAAGAGTAAACACATGATGTCACCATCTAATACCTGTCCAAATAGCCATTCCAATATGCAGTCATGAATGGGTTTACATTATTTAAACTGTAGTTTAATAGCAAATAATGAACAAACAAAACACTCACCACACTGAGTGGTGGGAGGGCTGGTTGCCAGTTGCTGGGGTCGGAGGGAGGGTAGTAGGGACTCGCAGGTGGCGGGAAACTTAAATATGATTTGGCGGCTGTGAATTTGGCGGTTGAGAATTCGCGAATGTGTGAAGCCCGTGGAAGTTGAAAACGTGAATGTTGAGGGAGACCTGTATATATACACTCACTGTATTGAACACAATAACCGCACTAAAATTATTATTATAATATTGTTTGCCAGTATTGTTTACTACAATAAACATGCACAAATGTTGTATAATACTAATGCTCTATTATATATTTCCATATGTACAGTCACTGGACATGTCTCTAGAACTGCTGCAGGCTGTGGAAGTCCTTGAAACAAGGTACCATGCACAGAGGTACCTTACATTCCTCGCACATAAACCGAGTGTCTGTGATTTTGTTGCCGTCGTTTTGTTTGTGCACATACAACACATCTCTTCTGAACAAATTTCTTCTTAGTTGCAGGAAGCTGTATTATGAAGTGATCACCTTCCCTCCTCAAATGCTTGGGTATTCCTGAGGAGTTTGAGGACGGTTTTGTATAGCAGGTGTTGTTACCTGGTACTTCATTATGAGTTGTCTGACAACAAACAAACAAAATTCACCATACGGTGGTCTGTTGCTGGTTTTCATTTGGTACATATTATATGCATTGAGCATTGAAATGTCCATGAGATGGAAGAAAAGTTTCATGTACCACTTGTAACTCTTACAAACACAATCGACAAAGCCAATCTGCATGTCACATTTGTCAACCAAACGCATGTTTTGTGTATAATCAATCAGTCACTGATTTTCGAATACGTTCATTAGTCACTCTATCAACTTTGCCACTGTCTTGCATATTGTTAGGGTGAACGGCTGTCAACAATGTGACATCTTGTTTGTCATGCCACCATAATGCCATGATGTCATTGGCAGTAAACACCTGCACCTCACCAGCACGAGTGCCTGCTTTGAAACTGGGCCACACACATCTGTCATGTTCACTAGCAAGAAATCACTGAGTAAAGGGCTTGTGTACCAGTTATCAGTATATAATGTATGCCCCTTACCAAGATAAGGTGCCACCATGCTTCTCACTATGTCACCTGAGATACCCAATAACATCCTGGTATCTTTCAGTGTTTTACTTCCTGTGTATACAATAATATCCAATACCAGGCCACTGTCACAGTCACAGAGTACAAACAGTTTTATACCAAAGTGTTTCCTCTTGCTCGGTATATACTGCTTGAATGACAGTCTACCTTTGAACAAAATCAGACTCGTCAGTTACAAGATTCTTGAATGCATAAAAGTACATGATGAACTTTTGTTTGAGATACATAAAAACATTTCTAATCTTGTATAACCTGTCACTTCTGTCAGGCCTGGTTTTGTCAGAGAAGTGCAACATACGTAACAGTAAGATAAACCTGTTCACTGGGATGATTTCACTGAAGGCTGGGGTACCAATTAGCCGATCTGTGGACCAGTATGATTTTATATTATGCTTATAGACATGAGGCATAAGCATTATTATTGCAAAAAGCAAATACATTTCAGTCACAGTTGTCTCTTTCCACCGGTGTAGTCTTGACTGTGGTGATATGATCGTATTTGCCATGGTGTACTCAAAATACTTGTTACTTTCCCTGACAATGGTTTCCATCAAGGGCTGGTCAAAGAATAGCTCAAAGAATTCCAGTTCATTTGCAGTGTGTCCAAGGACACAAGCTGGTAGGATTCCACTTTGAGAGTCATCAAACTGGTGGGGCTTGGTAACAAAATTGGGATTTTTCTGCCAATCCCAGATGCGGTTTGCTGGTGGATACTGGACATCATAAGCAGGTTGTGGTTGTGGTTGTGGTTGTGGTGGGCTGGTGGACGATGCCCCGCTTTGTCCTTGAGCTGAGGAGTCAGCACTGTGGGTCCCAGCCTGGGCTGGCGAGTCATGCTTGGCTGTGGCACTACCACCACCACTACCACTATCACCACCAATACCACCACCTAATGATGCCCGTGGTCTATCCATGCCAAGTGTAGCCACATCATCCTCACTTTCACTGTCTATTCCTGGTGTAGGGCCACGGGATGTTTTCCGGGATGTACTCCGTCCCCTGGGCACTGCATAGGGAACACTACCCGAGCGCATGCGGCCCCGTATATACCGACGCTTCACTGGTGAATATGATTCCTCACTATCACTACTCGAATGATCATCAAGAGCAATAAAATCACTGTCCACATCATTGTCATCATCATTACTGAAGTCTGAAGCCTGGACACGCGAAAATACAGTGGACCCCCGCATAGCGAACGCCTTGCATAGCGAACAATCCGCATAGCGAACGCTTTGTTCGCTAAAATTTTGCCCCGCATAGTGGACAAAAACCCGCTCAGCGACCTTCGTCCGAGACGCGTCCAGTGTGCGCCCTCAGCCAGCCTCACATGTGCCGCCCGTCCCATTGTTTACCAGCCAGCCTCCGCGGTAACATTCAAGCATACACTCGGAATATTTCGTATTATTACAGTGTTTTCGGTGCTGTTTGTGGAAAATAAGTGACCATGGGCCCCAAGAAAGCTTCTAGTGCCAACCCTACACCTCAAAGGGTAAGAATACCCATTGAAATGAAGAAAGAGATCATTGATAAGTATGAAAGTGGAGTACGTATCACCGACCTGGTCAGGTTGTACAAGAAACCAAAATCAACCATCGCTTCTATTGTGGGCAAGAAAACGGCAATCAAGGAAGCTGTTGTTGCCAAAGGTTTAACTGTGTTTTCGAAACAAAGATAGCAAGTGATGGAAGATGTTGAGAGACTCTTATTGGTGTGGATAAATGAAAAACAGCTAGCAGGAGATAGCGTCTCTCAAGCGATCATATGTGAAAAGGCTAGGAAGTTGCATGACGATTTAATTAAAAAAATGCCTGCAACTAGTGATGATGTGAGTGAATTTAAGGCCAGCAAAGGTTGGTTTGAGAGATTTAAGAAGCGTAGTGGCATCCATAGTGTGATACGGCATGGTGAGGCTGCCAGTTCGGACCACAAAGCGGCTGAAAAATATGTGCATGAATTCAAGGAGTACATAGAAACTGAAGGACTGGAACCTGAACAAGTGTTTAATTGTGATGAAACAGGCCTGTTCTGGAAGAAAATGCCAAGCAGGACCTACATTACTCAGGAGGAAAAGGCACTCCCAGGACATAAGCCTATGAAAGACAGGCTTACTTTGTTGATGTGTGCCAATGCTAGTGGTGATTGCAAAGTTAAGCCTTTATTAGTGTATCACTCTGAAACTCCCAGAGCGTTCAGGCAAAAGAATGTCCTCAAGGATAATTTGTGTGTGCTGTGGAGGGCAAACAGTAAGGCATGGGTCACTAGGGAATTTTTCTATAACTGGTTACACCATGCATTTGCCCCCAATGTGAAAGATTACCTAACTGAAAAGAAATTAGACCTTAAGTGCCTCCTGGTGTTAGACAATGCCCCTGGTCATCCTACAGACGTGGCAGAGCGACTTTATGGGGACATGAGCTTCATTAAGGTGAAGTTTTTGCCTCCTAATACCACTCCTCTCCTGCAGCCCATGGACCAGCAGGTCATTTCCAACTTCAAGAAACTGTACACAAAAGCTCTGTTTCAAAAGTGCTTTGAAGTGACCACAGACACTGGATTGACTCTAAAAGAGTTTTGGAAGGATCACTTTAATATCCTCAGTTGTGTAAACCTTATAGGTAAGGCTTGGGAGGGAGTGACTAAGAGAACCTTGAACTCTGCTTGGAAGAAACTGTGGCCAGAATGTGTAGACAAAAGGGATTTTGAAGGGTTTGAGGCTAACCCTGAGAGGAGTAGTATACCAGTTGAGGAATCAATTGTGGAATTGGGGAAGTCCTTGGGGTTGGAGGTTAGTGGGGAGGATGTGGAAGAGTTGGTGGAGGAGGACAATGAAGAACTAACCACTGATGAGCTGATAGATCAACTTCAAGAGCAAGAGGCCAGACCTGGGGAAACTGGTTCAAAGGAGGGGAGAGAGAAATTGAAGGAATTGCCTACTTCAAAGATTAAGGAAATGTGTGCAAAATGGCTTGAAGTGCAAACCTTTTTTGATGAAAATCACCCTCACACAGCTATTGCAAGCCGTGCTGGTGACTGTTACAATGACACTGTTGTGAACCACTTTAGACAAATCATAAAGGAACGAGAGGTACAGGCCACTATGGACAGATATGTTGTGCGAAAGAAGTCCAGTGACTCTGAAGCTGGTCCTAGTGGCATTAAAAGAAGAAGGGAAGTAACCCCAGAAAAGGACTTGCTACCTCAAGTCCTAATGGAAGGGGATTCCCCTTCTAAACACTAACACTCTCTCTCCCCTCCTCCCATCCCATCAATCATCACCAGATCTTCAATAAAAGTAAGTGTCATGTAATTGTGCATGCCTTTTTCAGTTTGTGTGTACTAAAATTAACATTTTTTTGTGGTAAAAAAAATTTTTTTTCATACTTTTGGGTGTCTTGCACGGATTAATTTTATTTCCATTATTTCTTATGGGGAAAATTAATTCGCATAGCGAACATTTCGCATAACGACCAGCCCTCTTGCACGGATTAAGTTCGCTATGCGGGGGTCCACTGTATTAGTTTTCTCTTGCGACGAGGTACAACTGAATGCGACTGAGACGTGCCCACACCAGAGGTAGAAGTTTGAGGATCGTCAGGATTTTCTGCACTACAGTGGAGCCCCAGTTCGCGATACTAATCCGTTCCTGAGAGCTCATCGTAAACCAAAAATATCGGAAAGCGAATCAATTTTCCCCATAAGAAATAATGGAAATCAAATTATTCCGTGCATGACACCCAAAAGTATGAAAAAAAAACTTTTACCACATGAAATATTAAGTTTAATGCAATAGAATAGTAATTACAATAACAACAATAACAATAAATAACAATAAATAACGAAAGAATAATTGACACTTACCTTTAATGAAGATCTGGTGATGATTGATGGGATGGGAGGAGGGGAGAGTGTGGATGGTGTTAGCATTTAGAAGGGGAATCCCTCTCCATTAGGACTTGAGGTAGCAAGTCCTTTTCTGGGGTTACTTCCCTTCTTCTTTTAATGCCACTAGGACCAGCTTGAGAGTCACTGGACTTCTGTCGCACAACATAACTGGCAGCCTCACCATGCCTAATCACACTAAGTATGCCACTACGATTCTTAAATCTTTCAAACCAACCTTTGCTGGCCTTAAATTCACTCACATCACCACTAGTTGCAGGCAATTTCTTTACCAAATCGTCATGCAACTGCCTAGCCTTTTCACAAATGATTGCTTGAGAGATGCTATCTCCTGCTATCTGTTTTTCATTTATCCACACCAGTAACAGTCTCTCAACATTTTCTAACACTTGCGGTCGCTGTTTCGTAATCACAGTTGCACCTTTTGCAAGAACAGCTTCCTTGATTGCCATTTTCTTGCTCACTATAGTAGAGATGGTTGATTGGGGTTTACTATACAACCTGACCAGCTCCGACACACGCACTCCACACACCCTTGGTCTCAAAGGGATGGCACTGGGAGCTTTCTTGGGGCCCATGGTGGCTCATCGTAAACCAAAAATATCGGAAAGTGAATCAATTTTCCCCATAAGAAATAATGGAAATCAAATTAATCCGTGCATGACACCCAAAAGTATGAAAAAAAAACTTTTACCACATGAAATATTAAGTTTAATGCAATAGAATAGTAATTACAATAACAACAATAACAATAAATAACAATAAATAACGAAAGAATAATTGACACTTACCTTTAATGAAGATCTGGTGATGATTGATGGGATGGGAGGAGGGGAGAGTGTGGATGGTGTTAGCATTTAGAAGGGGAATCCCTCTCCATTAGGACTTGAGGTAGCAAGTCCTTTTCTGGGGTTACTTCCCTTCTTCTTTTAATGCCACTAGGACCAGCTTGAGAGTCACTGGACTTCTGTCGCACAACATAACTGGCAGCCTCACCATGCCTAATCACACTAAGTATGCCACTACGATTCTTAAATCTTTCAAACCAACCTTTGCTGGCCTTAAATTCACTCACATCACCACTAGTTGCAGGCAATTTCTTTACCAAATCGTCATGCAACTGCCTAGCCTTTTCACAAATGATTGCTTGAGAGATGCTATCTCCTGCTATCTGTTTTTCATTTATCCACACCAGTAACAGTCTCTCAACATTTTCTAACACTTGCGGTCGCTGTTTCGTAATCACAGTTGCACCTTTTGCAAGAACAGCTTCCTTGATTGCCATTTTCTTGCTCACTATAGTAGAGATGGTTGATTGGGGTTTACTATACAACCTGACCAGCTCCGACACACGCACTCCACACACCCTTGGTCTCAAAGGGATGGCACTGGGAGCTTTCTTGGGGCCCATGGTGGCTTATTTTGCAAAAACAGGCACCAAAAACAGTGATAATATGGATAATATGGAATGTACTGAATGGATCCTTAGATGCGCGCACACTGACTGGCTTGTAAACACTGGCACACACAGGGCAGTTCAGGCCACACATGGACACGTCTCGTATGAACCACATCGCATACCGGGTTTTGTATCGGGAAGCGAGGCAAATTTTCTGCGATATAATGCATCGGTTACCGGATTTATCGGATACCGATAGCATCGCGAACCAGGGGTCCACTGTATTTTCAATATCCTGGTCATTGCTTTCGGTCATTAATTGATCAAAGCCTTAGAATTCTTCATTTCCACTGCCATGAGAGTCAGAACTATCAGTTACGAAGAGGAGAGTCCCAATTTGCCTCAGAGTGAGAGCTGCCTTGCAGCGAGGCATGGTGAGCAAAGGTTACTGAGGCAGCGTTCCCACAATGCCCTGCGGGTGCCTAGAATTTTTGTTTACAGTGCACACACACCACGCAGGCCCATTCTCTCAGATGTAGGCCTATCAGCTTTCTCGCGCTAAATTTGACGCCGCTAGAATTTTGGCGTAGATCTATAGTTTGGACCCTCAACGTATAGCCATAGATCTACGGCACGGACCCTGAAAAGGTTAATAACATGGTTTAGTTTAAACTATGTCACTCTGCTACTTTTAGAATCTCAATTTTTTGCAGTTCAGCCTGGCCTTCATATTTTTCTGCACCCATTTCCTGGATAAATGTTACCCTTTAACCCTTTTAGAGTCCGTGCCGTAGATCTACAGCTTTACATTGAGGGTCCAAAGTGTAGATCTACGCCATGAGCTCAGCTCACTCTGATAAGCAGTGAGCGGTAAATTTGGGCCTAGATATGAGAGAATACATCTATGTGGTATGTGTGCACCACATAAAAATATCCTGCAGCACACAGTGCATAATGAGAGAAAAAACTGAGACCGTAATTTTCGATTAAAACCAATTTTGCAGTGTTTTTTTGTATGTTTTTTATAGTTGTATTTGCGATTTCTTGGTCTCATTTGATAGAATGGAAGATATATTACAGAAATAGAGATGATTTTGATTGGTTTTAGTACTGAAAATGGTTTGAAATTGAGCTCAAAGTAGCGGAAATGTTAAATTTCTGCCGATGTTCAAGAGTAAACAAATGACCGCACACGTCTAATACACATCAGCTGGTGGGTCTAATATATGTTCACAAATGTGCTGATATTATTTATACAATTATTACAATATTGCATGACAGTAAATCTTCTATTTTTTGGTTTGAATAAAAATTCATTATGTGAATTAAAAATCAAAATGGAATTCATTTGTAAAGCCTGAGAACATAACTAATGAATAGAGGAAATGTTATTTAGTGCCAGGAATTCCTGCATTGTTAATTCTGGACCCTATTTTGAAATTGGAATATTTTGAACTTATCACTAAATTGGCCAAATTACCAATTTCCAATCACATTATTTTGTAGTTGAAAGAGTTGAGTTGGCAATTTCTTGTGCTGAATTGATAGAATAGAAATATTACTAGTGAAATAGCTAAGAATTTGGTCAACTGGAATAAGGTAATTGGCCTAAAATAGGAGTCAAAGTCAGCAAAATCGTCGATGCGTAAATATCACTGACACATCAAAATTTGCGAGAGCATAATTTCGTCAATTTTCCATCAAATTTCATACTTTTTTGTTTTATTACCTTCAGAAAAAGATTCTCTTCTATTTCATAAGAAAAAATAAAAAAATAATTTTTTGAAAATTCTTGGACACTGAGTGCACTTTGAAATTTGGCCTCTGGACCCTGAAAGGGTTAACTTTGATAATTTGCAGCTGTTCAGACTTTTTGTTAGACGAAGGCACCCTCATGAGCACCCTCATGTCTGATAAGAGAACACATAATAAACTCCAACTATGTATAATAACATGAGAAAAGAGATAAAAATTTCATAGCACCATGAATAGGTTAAACAAAAGAGCAACACATTTTCAAAAAAAAAAAAAACTAGAAAGAATACTAAGAAAAGTGTTTTACAGATAGTGGTGGCCTTCTGGAATAGGGTGCAAGGAGGTAATAAGTGTTATAACCACTAGAAATTTAAAAAAAAGTATATGCTAAATAAAAAACTGCCTGCACACTTTCTGTCTTGTTTACTGAGGAAATTTTATGCCTCTTAGTAGTTCTGGGGATTATTTTTCCCGCAGATTGATCTCAGACCAGTGGAAAGGAAGTATCACAGGATTAAGACCTATTAAGAAGCATATAGGAAAATAAAGGTATGTGTATCCTGAAAGTAAATAGAGGTTTGTAAAATCTGCCTGTCATCTTACATGTTAATCATACAGAAAGAAAAGATCATCAATCCTGCTAGACTGTATAAAATAAATAGGTTTCCATTTTACTCTCATTTGACAGGAAGGCAGTGTTTTGATAGATGGGTGGTGTCCATTAACCTACTAGGACAGTATAAAACTGTGGATGAGTTTTTATCTGTGCTGTGAAGATAAAAACACTAAAACTGAACATTGTAATGTACTTTGCTAAAGTTGTGGCAAGCATGATCCTGCTAGAAATCCATGGTGATATGTGCTATGTTGTTGTGGTTTACCATAAAATTTGAAACTAAGCATCTCACTACTTTCTCAGAGACATTGTGATGTATAATATCTGCTACTTTGTAATTTTTGTCTATGTCTGCATATTGTAAGGGCACTGGTATTTCACCTAGTTTAAGATCTTTCTCCAAAAAACACTAGAGGTATGTTGTACTTCTATATAAACTAGATGTAGTACAGTGGTACCCCGAGTTTCGTACAGCTCCCAACTCGAACACTTATGTAAGTGTATTATTGTAAGTTCTTTTTTTAAGTGTACAGTGGACCCCCACCTTACGATGGCATCATGTTACATTAAATCCACCATACGATACATTTTAATGCAAAAATTTTGCCTCACCTCACGCTAAAAAACTCGCCTCGCGCGATTTGTCCGAGACACGTCCCACGCGTGGCCTGAGCGCGCCTCAGCTGCCCCGTGGGTACCAGTGTTTACAAGCCAGCCAGTGCGGTCGCATCCACACATACAATCGGAACATTTCATATTATCACAGCGTTTTTAGTGATTGTACCTGCAAAATAAGTCACCATGGGCCCCAAGAAAGCTTCTAGTGCCAGCCCTGCAGTAAAAAAGGTGAAAATTACTATGGAAATGAAGAAAGAGATAATTGCTAAGTACGAAAGTGGAGTGCGTGTCTCGGAGCTGGCCAGATTGTATACCAAACCCCAAACAACCATCGCTACTATCGTGGCCAACAAAACGGCAATCAAGGAAGCTGTTCTTGCAAAAGGTGCAACTTTGTTTTCGAATAAGAGATCGCAAGTACTCGAAGATGTTGAGAGGCTGTTATTGGTGTGGATAAACAAAAAACAGATATCAGGAGATAGCATCTCTCAAGTGATCATATGTGAAAAGGCTAGGAAGTTGCATGAGGATTTAATTAGAAAAATGCCTGCAACTAGTGGTGATGTGAGTGAATTTAAGGCCAGCAAAGGTTGGTTTGAGAGATTTAAGAATCGTAGTGGCATACATAGTGTGATAAGGCATGGTGAGGCTGCCAGTTCAGACCACAAAGCGGCTGAAAAATATGTGCAGGAATTCAAGGAGTACATAGACAGTGAAGGACTGAAACCTGAACAAGTGTTTAATTGTGACGAAACAGGCCTGTTTTGGAAGAAAATGCCAAACAGGACGTACATTACTCAGGAGGAAAAGGCACTCTCAGGACATAAGCCTATGAAAGACAGGCTTACTCTGTTGATGTGTGCTAATGCTAGTGGTGATTGCAAAGTGAAGCCTTTATTGGTGTATCACTCTGAAACTCCCAGAGTGTTCAGGAGAAACAATGTCCTCAAGGCTAATTTGTGTGTGCTGTGGAGGGCAAACACTAATGCATGGGTCACTAGGGACTTTTTCTATGACTGGTTACACCATGCATTTGCCCCCACTGTGAAGAATTACCTCCTGGAAAATAAATTGGACCTTAAGTGCCTCCTGGTATTAGACAATGCTCCTGCTCATCCTACAGACTTGCCAGAGCGACTTTCTGGGGACAGGAGCTTCATTAAGGTCAAGTTTTTGCCTCCTAATACCACTCCTCTCCTGCAGCCCATGGACCAGCAGGTCATTTCAAACTTCAAAAAGCTCTACACAAAAGCTGTGTTTCAAAAGTGCTTTGTAGTGACCACAGACACTCGATTGACTCTAAGAGAGTTTTGGAAAGATCACTTTAGTATCTTCAGTTGTGTAAACCTTATAGGTAAGGCTTGGGAGGGAGTGACTAAGAGGACCTTGAACTCTGCTTGGAAGAAACTGTGGCCAGAATGTGTAGACAAAAGGGATTTTGAAGGATTTGAGGCTAACCCTGAGAAGCGTATGCCATTTATGGAATCAATTGTGGCATTGGGGAAGTCCTTTGAGTTGGAGGTTAGTGGGGAGGATGTGGAAGTGTTGGTGGAGGAGGACAATGAAGAACTAACCACTGATGAGCTGCAAGATCATCTTCAACAGCAAGAGGCCAGACCTGAGGAAACTGCTTTGGAGGAGGGGGGAGAGAAATTGAAGAAGTTGCCTACTTCAAAGACTAAGGAAATGTGTGCAAAGTGGCTTGAAATGCAAACCTTTATAGATGAAAATCACCCTCACACAGCCATTGCAAGCCGTGCTGGTGACTATTGCAATGACAATGTTGTGAACCACTTTAGACAAATCATAAAGGAACGGGAGGTACAGGCCTCTATGGACAGATATGTTGTGCGACAGAGGTCCAGTGACTCAAGCTGGTCCTAGTGGCATTAAAAGAAGGGAAGTAACCCCGGAAAAGGACGTGCTACCTAAAGTCCGAATGGAAGGGGATTCCCCTTCTAAACACTAACAACTTCCACACTCTCCCCTCCTCCCATCCCATCAATCATCACCAGATCTTCAATAAAGGTAAGTGTCAGTTTGTGTGTATTAAAATTAATATTTCATGTGGTAAAAATTTTTTTTTTTTCATACTTTGGGGTGTCAGGAATGGATTAATTTGATTTCCATTATATTTCTTATGGGGAAAATTAATTCACCTTACAATAATTTCAGCATACGATGAGCTTTCAGGAACGGATTAATATCATAAGGTGGGGGTCCACTGTATTTTTGGGGGTCTGAAACGGACTAATCTAATTTACATTAGTCCTTATGGGAACAAATTTGTTTGGTAACGGCACTTGAGCAGCCTTCTGGAACGAATTATGGCTGAAACTCGGGGTACCACCGTATACTATATATATACAAACATTGTCTCTACATCCACAGCAGGACTTGAACCTGCTAACTCTGTATCAGAGTCCACAGTACTTTACCACGAGACTAGACCTGCGAAAAGTATGGGCGCTTAGCCAAAGCTAAGTGATGTTTCCCCATACCCCCAGGCACCAAGCTCATTTTGGAAGTTATTTCATTGAATCCTGTCACATGCAGTGGACAACGAAAGAGATGTGAAATGATTAACAATTCGCAAACAGGCGAAATTATTAACAAAACATTGTCTCTATGTCTACAGCAGGACTCAAACCTGATAACTCTATATCAGAGTCCACAGTACTTTACCACGAAACTAGACCTGCAAAAAAATATGGGCGCTTAGCCCCCAGACACCAAGCTTGTTTTGAAAGTTATTTCATCGAATCCTGCCACACGTTCAGGACAAATGACTTTTACCCAGTTCAGTGTTGTTAACCAAGCCAATATTTTGACGCAAAAATGTTACTTAATCTGATTATTATTATTATTATTATTATTATTATATATATATATATATATATATATATATATATATATATATATATATATATATATATATATATATATATATATATATATATAAAACTGAACTGGGAACCCTCATCCTCAGAGAAGACTAAATGTACCTCAGGGAAAACTCAGCGTTCTCCCCGGAGCTGTTTGAATATTTTCTTCTCCTACCACCCCCTACAGCTACATGTGAACTTTATTAATAGACAGAATACGCTGATAGAAAACACAAGCATGAAAACATTGGTACAATATATCAAAGGTTATGAATCTCCTGCAGCTCCTCCGAAGCCGGACGCGAGCCCAGTATGCAGCATGCATTTCCCCTCTGGATGGCCACACTGAGGCGCTGGAACATGAAAGTGGCTGCCCTTGGGTCTCTGGTGGTGTCAATGAGTCTGTAACCCAGTTCTTTAAAGAAACATGTGGCATGTTTTCCCCATGATCCCAAGGTCTCTGATCCCACTGGGACAAATTGATATTGTTGGTTTATGTCCCTGTACATGCCAATTTTGTACTCCCTGTGGTCAGCAGCTCCTCCTTGTCGCCCAACACTGTAATGGATATAGGTGTCTGCCAGTGTGGACACACAGGTATAATCCCATGCTAAGAGCTTGCCATTCTTCCAAGGATAGGTGGTGATCCTGTTGGGGTGGTTTGCTGGGTTGTGAGTATTGTTGGCTGCTAGTGATTGGGGCTCCCTCTCAGCTGGGCATCCAGCTGTAACAAGGGTTCTCTTTATGTCGTTAACTTCATTGTGTTTTGCATGCCAGCCTTTGGTTTTGGAGCAGTTAAGACCATGTAGACCATATTGGTCGGCTTGCGCATCGCCGCAAATACACGTATATTCTGTGTGAATTGGGGCAGCAAGGTGCAGAGTCACTGCAATACGAAGGGTCTTGGGGTTGAGGCGCGTTCCCATTGCCGATATGGGAACTGTTTGGAGGAAGTCCCCGGAGTGAGGTGCACTCACAGCTTGGAGACGTGCAGTCTCCCTGTCTGATGTTGTAGCCCTGAGCATGTTGGCAAGCACCTTTTCAGTGATGGGGCCATCCCAGCCTGACTGTAAGCCAGTGCTGCACTAGGGTTTGGTGCTGGAGCAGCAAGAGTCTCCCATTCAGTGATGGCACTGGCATAGTTAGGGTCCTGCTTAGTAGAGCCCCGCTTTTCAGCATTACGCCTTATGGTGTTCTGCTAACACGGTGATCTCAAATTATGACCAAAACTTTCTATATGGCAAATGGTCTTTCAAATACGGCATGCGTCACCCAGTTTGTTTACATTCTCCATGAGCACATCTCTATGATGTAATAATCGCTCTTGGGCACATTAAATGGCTAATTTTACGTCAATATAGACATTTTCATTAATCCATCTATGATATTTTCTTAAAATTATATAAGAAATATGTTACATAGCACATAAACATGCTTTTTATATGCTATGGAGGTGTGGTTGCCGGGTGGAGGGAAAACATTACGTAATACTAATAATAATCACTCTTGGGCACATTAAATGTCTTATTTTACGTTAATACAGAAATTTTCATCAATCCATCTATTATATTTTCTTAAAAATTATATAAGAAACATGTTACTATTGAGGTGTGGTAGCCGGGCAGAGGGAAGACATTAGTCACTCCCCTTAATACATAACACTTGTTTACAATTCTCAGCTTGAATTATTCATTACTTCTCCATTTGTTTATGATGGCATCCAAAGATAGTTGTTAGAAACAATTAAACTCAGTGAAAATGGTATGTCGATGGTAATAAAATGGCTCTGGGCCACATTAAATATCGTGTAGCTATGTAGGTTGGTGTAGGTATGTAGCCCAGGCAGACTACATTTATTTATTTATTTATTTATTATTAATTTGGACATGATACATAGATGTACAAAGAAATACAGTGGTTAAGTGTAACATGCCAAAAGCCTCTTGTATGCAGAGCATCTGTGCCTTGTGTTATGGTCATGTGTTCTACTGAGGTTGACCCCTCAAGGAAGGTTCCTTGATGTTGGTGAGGGGCTCTTGATTTAGGGAATTGGATCTGTGCTCCAGTTCCCCGAATTAAGCCTGAATGCCTTCCACATCCCCCCCCCCAGGCGCTGTATAATCCTCCGGGTTTAGCGCTTCCCCCTTGATTATTATAATTATTATCTACTGAGGTTGGTAAGGAGACGTTTGAGGGGAGGGTTTATATCCGAGTTAAGTGTTCTATGTATGTAGTAGGTACAGTAATAAGTATGGATGTTTTGTACGGTGAGTAGGTTTAGAGTTTTGAATATTGGTGGAGTGTGCTGCCTGTAGTGGGAATTTGTTATTCTGACTGCAGCCTTTTGTTGGGTAATTAATGGTTTGAGATGGTTTATTGTTGTTTAGCCCCATGCACAAATTCCATAGGTGAGATAGGGGTAAATAAGTGAGTGATATAGGGCCAAGAGGGCTGACTGTGTAACATAGTACCGTATCTTCGATAGTATGCCTACGGTCTTGGAAATTTTCTTGGAAATTTGCTGTACATGTGTTTGAAATTTGAGTCTATTATCAAGGTGGATTCCTAAGAATTTTCCCTCTGTGAGATTTGTGACAGGCGATCCGTTTATCATTATGTTAAGACAGACATCTGTAGCTCTGTTTCCAAACTGAATGAAGTAGGTTTTGTCAATGTTGAGAGTAAGTTTGTTAGTCATCATCCAGGTAGATATTTTCTGTAATTCGGTATTTACAGTATTGGCTAGCATGACTGGGCTTGGGTGAGAGAAGACATATGTAGTGTCATCTGCAAATAGTGTGGGTTTGAGTAGTTGCTATGCATTTGGCAGGTCGTTTATGTAAACGAGAAAGAGAAGAGGGCCAAGGACACTTCCCTGTGGGACACCAACTGTAATTGGCTGTGTGGAAGAGTTTGCTTCTTTTGTGTACACATATTCGCTTCTGTTGCTGAGGTATGACTAGGTAGTTGAGGGAGTGCCCTCTTATACCATAGTGTGACAATTTTATGTGGAGCAAATCATGGTCAACTGTACCATGAAGTCCCAGTGGGACTTCTTTTTTCTCTAGCGCAGCATATATTTGTTCTAGCATATGTATAATAGCATCATTCGTATTTTTATTAGGCCTCAACCCAAACAGGGGTTGAGTATGTCGTGGGAGATGAGGTAGGAATAGATTCGCTTATGAATTAACTTTTTGAAGATTTTAGAGAGGGGGTGTAAGTTGGATATTGGCCTATAGTTATTCAAGTCTGTTTGGTCTCCTTTATGTATCGGGGTGACTCGCTATTTTGAGAACTCTAGGGAAGGTAGAGGATTCGATGGATTTGTTAAAGAGTGTTGCAATGATTGGTGACAGCACTTGCGACACTTTTGTATATAAAGGGTGGTAAGGTATTTAAATCTCCTGTCTTGTTTGTTAGTGTGTTGATAATAAGGGAGACTTCTGCTGGGTTAGTCAGAGCTAGGAACAGTGTGTTCGGGTAGTTGCCAGTGAGGTAATTATTGGGTGGGGTATTTGAGCTTGGGATTTTATTGGCTAGGCTTTTTCCTATGGTGGAGAAGAAATCATTGAGTCTCTTTGCTGTTTCAGTTGGTGGGAGTTGGGGGTTCATCTGGTTTAGTTAGTTCAATTGCGCTATTCCCTGATATCTTTTTTGTTCCTAGAATTTCTGATAGGGTTTTCCAGGTCTTTTTTATATCACCTTTTGAGTTGGATAATCTCTTCTCATAATGCAATTTTTTAGCCCTTCTTATCAGGCTAGTTAGGATTGACGAGTAACGTTTTGTTTGGTTTCTGGTTATGTGACCCATTCTATACTTTTTTCATATAGGTGCTTTGTATTTATGGATTTGAGGATGCTGAGTGTTAGCCAGGGACTGTTCAGTCTCTTAGCTGTCATCTGTTTAGTTTTTTTTAGGGTAGTGCTTGTTATAGAGGTATTGGGTCTTTTTTAGAAAATTATTAATACATTCGTCAATATCTGTATAGATTTCTAGCTCAGTGTGCCAGTCAATGTTTGTATTGCTGTTGTGAAGTTATTAATGGCTGCCTCATTATGAAGTCTGAAAGTGACTTTAGTAGTGTCTTGGGGTAATTTACCTAGATTAATTATGAGGAAGGTAGGGTAGTGGTTTGTGGTATTATCTGTGATTATGCCTGACTTTAAAGGGGATATGGTGTTAGTCCAGATGTGGTCTAGTAGGGAAACTAGTCTCTGTAATTCTTGTAGGTTTTGTTACTGATGGTAGCAACAAGCAGTTACTCATAGTATTTGTGAATTCAGTACATTATTATTATAACTGATAATTATATATATGTATATGTACCTGTACCTAAGTCAACTTACACACTGTGCTGGCATGCAGGTACACATTAAAATCACTAAGAGTGTCTTATGAGTCTTGAAGCTGCCATATTAATAATAATAATAACACAATAATAATCATTCTAAGGAGCATTAACCCTTTCAGGTTTTCGGCCGTACTAGTATGGCTTACGCCCCAGGGTTTTTGACGTACTAGTACGCCTAAATTCTAGCGCCCTCAAATCTAGTGAGAGAAAGCTGGTAGGCCTACATATGAAAGAATGGGTCTATGTGGTCAGTGTGCGCAGTATAAAAAAAATCCTGCAGCACACAGTGCGTAATTAGAGAGAAAAAAAAACTTTGACCATGTTTTTGGATTAAAACAGCCACTGCACTGTATTTTCGTATGGTATTTATTGTTGTATTCTAGTTTTCTTAGTCTCATTTTATAGAATGGAAGACATATTACAGAAATTGAGATGATTTTGACTGGTTTTACAATGAAAAGTACCTTGAAATGAGTTCGAAGTAGCAGAAATGTTCGATTTTTACCAAAGTTCAAAAGTAAACAAATGCCAAGCGTCCAATACACGTCAACTGGTGAGTCTAATATTCTTTCACAGGTGCGCTGATATTATTTATACCATTTCTACACTAATGCAGTAGTCTGCATAACAGTAAATCTTCTATTTTTTGTAATAATAAAAATTCAAAGTGGAAAGCCAAAGAAATATAGGAGGGGCCTGGGGATGTGACTAACGAACAGAGAACTTGTTATTTTAGTGCCAGGAATATCTTTCTTGTTTGTTCTGGACCCTATTCGGAAATTGGCATCTTTTGAAATTTGTGTGAAATTGGTAAAATTGCTAAATTCTGACCATTTTATTTGATAGTTGAAATCGGTAAATGGGTGGTTTCTTATACTCATTCGATAGAAAAAATGGAGTTCTAGCGAAATAGTTATGATTTTTGTCTGCTGTATAGCCCTTGTGGCTTAGCGCTTCTTTTTGATTATAATAATAATATGATTTTTGTCGACTAGTACACTGGAATTGGCCGAAAATAGTGCTCAAATTGGGCAAAATCGCCGATGCGTAAACATCGTCGAGACCACTAACTTCGCGAGAGCATAATTCCGTAAGTTTTCCATTAAATTTCATACTTTTGGTGTCATGATCGGGAAAAGATTCTCTATCTTTTCGTAAGAAAAAATATTGTTTTTTTTTAAATTGGGGACCCTGAGAACAAGTCTCGGAGAGGACCTGGGGACCCTGAAAGTTTCGGGTTTAATATCATATAAAATGTTAATATAGACATTTTGCTTAAGCCATCTAAATACACCCCACAGTAGAATAAATTAACGTAAATATGAGATGTGGTAGCCAGGCAACTTGTAGGACTTGTGGTAGCCAGGCAACTTGTAGGACTTGTGGTAGCCAGGCGACTTGTAGGATTTGTGGTAGCCAGGCGACTTGTAGGACTTGTGGTAGCCAGGCGACTTGTAGGACTTGTGGTAGCCAGGCAACTTGTAGGACTTGTGGTAGCCAGGCAACTTGTAGGACTTGTGGTAGCCAGGCAACTTGTAGGACTTGTGGTAGCCAGGCAACTTGTAGGACTTGTGGTAGCCAGGCAACTTGTAGGACTTGTGGTAGCCAGGCAACTTGTAGGACTTGTGGTAGCCAGGCAACTTGTAGGACTTGTGGTAGCCAGGCAACTTGTAGGACTTGTGGTAGCCAGGCAACTTGTAGGACTTGTGGTAGCCAGGCGACTTGTAGGATTTGTGGTAGCCAGGCGACTTGCAGGACTTGTGGTAGCCAGGCGACTTGTAGGACTTGTGGTAGCCAGGCAACTTGTAGGACTTGTGGTAGCCAGGCAACTTGTAGGACTTGTGGTAGCCAGGCAACTTGTAGGACTTGTGGTAGCCAGGCGACTTGTAGGACTTGTGGTAGCCAGGCGACTTGTAGGATTTGTGGTAGCCAGGCGACTTGCAGGACTTGTGGTAGCCAGGCGACTTGTAGGATTTGTGGTAGCCAGCATCTTGTCGGATATGTGGTAGCCAGACAACTTTTAGGACTTGTGGTAGCCAGGCAACTTTTAGGACTTGTGGTAGCCAGGCAACTTTTAGGACTTGTGGTAGCCAGGCAACTTGTAGGACTTGTGGTAGCCAGGCAACTTGTAGGACTTGTGGTAGCCAGGCAACTTGTAGGACTTGTGGTAGCCAGGCAACTTGTAGGACTTGTGGTAGCCAGGCAACTTGTACTTGTAGGACTTGTAGGACTTGTGGTAGCCAGGCGACTTGTAGGATTTGTGGTAGCCAGGCGACTTGCAGGACTTGTGGTAGCCAGGCGACTTGTAGGATTTGTGGTAGCCAGCATCTTGTCGGATATGTGGTAGCCAGACAACTTTTAGACTTGTGGTAGCCAGGCAACTTTTAGGACTTGTGGTAGCCAGGCAACTTTTAGGACTTGTGGTAGCCAGGCAACTTGTAGGACTTGTGGTAGCCAGGCAACTTGTAGGACTTGTGGTAGCCAGGCAACTTGTAGGACTTGTGGTAGCCAGGCAACTTGTAGGACTTGTGGTAGCCAGGCAACTTGTAGGACTTGTGGTAGCCAGGCAACTTGTAGGACTTGTGGTAGCCAGGCAACTTGTAGGATTTGTGGTAGCCAGGCAACTTGTAGGACTTGTGGTAGCCAGGCAACTTGTAGGACTTGTGGTAGCCAGGCAACTTGTAGGACTTGTGGTTGCCAGGCAACTTGTAGGACTTGTGGTAGCCAGGCAACTTGTAGGACTTGTGGTAGCCAGGCAACTTGTAGGATTTGTGGTAGCCAGGCAACTTGTAGGACTTGTGGTAGCCAGGCAACTTGTAGGACTTGTGGTAGCCAGGCAACTTGTAGGACTTGTGGTAGCCAGGCAACTTGTAGGACTTGTGGTAGCCAGGCAACTTGTAGGACTTGTGGTAGCCAGGCAACTTGTAGGACTTGTGGTAGCCAGGCAACTTGTAGGACGACTTTTAGCCCAACATCAGAGAAAATGTGTCACTATAATATTACTGGAGGTAACTAGAAAATTATTCCTTTCGTATGCCTTCACTCAGGGTGTCATTTCTTCTAAAAATGGTGTTACATGAGAATGGGAGTGTTTCTCTTTATTTATTCTACTGTATCAACATGGAGACAACTTGTACACAATGTAAAATGACGAAAACCAGACGGGTTCATCTGGGTTGTTTACATTATGTGTGGGTGGGGTGGGGAGGGCGGCCCCTGCAGAGTACCCATACTTCCCAACCAGACTTTATACAGATAAAACTCACCTTTCACCATACATTAAGACTAATAATATTTTAAGGTAATTAATGAGTGTACTATATATGCAGGCCAAAGCAGCATGGATTTGAGTCCTTGGCTAGTGCAGTGTTGTTATTGATCAATACCACTCGTTCGTGGTCACAATACTATAAAATACTGCTCGTTGAACTAGTACACCAAACAGGGACTAGAATGAAATTAGCCTAGAGTCATCCACGCCATCGTGTATCCTTGGGTAGCGAGTACAACATTCAGTGCTGCTGGATGTGCAACTCTTAAGGATCATATGGTTCAGTGGATTAGGGCATCATGTGTTTTCGCCCATCATGAGGTAGGCCAAAGCAGCAGGGGTTCGAGTCCTTGGCTAGTGCAGTGTTGTTATTGACCAATTCCACTTGTTCGTGGTCACAGTAATATACATATATACATATTCTGCTTATGGAGGCTAGTAACCAAACGGAGTAGAATGAAATTAGCTCTGAAGCACCTACACCATCATATGTCCTCGGATCACAGTACAACTCTGCTGGGTGGGTTACAGTGTAATGAATTTACACTCACCATGAGGCGGGCTAAAACAACACGGGCTTGATCCCTCGGCTAGTTGCAGTGTTGTTATTGATTAAATACCACTTGTTCATGGTTACAATACTATATATGCTGTTTGTGGAGGCTAGTACACCAAACGGGGAGTAGAATGAAATTAGCTCTGAGGCACCTACTCCATCGTATGTCCTCAGATCACAGTACAACACCTAGCTCTGCTGGGTGTGTGATTCTTGTAAGATTGTATGGTCCAGTGGGTCAGAGCATCGTGAATTTTCGCTCACCATGAGGCGGGCTAAAAGAACACAGGTTCGATCCCCCGGCTAGTTGCAGTGTTCTTATTAAATACCACTTGCTTGTGGTTACAATTCTATATATACTGTTTGTGGAGGCTAGTACACCAAACGGGAAGTAGAATGAAATTTACTCTGAGGCACCCACACCATCGTATGTCCTCGGATAATGGTGCAACACCTAGCTCTGCTGGGTGCGTGATTCTTGTAGGATTGTATGGTCCAGTGCGTTGAGTCATAATTTTTCACTCACCATGATGCAGGCTAAAACAACATGGGTTCGACCCCCCAGCTAGTCACAGTGTTGTTATTGATTATATACCACTTGTTCGTGGTTAAAATACATTGGGCACAGTATTGTATTCAATACACAATGGAGGCACGAAAACAACGTGCTCAACAGCTGAATAGGTGCACTAACTGTTTAGGTGAACACAAGGGAAGTAAATGCTCACTGAAGAAGTGTTTTAAATGCAAGGGTATGCACCATACAGCTTTATGCTCAAGCACTTGTGCTGACCAACAACTGACTTCCACAGAAACCGGAAGTTACCAAACAACAGCATTTTATGTAAGGGATAAGTAAATCGACTGCTCTCCCAATAGCTCAAAATGAGTTATCTAATAAATTACACAAAACAAATGTGCTAACACTATTTGATCAAGGCTCACAAAGGTCCTTCATAAGAAGAATAGTGTTACAGAAACTGTATCAATAAATCTTGCACAAGAGATGAACGTGGAGAATATATCATAGCCAAATTTAAATCAAAAGACCTGCAAAAACCCCTCACAATTCTAAACATCTACAGAGTACCACAGTCAAACATTTATCACTTTAGTGAAAAACTAGGAAACATGATTACTGATGCACACATGAATAAGGACCACCTACTACTAACAGGAGATTTCAACATAAACATACTACACGACCAGGACCCAAAAGTAACCGAATTCACAAACACAATGAGTAACTGCCTGTTGCTACCAGCACTATCTAAACCTACAAGAATCACTGAGACAAGCATCTTCTTAATAGACCACATCTGGACAAACACCATATCCCCTTTAAAATCAGGCATAATCACAGACAACACTACAGACCACTACCCAACCTTTCTCATAACTAATCTGGGCAAACTGCCACAAGACATTACTAAAGTAACCTTCAGACTACATAACGAGACAGCAGTTAACAACTTTATAGCAGCTATGAATAACATCGATTGGCAAAATGAGCTTGAAACATATACAGATATGAATGAATGTATAAATAATTTTCTAAAAAAAAGCCCAAAGCCTCTATAAGAAACATTGCCCTAGAAAAACTAAACAGATCACAGCAAAGAGACTGAATAATCCCTGGCTAACACCAAGCATCCTCAAATCCATTAAAGCACAAATATGAAAAACAGTATAGAATGGGTCAAATAACTAGAGAACAGTCTAAACGTTACTCGACAGCACTTACCAGCCTGATAAGAAGGTCTAAAAAATTGTATTATGAAAATAGATTACATAACATCAAAGGTGATATGAAAAAAACCTGGAAAACTCTATCTGAAATTCTTGAAACTAAAAAGTTATCCAAAAACAAAACAATCAAACTAACAAAATCAGATGAACCCATACTCACTCCAACCGAAACAGCAAACAAACTCAATGTTTTCTTCTCCACCATAGGAAAAAATCTAGTGAACAAAGTACCAAGCGTAAATACCCATTCATCAGACTACCTCATAGGTACCTACCCAAATACGCTATTCCTGGCTCCAACCAACCCCATAGAAGTTACGCTCATTATAAATACCCTTAAAAACAAGGCAGGAGACATAAACAACTTGCCTGCTTTTATGTACAAAAAGGCTTCTCAAGTATTGTCACCAATTATTGCAACGCTCTTTGACAAATCCATTGAATCATCTACCTTCCCAACAATCCTCAAAATAGCGAAGGTCACTCCGATCCACAAAGGAGGTGTCCAAGCTAACTTGAATAACTATAGACCAATATCTAACTTACCTCTGCTCTCTAAAATCTTTGAAAAATTGATTCATAGACGGATCTATTCCTACCTCGTCTCACACAACATATTAAACCCTTGTCAGTTTGGATTCAGGAATAATAAAAGTACAAATGATGCTATCATACACATGTTAGAACTAATATATACCGCACTTGAAAAGAAAGAAGTCCCGCTGGGCATTTTCATGGATTTACGTAAAGCTTTCGATACAGTCCCCCTCAAGGAAGGTTCCTTGATGTTGGTGAGGGGCTCTTGATTTAGGGAATTGGATCTGTGCTCCAGTTCCCCGAATTAAGCCTGAATGCCTTCCACATCCCCCCCCCCCCCAGGCGCTGTATAATCCTCCGGGTTTAGCGCTTCCCCCTTGATTATAATAATAATAATAATAATTTCGATACAGTCGACCATGAACTGCTGTACTCCAAATTAACACACTATGGTATCAGAGGCCACTCCCTCAACTACCTAAAATCATACCTTAGTAACAGAACTCAATATGTGTATGCAAATTATGCAAACTCTTCCAACCAATCACAGTAGGAGTCCCACAAGGAAGTGTCCTTGGACCACTCCTCTTTCTCATTTACATCAATGATCTACCGAATGCATCACAGCTACTCAAACCCATATTATTTGCAGATGACACTACATATGTCTTTTCCCACCCAAACACAGTCATACTAGCAAACACAGTCAATGCCGAATTACAGAAAATATCTGCCTGGATGATGACTAACAAACTTACCCTGAATACTGATAAAACCTATTTCATTCAGTTTGGAAACAAAGTTGGAAATGATCCAATTAACATAACGCTAAATGGATCATCAGTCACAAGACTTACAGAGGGAAAATTCCTAGGTATCCACCTTGACAGTAGCCTTAAGTTCCTGACACACACACAACAAATCACCAAGAAAATCTCCAAGACTGTAGGCATACTATCAAAGATAAGGTACTACATTCCACAATCATCTCTCCTGGCACTGTACCATACACTCATATACCCTTATCTTACATATGGAATTTGTGCATAGGGATCAACAACATCCAATCACCTAAAATCCCTATTAACCCAGCATAGGGCAGCAGTAAGAATGATAACAAATTCCCACTCCCGCCAGCATACTTCACCAATTTTCAAGTCTGAATCTGCTCACCATTAAGAACATTCATACTTATTCATGTGCCTACTACATACACAGAACAATACACGCAAATATAAACCCTCCACTCAAACTTCTCACCAACCTAAACAGGACACATGACCACAACACAAGACACAGATCTCTTTTTGATATACCTCGTGTCCATATCACACTGTGTAAAAACTCTTATGCACATAAAGGGCCCCAAAATATGGAATTCATTACCAGAAGATATTAAAGTAACCCAGTCTGAAAATCAATTTAAGACTCTTCTTAGAAGCCACTTAATCACCCTAGACTAAATGCTAAATACTCAGTACACACTCACCTATGTACTCCCACATCATAACTTCAACAATCACTTTGAACCTTTTATCCATTGTTGACAGGAATATAATTGAATCATTGTTTTCACAAAAAGCATTTTCGAATATATGAATATATCTTTTGTCTTATACAAATTTAATTAACTTATAATTAATAATCTACTGTACAACTATGATATACTCCTTAGTGTTAAGTAGTCTGTAAGCCAATAATGTTAAGTTGGACCATAATGCCTAGGCATAATAGAGGCTCTCTTTGCAGTGCAAACCACTATTGTAAATACAAAATCTCAATGTACTGTTTGCAAAGACATAAAATAAATAAAAAAAATAATTAAACAGCCCCACTCCAAAGTACACCTGGATATAGCTTTTTTTTTTTAAAGTTCTGGTAAACAGACATATGACGTAGCCAAATTCACTGTTGGTTTAGGAAACAGGAAAAAGACAGTGGAAGCTGCGGTAGTAGATGATTTGCCTAAGTTTGTGCAGATCAGGGGACTAACGGCACCAAGGTCAACTTACCTTGTCCAGACGAACAGGCGGACACTGTTAATCCAATTGGTTTAATCATTGGAAGTGATTATTATCACTGTTTTGTGCAAAAACTATAAGAAGTAAACATGATGTTCACTTGCTGAAAACAGCAGGAGGCCACATGATATGTCGTCCAATTCCCTCTCAAAGTGGGACATAAGCTGATATTGATTCAGTGGAAAATGTACTAGTCACAAGAATAACCTCTGATCATGTGCCATAGCACATGATTAGAGGTTATCCTGATCATGTGCTGGAAGAAATGAATGAACCAGTTGATAAGTTGTGGAATTTAGATGCGATAGGCATTGATGTAAATAAACCAAGCCCACAAGAGTCTCAGACTTATAACCAATATTTGGACACTGTCAGATACGTATGGCAATGGACAGTATTGAGTTAGGTTACCATGGAAATTAAACCCACCACATCTGCCTAGTAATTATCGCATGGCTTTCGGACAAATTAAAGCACAAATACACGAGCTCAGGAAGAATCCAGAGCTCCTGACTATATGATAACATACAAGAACAGTTGGACAACAACTTCATTAAGGAAGTAGTCAAAAACAAGATGAAGACAAGCTTATTATCTCCTGCACCATGGAATCAGAAGGGATTCTGAAACCACTCCATTACGTGTTGTATATGTTGTATACAGTTGCAGACCACGTGCTAATTAAGATGTAGTAAGTCTTGATGATGACAGGACCCTCACTAATTGAGAAACTTGGAGACGTGTTTATGAAATTTCGCACAAATCCATATACCTACACGGCTGATATTTCCAAAGCTTTATTAAGGGTAGACCTACAAGAATTAGAGATTATACTCTATTCTAGGGCCTGAAAATCCACATTATTTTCAAAGTCCTGTGAAAACATATCGTTTCCAGTCAGTTTTGTTTGGTGCAACATCCAATCCATTCTTGCTAGAAGCTACTCTAAATATACATCTGAAGAAATCTGAAAGTTCCTTCAGAGACATCTTAAATAAAAGTTTTTATGGGGACAATCTTCAATATACTGTGAATAAAGAGGAGGATTTGAAATCCTTTTACAGAGGCGCTAACAAGGAAATGACAGATGCAAATATGCCTCTAAGGATGTTGAACACATTCAACTCAGTTAAGGGAACTTATCAAAGATTTCACTGAATCTGAAATTTCTAATTGCAACAACATACTTGGACTTAATTGGAACACACAGGAAGACACTTTGAGCCTCAAACCCCTCAAGGAAGGTTCCTTGATGTTGGTGAGGGGCTCTTGATTTAGGGAATTGGATCTGTGCTCCAGTTCCCCGAATTAAGCCTGAATGCCTTCCACATCCCCCCCCCAGGCGCTGTATAATCCTCCGGGTTTAGCGCTTCCCCCTTGATTATAATAATAATAATAATATAATAATTTGAGCCTCAAAGGAATAAACAATAAACCATGAAGTAAATCCAAAAAACATAGTTTACTGTCAGAGGTATCACAATGTTTTGATCCTCTAGGACTCGTCTCACCAATCACCATAAAACGCATGGGATGAAATATCCACTGAGTTTAAACAGCTTCATCAAATTAAATTCCTCACAAATAGGTCAAGAGGGAAATAAGTACGCATCACATGTTCTGTGATGCGTCACCCAAAGGTTGTGGCGCTTTAGCTTGCATGAGTAATGCTGAAGGAAGTTTATTAATTACTTCAAAGGCCAGGGAAGCACCCCTGAAGGTCAAAACAGTACCACAATTTGAAATGACGGCACTATGTAGGTACAAAATTAGCTATCTCAACAAAGTGCTTGATCTCACTGTTGAAAAAACGGTGATCTGGAGTGATAATGTAGGAATTCTCCAGTGGTTACGAAATAACAAAGAGTAAGCTGGTCTGTGTACAAAACAGAGTAGCAGAAATAAGAAAGATGCAGAGAGACTAGCTCTTTCTCCGTCTCTACCCAGGAGAATCCAGCTGACATGGCATTTGGTGTCCCACTCAAGAAATTTGTGGATAATAAATTATGGCTCCACGGACCGAACTGGCTCTCTAATAAAAATAACTGGCCTCAGCAAAAAGCTCACATTATGCCAGAAGAAATAGCCCGCTTGAACACAGCAGAAATAATCTGCTTCAATAAAGCAGCTACGCCAGAAATAGTCATTGATGGCTCTAAATACTCATCTTTGGTTAAACTCTTAAGAGTTGCAGTTCTTGTCTTCAAATTCATTAAAAGGACAAAGCCTAATTATGAATTTACCGAATCCATCAAATACTGGGTAAAACAAATACAGAGTTTAGTTTAATATGTTTATTATGCACCCCATACCCATCCTGTGGACGGTAGTTAAAGGATTACAGAGGTACATAATTGGTCCAGGGACTGGACTCCAAAGTTTTGATAGCTGAGCAAGTTACAGAGGTAATGAACTCACAATTTACAAAGGTAATGAACTTCAGGTAGGTCTGGTCACAATCATGACAAGTTACAAAGGCATTTACAGATTACAGAGGTACGTAATGGGTCCAGGGACTGGGCCCCAAAGTTTTGATGGCTGAACTAGGTACAAAGGTAATGAACTCACAAGTTACAAAGGTAATGAATACTGTAAGAATGGTTACTTACGTTTATACATGGCTACAATCATAAACAAATTTTAGAGTAATGAGCAATTCACACTTCCACACCCGGTCACAACTGTAATGAGTTATTGGTGCAAATATTGATTGTTGAGTCACACACACACCACACACACACCACACACACACACACACACACACACACACACACACACACACACACACACACACACACACACACACACACACACACACACACACACACACACACACACACTGACACTGACACACACACACACACACACACTCACTGACACACACACACACACACACACACTTTAGTTTAATATCTTCATTATGCACCCCATACCCATCCTGTGGGCGGTAGTCAAAAGATTACAAAGGTACATAATGGGTCCAGTGACTGGACCCCAAAGTTATGATAGCTGAACTAGTTACAAAGGTAATGAACTCCAGGTAGATCTGGTCACAATCATGGCAAGTTACAAAGGTAATGAATCAGCCTCACTCCTATACATGGTTACAGTCATGAACAAATTACAAAGTAATGAACCACTGATACGTCCTCACCTGGTCACAGTTGTAATGAGTTATAAATACAAATATTAAGTGGATCATACACACACATTAGCGCGCCCGTGCACACATACACACACGAGGGCGCACGCACGGACATGTGCACACGAGCGTACAAATATATGCATACACACAAGGACGCACACCCACACACACACCCACACCCACACACACACCCACACCCACACACACACCCACACCCACACACACACCCACACTCACACACCCACACACCCACACCCTCACACACACCCTCACACACCCTCACACACACCCTCACACACACCCTCACACACACCCTCACACACACCCTCACACACACCCTCACACACACCCTCACACACACCCACACACACACCCACACACACACCCACACACACGCACACACACACACACACACAGGGAGGCAACAACGAGTCATGGTACGTAATGATGTATCACAGTGGGCACCTGTGACGAGCGGGGTCCCACAGGGGTCGGTCCTAGGACCAGTGCTATTTTTGGTATATGTGAACGACATGACGGAAGGGTTAGACTCAGAAGTGTCCCTGTTTGCAGATGATGTGAAGTTAATGAGGAGAATTAAATCTGATGAGGACCAGGCAGGACTTCAAAGAGACCTGGACAGACTGGACACCTGGTCCAGCAAATGGCTTCTCGAATTTAATCCTGCCAAATGCAAAGTCATGAAGATAGGGGAAGGGCACAGAAGACCACAGACAGAGTATAGGCTAGGTGGCCAAAGACTGCAAACCTCACTCAAGGAGAAAGATCTTGGGGTGAGTATAACACCGAGCATGTCTCCGGAAGCACACATCAATCAGATAACTGCTGCAGCATATGGGCGCCTGGCAAACCTGAGAACAGCATTCCGACACCTTAGTAAGGAATCATTCAAGACACTGTACACCGTGTATGTCAGGCCCATACTGGAGTATGCAGCACCTGTTTGGAACCCGCACTTGATAAAGCACGTCAAGAAACTAGAGAAAGTACAAAGGTTTGCAACAAGGTTAGTTCCAGAGCTAAGGGGAATGTCCTATGAAGAAAGATTAAGGGAAATCGGCCTGACGACACTGGAGGACAGGAGGGTCAGGGGAGACATGATAACGACATATAAAATACTGCGTGGAATAGACAAGGTGGACAAGGACAGGATGTTCCAGGGAGGGGACACAGAAACAAGAGGCCACAATTGGAAGTTGAAGACACAAATGAGTCAGAGAGATAGTAGGAAGTATTTCTTCAGTCATAGAGTTGTAAGGCAGTGGAATAGCCTAGAAAATGACGTAGTGGAGGCAGGAACCATACACAGTTTTACGACGAGGTTTGATAAAGCTCATGGAGCGGGGAGAGAGAGGGTCTAGTAGCAACCGGTGAAGAGGCGGGGCCAGGAGCTAGGACTCGACCCCTGCAACCACAAATAGGTGAGTACAAATAGGTGAGTACACACACACACACACACACACACACACACACACACACACACACACACACAAAGTGGTCATTGCAGTGATGTATAATCCACCACAGAACTGCAGGAGGCCAAGAGAGGAATATGAAGAGAGCAACAGAGCAATGGTGGACACACTTGCTGAGGTGGCAAGAACAGCTCACTCCAGCAGAGCAAAGTTGCTGGTTATGGGGGATTTCAACCACAGGGAGATTGACTGGGAAAACCTGGAGCCACATGGGGGTCCCGAAACATGGAGAGCCAGGATGTTGGACGTGGTGCTGGAAAACCTCATGCACCAACATGTTAAGGACACTACCAGAGTGAGAGGGGAGGATGAACCAGCAAGATTGGACCTTGTGTTCACCCTGGGCAGCTCAGATATTGAGGACATCAAGTATGAGAGTCCCCTAGGAGCTAGCGACCACGTGGTTCTGTGCTTTGAATACATAGTAGAGCTGCAAGTGGAGAAAATAACAGGAGTTGAATGGGAAAAGCCTGACTATAAAAGAGGGGACTACATAGGGTTGAAGAACTTCCTGCGGGAGGTCCAGTGGGACAGAGAACTGGCAGGAAAGCCAGTAAATGAAATGATGGAATATGTAACAACAAAATGCAAGGAGGCAGTGGAAAGGTTTATTCCCAAGGGCAACAGTAACAGCGGGAAGGCCAGAACGAGCCCCTGGTTTACCTGACGGTGTAAGGAGGCAAAAACAAAGTGCAATAGAGAATGGAAAAAGTACAGAAGGCAGAGAACACACGAAAATAGGGAGATCAGTCGCAGAGCCAGGAATGAGTATGCACAGGTAAGGAGGGAGGCCCAGCGACAGTATGAAAATGACATAGCATCGAGAATCAAGACTGACCCGAAACTGTTGTATAGCCACATCAGGAGGAAGACAACAGTCAAAGACCAGGTGATCAGATTAAGGACAGAAGGTGGAGAACTCACAAGAAATGATCAGGAGGTATGTGAGGAGCTGAACAGGAGATTTAAGGAAGTTTTTACAGTAGAGACAGGAAGGGCTGTGGGAAGACAGCACAGAAGGGAACATCAAGAGGGAATATACCAACAAGTGTTGGATGACATACGAACAACTGAGGAGGAGGCGAAGAAGCTCTTAAGTGACCTTGACACCTCAAAGGCGATGGGACCGGACAACATATCCCCATGGGTCCTTAGAGAAGGAGCAGAGATGCTGTGCGTGCCTCTAACCACAATCTTCAACACATCCCTTGAAACTGGGCAACTACCTGAGAAATGGAAGACAGCTAATGTAGTCCCCATATTTAAGAAAGGAAACAGAAACGAGGCACTAAACTACAGACCTGTGTCTCTGACATGTATTGTGTGCAAAGTCATGGAGAAGATTATCAGGAGGAGAGTGGTCGAACACCTGGAAAGGAACAAGATTATAAATGAAAACCAGCATGGGTTCATGGAAGGCAAATCTTGTATCACAAACCTCCTGGAGTTTTATGACAAGGTATCAGAAGTAAGACACGAGAGAGAGGGGTGGGTAGATTGCGTTTTCCTAGACTGCAGGAAGGCCTTTGACACAGTTCCCCACAAGAGATTAGTGCAGAAGCTGGAGGATCAGGCGCACGTAAAAGGGAGGGCACTGCAATGGATAAGGGAATACCTGACAGGGAGGCAGCAACGAGTCATGGTACGTGAAGAGGTATCACAGTGGGCGCCTGTTACGAGCGGGGTCCCACAGGGGTCAGTTCTAGGACCAGTGCTATTTTTGATATATGTGAACGACATGATGGAAGGAATAGACTCTGAAGTGTCCCTGTTCGCAGATGACGTGAAGTTGATGAGAAGAATTAAATCGGACGAGGATGAGGCAGGACTGCAAAGAGACCTGGACAGGCTGGACATGTGGTCCAGCAACTGGCTTCTCGAATTCAATCCAGCCAAATGCAAAGTCATGAAGATTGAGGAGGGGCAAAGAAGACCGCAGACAGAGTATAGGCTAGGTGGACAAAGACTACAGACCTCACTCAGGGAGAAAGACCTTGGGGTGACCATAACACCGAGCACATCACCGGAGGCACACATCAACCAAATAACCGCTGCAGCATACGGGCGCCTGGCAAACCTGAGAATAGCGTTCCGATACCTTAATACGGAATCGTTCAAGACACTGTACACTGTGTATGTTAGGCCCATACTGGAGTATGCAGCACCAGTCTGGAACCCACACCTGGTCAAGCACGTCAAGAAGTTAGAGAAAGTACAAAGATTTGCAACAAGGCTAGTCCCAGAGCTCAAGGGAATGTCGTACGAGGAAAGGTTAAGGGAAATCGGACTGACGACACTGGAGGACAGAAGGGTCAGGGGAGACATGATAACGACATACAAGATACTGCGGGGAATAGACAAGGTGGACAGAGATAGGATGTTCCAGAGAGGGGACACAGGGACAAGGGGTCACAACTGGAAGCTGAAGACTCAGACGAGTCACAGGGACGTTAGGAAGTATTTCTTCAGTCATAGAGTTGTCAGCAAGTGGAATAGCCTAGCAAGTGAAGTAGTGGAGGCAGGAACCATACATAGTTTTAAGAAGAGGTATGACAAAGCTCAGGAAGCAGAGAGAGAGAGAGGATCCAGTAGCGATCAGTGAAGAGGCGGGGCCAGGAGCTGAGTCTCGACCCCTGCAACCACAATTAGGTGAGTACAATTAGGTGAGTACACACACACACACACACACACACACATGGTAATGCATTATTTACAGCTAGCAAAGTCAGGGTATTTCTCCAGAATGGTCTGTAATATACCACTGTGGATAAAATACTTTGCCATTTCTTGAACATTTCTGAGTGAGTTGTTTCTAAATTCATTAATTTGGTGACACTCCAGTACATAATGACGCAGGGTGTGACAATAGTCCATCTGGCAAAGTTTACATTTCGTTTGGTCTACATCTGGTGGTGGTGATTTAACCTGCCAAAGATACTTGTAACCCAGCCGGAGCCGGGCGGTAGTGACATCCAAGAGTCTGCTTATTTTGTTGGATGCACCATAGACATGTGGCTCCTCCTGCATGATGGAATGATGATAGATGGACTGACTTGCGTCAATCTCCCTAAGTCTTAAGTCATTAAAGTTCATTTGAAGTTCTTTTCGTATTATTCTCAAACTGCTAACTGACAACCCAAGATTGTAATCTACCCCTTCCTTGAAAGCATACAGCTTAGCCAATTTATCAGTTCTATCATGCATCTGAAGACCAATGTGAGATGGAATCCACAGCATGTGCACTCTGACTCCACTGTCCACAATCTTACCATACCTGTGTCTGGCTTCTGACACAAGCATGCCACAATTTATACTTAATGAGTTGAGAGCATTTATGGATGACAGAGAATCAGTTACAATTAAAGTGTCAACCTTAGATACATGGACACATTTGAGTGCAAGGAGTATGGCAAACAGTTCTGTTTGAAGGGTAGAGGCCCAGTTATTGATGCGTGCTCCAATTTCTTTATGAGAGCCATCACTCTGTGTGACAACAGCAGCACTACCAGCTGCACCAGTGGACTGGTGAACAGAACCATCAACGTAAATAATTTGTGAAAGATTGTTCTGTGTGACTAAGTTATCAATACAGCTTAAGGCATCATGTTTGGCTTCAAGACGAAGCTTTGGTTGTGATTTAAGAAGAGTTTTGGGGGGAAATGGAGGAATGGTAGTTTGGAATGGGGTAATATCCCATGGAGCAGGGAAATGTCTCTGTTGTCTAACTTGATATAGATCATGTAGCTGGTTCATGCGGAGGTCGGTTCCAGTTTTTTCGATCCATCTTGAAGGATGTTCACCAGTGCTGAGGAAAGTTTGGAGGGCTTCTGTGCAGGGGTTTGAATGGGCTAGCCTAAGCATATTGACCCCAATAAGGATATTTCTTTCAGTAACACGATCTCTAATGCTTGGAATATTAAGTTCTTTCCGCATATTTAAAATTTTGGCAGTACGAGGGCATCCTAGGATGATCCTCATTGCTTCGTTTTGCAGTTTTTCCAGCCCTCCAAGCTTCCAGTCAGACACGAGTGCAAGTAGTGGCGCCGCATAATCAACCAATGATCTAATATAAGCAAGATAATACAGAAAGATGTCTTCTCTACAGAGTACAGATTTCTGGGAGCACAGGATAAATCCCTAAAGAAACCTAATATGATTAATTCTTTAGGACTTGATCTTGGCTCAGAAAAGATTATAAGATGTCGAGGAAAATCATAATTCTTTAATACCTAAATGGTCAGCACTGTATAGCCCTTGTGGTTTAGCGCTTCTTTTTTATTATAATAATAATTTAATACCTAAAGAAGCAATACATCCGATACTGATCCCCCAAAATCATTGGCTAACAAAACTGTTTGTTAAAAATGCCCACAGTAACATGTTACATGAGGTAGCTGACACACTTCGTCACATACGACAATCTTACTGGATACCTCAAGGTAGACAAAGTGTGAAAAGCCAAATAAGGGACTGTATTACATGTCGTCACTTCGATGACTGAACATGTCAGTATCCAGGTCCACCTCCATATCCCGCTGTGCGAGTATGTCATGTCACCATTTGATGTGACAGGTGTAGATTACACCGGACCAGTAATTTTAACTAAAACTGTTGACAAAGTTCCCATCAACATGTACATCTGTTTGTTCACCTATGCTACGACTAGAGCAGTACATCTAGAAGTAGCCACTGACATGTCTGCTGAAACCTTTGTCAAACTATTTAGGTTTGTAGATGAATGGTTCAGAGAACCGACATGTTGGAGCCAGAAGGGCGTGTCCCAGACTGATAATTTCAGATAATGCAATAATTTCAGATAATGCAACAAAGTTGCATTATAATTTCAGATAATGCAACTTTGTTGTCGGTGCTGCTTATATAAGCAAGATCTTTTATCAACTAGAGGTACAACAGATGCTGAATCATTGCAGATGTCGTTGGAGACACATTCCTCCCAAGGCTCCATGGCAACGCAAATTTTATGAAAGAATGATAGGCATCATAAAACGTTTAAGAACATTAAGGAAGACTCTTCATCGTTAGCGAATCGACTTAGAAGAATTTCGAACAGTCGTAAATGAAGAAAATAGTCAACACAGACCTCTAACTTATGTTACCGATGATCTGGACAATTTGGAAGTGTTAAGTCCGTCTCATTTACTCCATGGCAGAAGGCTCAAACCGAATTCCTCCCATGAATGATAAAGAAATCATGGAGGATCCTGCTTATCTCGAACCTGAGCAACTCAGACGTAAATTCAAACACCTCAATAAAGTGATTGAACGTTGAGAGAAAATTTGTTCCTGAAAATCATACATCCTTAAGACCGGGTGACAGTGATTGACAATGATGGTCCAAGGTCTCAATGGATTCTTGGAAAAATAGTGAACATACATCCTGATGCAAATGGAACCATCAGGACAGTTGAAGTTTTAAGCAAAGGTGTAGTGAATAAACGGACAATTGATAAACTAGTGCTGTTAGAATTATACAATGTGTTGAAAACAAAGTGATTCTCCAGAAACCCCACAGACTAAAGTTGTTAAGAAAAGACAATCAGCATTGGTGGCCAGTAAAAAAATCAAAATGATGTTAAGAAATGAATAGCTCACCTACGGCAAACTTTTGCCTGCTCCTCAATGTGGAGAAAATTCTCCAGTAAAGGAAGCTCTCTGAGGGACTTAGCCCTCCCGGAAGGGACTGCTGGACTCTTCCTTCCTCGCAAACAGTTTTATGAGGATATATGTATGTACCGTAGTTTCACGAGGCACGTCTTCCTTTCCTTTGCTAGAATTCCTGATCAACTACACAATGAGGTTAAACGAGAGTAATTAATCTTTTCTCTATGGCAAGAAAATAAGGGAAACCTGCACCCCACTTGTCCTACAAGTTGGGACATTATGACTTTAGTATGCAGCTAAACAAGGACACAACCTTCTTGTGTTTTTCCTTGTTGCAATGTGCAGTAAGGAAGAGATATAAAGCTGAACTCAGCAGTTCTTTTGTGCGGAGGGCGAACTGATGGGCGTTGGGCAGCGCGACAAGCTAGGTTGAATTCAGATATCAGAGCGTGAACACGTCACAAATCTCCCACTGAGAACAAAGAAAATAATGACTTTTGAGGTAAACTCTGAAATACTGTCAATCTCCCCTTGGAAAACTAATGTTAAAAGGAAACATGAGTGTATAATCCACTGTATAATCCTGATAAAATGTAAAAGTTTGTGTCGCAGTATGCATTCGGGTATTATGAACAAAAGGACAAGATATCACCCTGTAGCATAACATATGACCAAAGTGACTCCTTAGGAATGAGTGAGGACATAACTACGCATCAGTAGCAGCCCACTCAAGACAACAATACTGGGGTCACACCTCCCCTACAACAAACTAGGGGAAAATGGGTCAGTTACAATACCCAGGTAAGTCCAGATATACCCACATTTTCTTTTAGCTGCAGCCAATAAGATAAGATAAGATTTCGTTCGGATTTTTAACCCCGGAGGGTTAGCCACCCAGGATAACCCAAGAAAGTCAGTGCGTCATCGAGGACTGTCTAACTTATTTCCATTGGGGTCCTTAATCTTGTCCCCCAGGATGCGACCCACACCAGTCGACTAACACCCAGGTACCTATTTGCTGCTAGGTGAACAGGACAACAGGTGTAAGGAAACTTGTCGAAATGTTTCCACCCGCAGGGAATCGAACCCGGGCCCTCCGTGTGTGAAGCGGGAGCTTTAGCCACCGGGCCACCGAGCAGAGGTAAGATTTGACTGGAGTTACCAATAGATCCGTGATGCGTGGGTGATTCACCCAAACTAAGTGAATTCCACTATGCATTTCATGTGATAGTGAACTGCTGGATATACGCTCCATTGGGGCAAATTATATGAATTGCTCAATTGTTAATCAACAGCCACTGTGGACACTGAGACGGCACCCTGAAGGGATTTCCAGGGAGAAGCTGCTGGAAATCGTGCTGTTAAGAGATAACGTTACGCTTGTCTTATATTTGTTTCATGCAGGAAAGTGTACTTATCTAACCAGTTCTCCATATTTTAGATAAGTTTACAATAATTTAATAATAAACACAATGAAATATATTTTTTTTTCATTGGGTTCAGAATGGTTTTTGCGAATTTATTACATACACAAATTTTTGCTTCCCTGATTCGGCAAGAAGAGTGTTGCTATTTAAGTAAAAATCGCAAGTTTTATCTATTCGGCACGACATATACATGTGCATATATGTATGTCTTCCACCACCACCTCCATTATGTGCATGTGTATATATGTGAATGCCATTATGTGCATGTGTATATATGTGAATCTGTAACCAGTAACGACGTTAGTCATTTTGACGGCGATACCTGAACTTGTGAAGTCGAAGCTCTGTTTAGTGAACTAGTGGAAATTAGTTTCAGGAAAGTCTATATAAAATTGAGCAGTTGCACTACAAACCTTCACCTAGTAATAGTTTACCAGGATCTAACACGTGAAGCAGATTGAATAAGATATTCAGAAGTTATAAATGAAAACCTTAAATAATACGAGGAAACTGTAGCATTGATGGATGGCTTGGCATCGCGCCTTGCAGTATTTAAGAATTCATATTGTTCAGGATATTTAAAAAATTATAAAAATTGGAGTTTTTAATATTCTTTAATTTTATATTTGCAGTTGCGTTAATTTAAAAATTTATAATTTTGTAAAGAAATTTTATTTTGTTCTTTTTAAGATAGTGAAATTTGATAAAAATTGCAAGGTTTCTAAGTTTTAAGTCATTGCGCTGACACAAACCACAGTGAATGGATATTGTCCTGTCCATAAAATACATCCCATTAAATACTGAAGCCATTCAGAAGAGGTAAATACACACTCTGATTGTAATTAAACAAGAATCAAATTTTCATACAATTTTACTCATAAAATGGTCAAATCAGCACCTACACATGAATTTTACTCTCCATCACCAAATTAGGATGCATATTTTTTTTAATGTTTGAAGCTATGACACTCTGGGTTTAGGAAATTATTCAAGCCATTCCAGGATGCTGGTAATGGTTCAGTAACTTTGACCACAGGGCACCTGCGCATGCCAATTGTTCCTAGGAACTGGTCCTCATTGACATACACAAGAGTTCAAAACTTGAATCTAGTAGGATTAGGCTTCTCAAGTTACGAGCGAAAGAAATTTGAAAAGTTGGAGGAAGAAAAAAAATTAAGTAACTCTTAAAGGTATCCCTTTGAGAAAACCTCAAAAATTTCCATGAATCACGCCCTGGTGTTACATGTGTGGATCTGTTTTCTATTTCCCTTTCAAGTTCTGATAGGATTTGTGCTTTTGTCAGATATATGATGTGTAGGTCAGACAGGTAAAGTACAGCTTTCTGGCTCCTCAGTGCTTCTGCCATTTAGTAGGTTGCTGAACATTAACTCATATTGGTCTTTCAAACTTTCATTCACTTTACACACACAAAAATGATATATACCAGAACTAGAGGGGTACTGGAACAGAAGATATTTAAAGAAATCAGCCCAATACAGCAACAGCCTGGTTGATCAGGCTCTGATCCACCAGGAGGCCTGGTCACAGACCGGGCCGCGGGGGCGTTGAGCCCCGGAACTCTCTCCAGGTAAACTCCAGGTAAACTCCAGGTAAACTCCAATAACGCTAATACAGAGGCCCAGGGGGGAATATGATCATGAGATACAAGATACTGTGAGGACTTGGTAAACTTTTGAGAATTTCGAGACGCAAGGGAGGGGGGAATAAATGGCTTTTGAAGATGATAAGCCACATGGATGTTAGGAAGCACATTTTTGCAGTTAATTATAATTAGTCTACATTGAAAAACAATTTCTGATGGGGGGGGGGAGGTAAAATAATTTTCTTCTATCCAAATTCCTTATGATTTGAACTGAGTGAAACCACTTGGCAAGGAACTTGAGATACTTGACATTGTTGTACGAATATTTGACTTATAAAGTGAAGTGCTACAGTCGATCAATAAGTATCAAAGTTACTTCATAATACAGTATACTCTTTCTAACATTAATAATGGTACTCTTAATACGGAAATGTTTAGAAGGCCGAAATAATAATACAGTATAATCATGTAAGCTATATGGCATGTGAAGTGAAACAAATTACATCAGTTACTGTAATTACTAATGTAAGTGCTGAAGATAAAGAAGTGCTAAATTATTCAGATTTTCTCCAGCAGCTGAGTTAGTGGATGAAGGAAGATGGAGTGGCAGTACATGGGTGCACCGTGCTGGTCGTGTCACCTAAGTGGAGAGGTGCGTCCACGTTACCGTCCTACTTTCCTCTACCCAGGAAGTACTGCTGACTCTGCCATTAACACCCATGGTATGTACCACACCACCTAGTATGTCCCTTTTCTCCATTATCTCCAGACATCTCACCATTAGAACTCTCGTCTACCCAAGTTTATTAAAAGAAATGTCTTTCACTATGCTTACCCTAGTACACCTTGTCTTCTCTGCACCCTCTTCTCCATACTACACCTCGGTAAGTTTTTCATCATGGCTAGGTATTTCTGTTACCTGGAGTTTACCTGGAGAGAGTTCCGGCGGTCAACGCCCCCACAGCCCGGTCTGTGACCAGGCCTCATGGTGGATCAGAGCCTGATCAACCAGGCTGTTACTGCTGACTGCACGCAATCCAACGTACGAGGCACAGCCTGGCTGGTTAGGTACCGACTTTAGGTGCTTGTCCAGTGCCTGCTTAAAGACAGCCAGGGGTCTATTGGTAATCCCCCTTATGTATGCTGGGAGGCAGTTGAACAGTCTTGGGCCCCTGGCACTTATTGTGTTGTCTCTTAACGTGCTAGTGACACTTCTGCTTTTCATTGGGGGGATGTTGCATCGTCTGTCGAGTTTTTTGATTTCGTAGTGAGTGATTTTCGTGTGCAAGTTCGGTACTAGTCCCTCTAGGATTTTCCAGGTGTATATAATCATGTATCTCTCCGGCCTGCGTTCCAGGGAGTACAGGTTCAGGAACTTCAAGCGCTCCCAGTAATTAAGGTGTTTTATCTCCGTTATGCGCACCGTGAAGGTTCTCTGTACATTTTCTAGGTCAGCAATTTCACCTGCCTTGAAAGGTGCTGTTAGTGTGCAGCAATATTCCAGCCTAGATAGAACAAGCGACCTGAAGAGTGTTATCATGGGCTTGGCATCCCTAGTTTTGAAGGTTCTCATTGTCCATTCTGTCATTTTTTTCTAGCAGATACGATTGATACAATGTTATGGGCCTTGAAGGTGAGATCCTCTGACATGATCACTCCCAGGTCTTTGACATTAGTTTTTCTCTCTATTTTGTGGCTAGAATTTGTTTTATACTCTGATGAAGTTTTAATTTCCTCATGTTTACCATATCGGAGTAATTGAAATTTCTCATCGTTGAACTTCATATTGTTTTCTGCAGCGCACTGAAAGATTTGGTTGATGTCCGCCTGGAGCCTTGCAGTGTCTGCAATGGAAAACACTGTCATGCAGATTCGGGTGTCATCTGCAAAGGAAGACACGGTGCTGTGACTGACATCCTTGTCTATGTCAGATATGAGGATGAGAAACAAGATGGGAGCGAGTACTGTGCCTTGCGGAACAGAGCTTTTCACCGTAGCCGCCTCAGACTTTACTCTGTTGACTACTACTCTTTGTGTTCTGTTTGTGAGGAAATTATAGATCCATCTACCAACTTTTCCTGTTATTCCTTTAGCACGCATTTTGTGCGCTATTACGCCATGGTCACACTTGTCGAAGGCTTTTGCAAAGTCTGTGTATATTACATCTGCATTCTTTTTGTCTTCTAGTGCATCTATGGTAAGTCACTTGTCACTTCTCCCACATTACGTATTTTGTTACCGCCGCCTATTTGGGGAATCAGTCATCAGCATGAGAGGGTCTGATGGTCTGAGGTGTTCCTAGAAGCAAGATAACCTTCCTTTGTCCACTCTCCCTCTGTCAGGTCACCAAAACACCTTGTTAGCCACCCTGTACCAGGATGGTGAACTCATTTCTAGCAAGCAGTGACCAAAGTACATCTGTCTGGCTAAGATAACGTGCAAGAGAGTGGTTTTGTATGGCGCAAGCCGAATCCGAGAGTTGCATTTGCTGCAACTGTCTGATGTGTTAGCTTTTTCCACAAGGAGAATGCCACACTGCGCCTATTGAAATTTTTGATTTCCAGATCATGGACTTCTTAAGAGGATTGAGTTATAATACCTAGAACTTTTATTGAAGTTAAGCTGTAACTCCTTTGCCTATTGAGAGTGTTGAGGTATAACTAATAGGCCTCTTACGCGTTGAGGTACAGAATGCTGGGGTTGTGATACGAGGATCTGTCTCAGTTGCACAGCTACTGTCAGAACTGTTGAATATCGTTGTAAGTCACATAATTTCCTTCCTCCCTCCTCCAGTGCTGCCAGGTTTTAGTGTTGGTGTGAGCCAGTTATTTCCACTAATGCTAATAGTCTTTGTAGACGTATAATTTTCAAGCCTTATAGGCTTGAACTGAGACATTAGTATACACAATAATGCTCGCCGGGCTTTAGTTTTTCTATTTGCGAAGAATATGCTTTTAGTTTAGATGAATAGTGTGTATGTTCGGACATTAGATAGAGATTTTTTAGATTTTGCCAGCGAAGTGGCTAGTTTATTATGCACCCGATATCCATCCTGTGGACGGTAGCACAAGAGCACATAGATACACAAAAGGGCTAGGAACTGGGCCCCAAAGGGTTAACAGGAATACATATGGATTTATATCTATGTATCTATAGTTCACTTATCTGTTACAAGCAAATTTAGGAAATTTGCTTAGTATATCTGATATCTTATTTTCATTAATAAGATATCTTGACATGTCACATAGGTTATTATACTGTCTGTCTCTGTATTCCTCAATAAGTGGACAATTAACCCTTAAACTGTCCAAACGTAGATCTACCATATGGGGCTCCTTGGCGTGGTGAAGAGGCTCTTGGTCTGAGGAATTAGACTTGTCGGTCTCCTTCCTCTGACCGAACCTAATTACCCCCCAATCCCCCCTTCCCTATCCCATTCTCCCCATCTTCCCCTTTTTCCTCCTCCTCCTCCCCACCCCTCCCTTTTGCCCTTTCTTTTTTGGCCTTTGGAATTTTCCCCACAGGTGCTCTAGTTCCTAGGTAGGGGAAAGGGTACCGGGGTCCATCCCATTCTGTTGAGGTTCTTGGCGGTGGCGTAGTTTGCTGTGGAATCTGGATTGCCTGGGGATGTCCTGATCCCTCTCTGGTATCCCGGAGGGTGGCTTTGGGTGTCTTTTGGGTGACGGGTGTATCTCTGAAAGCCACCTTTTGGATTCCTGGGGTGGTGGCCAATGGAGGTATGCTTTGTGGCGGATATCCGGCCACCCTCTCTTTTGTCCACCGAGGTAGCTCGGCAGATGTGAGGTTGCTATCCCGGATTGCTGGTTTACTGTCATAAAGGGTAGGGTATGGCACGGGTTCCATGCTGCATCTGTGCTACTTGCGGTGCTGAGGTCCTCTTGGGTGCAGAGGGAGATTTCTGGCCCTTTCATTCCTCCTAGGAACTATCCCTCCCCGGTTCTCCCTTTTTTTATTCTTTTTTTTATTTTTATTTTTTTTTCTTAAAAACAAAAAGAAAGAAGTAACCTAACCATGGAGTCCCCAATCCATGACCCCGCTACCCCCGGGCCCCTTATTGTTACTGCACCCCGTTCTGACCTCGCCTCGTCTTTTGGGCACTTTTTGGACACTCCTAGGACCCCTGTACCTCTTGCTGGTGCTGTTTCGTCACCCGCTTCCGGTGCCAGGGTTTCGACTGACTCGTTCGATTTGTCTGACCTCCGCTCTCCTTTGACTATGCTTATGGCCTCTCCCTTTACGGTGCAGCAATTTTCAAATCGCCAGCCTGTTCCACATCGGACCAACTCTGGTCCCACTTCTAAACGCCAACGACAATCTCCTGATGACGTTACTTCATTACCTTCCCATTCTACTTGGAAAAGACCGACACATCATGCACTCCCTCTCCACACTCAGTTTCGGACCACACAATGGACTAAATTCTTTACTTTAAGACTGACTTCTTCTACTACCTATCTTTCTGATCATAGTATTGGCAAAGCGCTCCTACGCCATATTGGTAGAGATATTTCCTTTTATGCTCTTAAGAGTGGTATGCATATCATCACTGTCCAGAATGCTACCCAAGCTTATGATCTTTCTCTTCTTTCGCATATCGTTACTATTCCTATCACTATTGAAGAACATCATTCCTTCAATTCTTGTAGTGGTACTGTTATTCTGCCCCATATCATAGTCCAACAGAATTTCCAGACATGTGGCGATGACATCCTCGAGCAGCTGGAACTCCAAGATCTCCCAATTCTCAAGGTAGACACTTGTGCAATCCTGACCGCGGGCGGAGACAATACCCTTGCAATGTGGCTTGTTTAACTTTTGACAGCCGTGAACTCCCATCCTCTGTTTATGTAGCAGGACATCGATTACAAGTTCAAAAGGGGATCCCTACACCGCAACAGTGTAGAAATTGCTGGAGTTTTGGCCACCCAGCAAAATATTGCAGATCTATAGCTGAATGCCCAGTCTGTGGTGCCGATGACTATTCTAATACATCTTGCAGTCGACCTCCCTCTTGCCTTAATTGTCATGAGGCTCACCCTTTGTACTCTCGCCATTGCCAGGTTTACTTAAATGAGCGGGAAATTCGTTGCCTCAAAGAGGCGGAAGGTCCCCCTTATGCTATGGCGGTTTCTCATCTCCGCCTCCAAGGGAGACTACCCCGTGTTTCTTATTCTCATGTTTCAAAACATCTCCCCACTTCTAGGGTCCCATCTTCTGCAGCCTCCTCTGCAGTTGCCAGTCCCATAGTCACTCCTATATCTAATTCTTTTGCTGTCCTGGGCTCAGACATCCCTACTTCAACACCTCAGTCTGTTTTCACTTCTTCGTGTTCTCCCTCACAAACCCCGGTATCAACAAGACCTCGTACAACACCTTCTCCCAATCGTCCCTCTACTTCTCAGAAGTCCAAAAAATCTCCTTTAACCCCTCCTTCCCTTCATCCACCTCCTCACTTTACCTTCCCGGTCTCTGTACCTGGGTCTTCCCCGTTCACTGGCTCAGTTACAAGTTTGGAGGTTCATCCTCCTCATACTGTGCCTTCCTCCCCTGTCCCCTCCCAAGTTTCTTCCTCTTCTGCCACCTCCCAGGTTTCTGCCTCTTCTGTCCCCTCCCACACTTCTCCAGTTCCTTCCACCCTTTCGCCCCCACCCCCTTAATACAGTCCATTACAGTTCCGATCTTTACTCAAACTCCTCCTCCTTCCATCTCCAATATTGTCTCCCATACGATGTCTCTGAGCTCCAAAACACTTGAAGCAATCTCTGAATATATTGCAGAGACCAAACCATCAATAGACACTGATCCACCCTCTGTTCCTTCTCTTTCGTCTTCTCCATCTGCGCAACTCCTTTCTTTACAGCACACCGTTCCTTCGCTGCTTGAACGTTTTCCGCTGCCACCACATGTGGACTTTTCTAACCCCTCTAGTCCGTAAGTACCCTTACCTGCTGATTTCTAGTATCTTTATCGTTGCCAATCATGGCCTATTTACAGTGGAATATACGCGGCCTCAGGGGTAATTGGGGTGAGCTTCAGACGTTGCTCTCCCAATTTTCCCCTGTTGGTGTTTGCATACAAGAGCCAAAATTTCACTCTGCTGTTATCTATCCCATCTCAGGCTATAATTTATTATATTCTTCGGATCCTTTTCCTGATGGGACCTTTAACGAAAGTGCCCTTCTTCTATGCACTGATATTCCGTACCATGAGCTATTTGTTCGCACTTCACTGCATTACACAGCAGCCCGTATCCACCTGCATAGGTGGTATACACTCTGTTCTTTGTACTTCTCTCCTTCTTGAGCATTATCTATTCTGGATATTGCCTTTCTTGTTTCGTCATTACCGCCACCACTTCTGTTACTTGGCGATTTCAATGCCCATCATTTTTTCTGGGGAGGGTCTCACTGTGATTCCCGTGGCATTCAACTAGAGGCTTTTCTTGCTTCCCACCCCCTCCATGTTTTAAATACAGGTACTCACACCCATTTTGATCCTCATACTCATACTCTCTCTTGCATCAATCTCTCAGTCTGCTCTTCCTCCGCTGCACTAGACTTCACCTGGTCTGTTCTCTCGGATTTACATGACAGTGATCATTTTCCAATCATTCTTACTTCCCCTTCATATTCAACACCTTTTCGTAACCCACGCTGGCAATTTGATCGGGCAAATTGGGACCTTTACTCACAACTAATGGTTTTTAGTGAGGTTCCTTCTTCGTCCTCCATTGATGAGCTTTTACACCTCTTCTTGTCCTCAGTTTTAACTGCAGCTTCTCATTCTATACCCCAAACCTTGTGCAGGCATTCTCAAAAATGCGTGCCTTGGTGGTCTCCTGCTTGTGCTCGTGCAGTACGTTTGAAACGTGCTGCATGGGGCAGGTACCATTATAATAAAACCACTGAGAGACTTCTTGATTTTAAGCAGAAGCGTGTGATCACGCACCGTGTCATACGTGATGCTAAACGCACTTGCTGGTGAGATTATGTCTCCACCATCACCTCTGTTTCCTCTATGAGTGCAGTCTGGAAAAAAGTACGGAAACTGAGTGGTAAATATTCTCCTGACCCGGCTCCTGTTCTGTGGGTTGCCGGTGTTGATATAGCAAACCCTCTAGATATTGCCATTGAAATTGTCAATCATCTGGTCTGTATTTCTCTGGGGCTCCATCTCTGCCCCTCGTTTCTTTCCTCAAAGTCTGCCAGAGAGTTAGCACCCTTGGACTTTTCTTCTCTCGGAGAAGAACAGTATAATTTGCCTTTTACACTTAAGGAACTGGAGGCAACACTCTCAGCTTGCCGATCATCGACAGCTGGGCCCGACGACATTCACATTCATGTGTTACAACATTTACATCAGTCAGCTCTTGCAGTCCTCTTACGCCTTTTCAATCTTATTTGGTCACAAGGAGTTTTTCTACAGCTGTGGAAATCTGCCATTGTTCTCTCTTTCCGCAAACCGAGTACTACAGGACTTGATGCCTCCCACTATCGCCCCATCGCTCTTACTAGTGCAGTTTGTAAAGTGATGGAACGTCTTGTAAATCAACATTTAATGTGGTATTTAGAGACACACAACAGTCTCTATGCTAGTCAATATGGCTTTCATAAGGGCCGTTCTACCATAGACCCCTTGCTATGCTTGGATACGTATGTTCATAATGCCTTTGCGAATAATCACTCAGTTATTGCCATATTTTTTTACCTTGAGAAGGCATATGACACAACTTGGAGGTATAATATTTTGGCCCAAGCCCACTCCTTAGGGCTCCGAGGCAATCTACCATCCTTCCTTAAGAACTTTTTAACTGAAAGACATTTTCGTGTTCGAGTGAATAATGCGCTTTCCCCGGACTTCGTCCAACCTGAAGGTGTCCTTCAGGGATGTGTTCTGAGCACAACACTTTTTCTCCTTGCTATAAATGATTTGGCCTTTTGTTCTTCCATCCAGTATTTGGTCATCACTCTATGTAGATGACTTCGCTATTGCTTGTGCAGGTGCTGACTGTCACCTCATTACAATTTCTCTCCAGCATGTGGTCAACAATGATTCCAGTTGGGCTACCACGCATGGGTTTAAATTTTCTAGTACCAAAACTCACCAAATTACTTTCACTAGATGCTCTGTCATCTTCGATCATCCTTTGTACCTCTATGGCTCCCGTATCCCTGAACGTGATACAATCAGGTTTCTAGGCCTTCTCTTTGACCGTAGGTTATCCTGGAAACCCCACATTACCTCTCTAAAGGCAACTTGTCACAGCCGGCTGAACCTTCTTAAAACCCTTGCTCATCTTTCATGGGGAGCTGATCATTAAACTCTCCTTCCCCTACATTCAGCCCTCATTTTATCAAAACTCGATTATGGTGACCAGATCTATTCAGCGGCCTCTCCTGCTACTCTCTCTAGCCTTAACCCCATTCATCACCAAGGATTACATTTATGCCTTGGTGCTTTTCGCTCTTCCCCTGTTGAGAGCCTCTATGCAGAAGTGAATGTTCCATCCCTGTCTGATCGCCGTGATGCCCATTGCCTTCGCTACTATGTGCACTCTCACGATCTTCGCAATCCTTCCATTTATAGAATGGTCACTGATATTAGTAGACATTCTTTATTTGTTTGCCGCCCCTGTTTGTTCCATCCCTTCTCTCTTCACCTACATTCACTCCTGTCTTCCCTTCAATTACCACCTTTATATGTTCATGTAGCATCTCACTTTTCCCTACCCCCCTGGGAAGTTCCAGCTGTTTGGGTCTGTTCTTTCTCACTCCCTTGCTCGAACACCCAACTGCCTATGGTGGCTTCCCGCTATCTTTTTCTTGACCACTTCCACTTTCATTCTCATGCCATCGCCGTGTACACAGATGGCTCTAAATCTTCTGATGGCATCAGATTCACAGCAGTGTTTCCGGACAGCGTCGTGTGAGGGCATTTACTATCTTCAGCTAGCATTTTTACTGCTGAATTGTATGCCATTCTTGCAGCACTTATTCGTATCTCATCTATGCCTGTGTCATCATTTGTGGTTGTCTCAGACTCCCTTAGTGCTCCACAGGCTATATGGAAATTTGATACACCTAACCCTCTAGTTCTCCGTATCCAACTTTGGCTACGCTGTATCTCTACCAAGCATAAAGATATTGTTTTTTGTTGGGTCCCTGGTCGTGTTGACGTACAGGGCAATGAACAGCCAGACACTGCTGCGCAGTCAGCAGTACATGACCTACCAATTTCATATAGAGGTGTTCCATTTCTGGACTATTTTGCTGTTATAGCTACCCACCTTCACACCTGTTGGCAACAATGTTGGTCTGCTCTGCTCAATAACAAACTTTGTTCTATTAAACCGAGTATAGGTTACTGGCCGTCTTCTTATCATCAGTTTCGAGGTTGGGAGACTACTCTCTCCCGCCTTTGCATTGGCAATACTCGTCTTACTCATAGATATCTCATGTAGAGGTACCCTGCTCCTCTCTATGAGAATTGTCAGGCTCCATTATCGGTCAGCCACATTCTGTTAGACTGCCCAGTTTATCAACGAGCACACGGAATTTACCTCCGTCGTCATCTTCACTCCGCTGCTCTCTCTTTACCTTCCCTTCTCGCTGATGGACCCACCTTTCATCCAGACTCTCTCATTGACTTTTTGATAACAACTGACTTACTCCACAAACTCTGATGATACCTTCAGCCCTTTCTACCTCAATCTCTTGCTACCCTCTACCCCCGCACTATCCCCTGCCCCGCTGTTTTCTGTAACCTACTAATCATCCCTCCCCCCTTCTGCCGCCCGATACCCTCGCTTCCCGCCCTACCCTGCAGCACTGTATAGCCCTTGTGGCTTAGTGTCTGGTTCATTTCTTAACATTCTAATACCGAGTACAGTGTTAGTCTCAACAATCCTATCACTGATACTAGAAATACCAAGCTCCTTCCTCATGTTAAGAACCTTTGTAGATTTTTGACACCCAAGAATAATTCCGAGAGCTTCATTTTGCATTAACTCCAAGGGTCGGAGTGAACTTTCTCAAGCTAATATCAACATGGGAGCAGCATAACCAATTAAGAACCTAACATAGGCTATGTACACCATTCTCACGATTCTCACATTAGCACCATAGTTGGGGTTGTAGCCAGCAACAGCTCTGAGAGCATTTAGCCTATCTTTGCATTTCTTATTTAGTTGTGGTATAGTGGATGTGTTAAAGGGTACATCTACACCAAGATATCTGTAAGTTTTAACGTAGCTAATGTTTTCACCCTGCAAATAGATGGGTGGGGGATGTCGTTTTCTTGTTAATATCTTTGTTTTAGAGGAAGATATTATGAGGCCTAGTCAATTACAAATTGCTTGAACTTCATTAAGAATGGTACTCATCTTCTTATGCCCTGTTGTGTGGATCATGATGTCATCAGCATAGCTTATAGCTATATGTTGAAGTGCTAAGTTTTAAATTTTTGATTCGCTGCCTGACCACGGTGGAGTGCGGTTGTGCTCAGCACCCCTCTGCTGTTTTCAGGCGAGCTACCTCAGTTCGTCACAACCTTTGAGAAGTGAGGACGTGCGCTACTCATTTACCAACATGGCGCTGCATAGCTACAGGCGCATCAACACTGTTTGCGTTGAGTTGACCCGTGGGGCTGTCACCGGAGACACGATGGACTTGTTACTGCCGGCGATTATCCGTGATACCTACAGTATTGCAAATGAAGAGATATGTGGTGTAGCACTTAATGGGACGACACGGATCTTCGTTAAAATGACGTCAGCAAATGTTTATGAAGTGGTGGTGGATAAGTATCAAGAGACCATTATTGCCGTCAATTCAGCTGTATCAGTACGTCTTCATGATGTATCACGACACTACACATGGGTTAAAATAAGGAATGTGCCTTTTGAGGCGAATGAATTTGTTATAAAAGATGAACTACGTAATTATGGTACGGTTCATATGGCCTCTGCAGGTCGGTGGGCCGCTGGACCTTATGCTGGAAGTTTGGAGGGAACATATTCAGTCAAAATGACCTTACGCCATCCCATACCGTCCTATATTATGTTGCAAGCATTTCGAACTCAAGTATATGTAACATATGCGGGGCAACGTCGTACGTGTCGGCTGTGTGGGTCGTATGACCACATAGCGGCACAGTGTGGTAAGCGTTGTGGAAATCTCCAAATATCGCAACAGCAACAACCGGAAGAGGTCGAGGAAGTTGAGGGACGAGAACAGTCTTATGCTCACCCGTCTCGACAATGGACATCTTGGAGTGAAGAGGTAGAAAAAGCGCAGGAGAATGCTTTGGAGGATGCAAAACAGCGAGAAGAATCACCGTCACTGGACATAAATAAAGTATTTGAAGAGACTCTGCCCACTATGGGGGACGAGGATGTAGCGGCGTCTTTAGTGAAGGCACTGGATGTATTGTTAGACGAGTCGATCGTCAACCGTGTGGAGGATCCAGGTACAAATTTGGGATCGGTTGAGCATCATGGTGAGGCGATGGATGAAAGCATTGAGTCTGGTGTGTCGCATGGTATGATGGTGAATATAGCAGAAGTGGAGGTGCATCATGATAGTACTAAAGAAATCCCAATGCAGGTGGAGGGTAGGACGCGAAAGCGAACTGCGACCCCATCAGACTCAGACGACGTGCTTACTCCTGCCCAAAGGCCAGGGAAAAAGTCTTGGGCGGATGTACAGAGGAAAGGGAACAGTGAATCCACGAAACAAGAGTTTATCAAGGTGATTCCCAAAAAAGGGAAGAGGGATAGAGGTGTAAAATGTATAAGTGAAAAGTCTATACCTAGAACCAAAGGAAAATCCCATTAATTGACTTTAAGATTTTGACAATAAATATTAACGGTTTGAGATCTGAGCGGAAGCGAAAGTGGTTTAATGAATTTTTGGTGCGTCTAGATGTGGATGTGGTATTTATCCAAGAACACAATTACAGAATTGGATATGAGTTAGAAATAGATGGTTACGATGTGTATATGGAATATGCGACGAGGTTAAAAGGAGGCGTCGCCATTCTGGTAAAGGAAAATAGCCCGTTTGTAGTACGCCATAGTGAAAGGGGGGAGGGGAGAGTGATTAGGGTGGATGGTTTATGGGGTAGAGTACACATAAGTTTTGTATGTGTATATGGGCCGGCCGAGGGAGATGTACGACTTAAAACTCATTTTGTACAAGATGTATTAGTATATTATCTATGTAGTTTACCAAATGTAGCGATAATAGGGGGAGACTGGAATTGTGTAATACGACGAAAAGATGTGGAGCCTCGAGGAGCGGGTTGTTGCTTGGGGTTCCTGGGAGATTTATTGACGAGTGTGGGTTTAATGGATGTGTGTGGGGGGGGAGGCATGGTGGAGCATACTTTCATTAGACGAGATTATGCAGCGAGATTGGATAGAATGTACGTGTCTAGTGCGGTTACAGTGCAGAGAGTGAGTGTGATAAATGTGGTTTTTTCGGATCAAAGAGGAGTTGTAATGGATGTAGATATTGAGGGTGTGCCTAGAAGGGGTCCGTCACTTTGGAAATTAAATGTAAAGTTATTGAAGAGAGAGGAAAGTCGTTTGTCTTTTGGGCATATGTGGGAACGCCTTGTGGTTGAAGCACCTGGAGATGTGGCTTTGGTTAATTGGTGGGAAACGATAGCCAAAAAGCGAATTAAGGAATATTATATTAGTCAGGGAGTGAGATATAATCAGTTACAGTATGGTTTCCAACGATATTTAGAGGGGCAGTTGCGCGACTGCTATGTACAAGTGAATGCTAATTATCCTGTTACAGAAATTGAACGAATTAAGGAGCAACTACGAAATTTACAAAACGAAAGGTTTGATGGGGAAAGGCTTAAGGGTGGAATTGAAGAGGTTTTGTGGGGACATCGGCCGTCGGTGTGTGTGTTGAGGAATCAACACAGACGTCGCAAAGCAATGGAGTTAATGGGGTTGAATGTCCAGGTAGGTATGCAGGGGTATAGAGTGAATCAGGTGTTGACGACGACGGAGGGTATGAGTGGGTATATTGATGCTTGGGTTAAATTGAAAACGCAAAGTGTTGGAATAAGTGAAATTGCATTGCAGTCAATCGGTAGGTTTGTGAGTTGTGAGCTGGAGGAGCATGATCGTTTGATGTTGGGAGGGCCGATAATGGAGTGTGAGACTTGGGAGGCTTTATCTGGGGCGCAATTGGGTAAGGCGCCAGGAATAGATGGGTTGCCCAGCGACTTTTATCTTCAAAATTGGAACGTTTTAAAGGGGTTTTTGGTACGTTTATTCAATATAATGAAGCGGGATGGGGTTTTAGGGGAACAACAAAGGTTGGCTGTGGTACTCCTAGTTCCTAAAGGCGAGCCATTAACGGTTAAAGATTATCGTGCAATCTCGTTATTATGTGGGGACTATAAAATTTTTGGAAGGATCTTGGCCAACAGAATAAAAAAAGTCCTGGGCAAAGTGATTGACAAGGGACAATATGGGGTGCCGGGCAGGTCTATGTATGAAGGTCACGGTATGATTAGAAGTTTTATTGAAGAAAGAGTAAGATTGGGAGGGGGGGGTATTGGCTATAGATTGGGAGGCGGCATATGATAATGTGGAACGGGAGACGTTATGGAAGATAATGAGATGGCAGGGGTTTGGGGCGGAAATTATATCATGGGCCAAATTAATGTATCTGGAGGCATCTTTGCGTGTGCAGGTGAATGGGAGGTTGGGAGATCGGATTCAGATGGGAAGGGGTTTGCGTCAAGGTTGTCCCCTTTCACAAATTTTTTTTGCTTGTTTTCAAGATCCCTTTTATAGAGGGATAAGGGTTTTATTGGAAGCAAATGGGATGGGTAATGTCAGGGGTGGGGGAGCGGGCATTGTTGGATATGTCGACGACACGACGATTTTGGTGAGAGAAAACATGGATTTGATTCGGGTAGAAAAGTTAGTGAAAGTTTTTGAAAAGGCTACTGGCATGACGATCAACATGGGGAAAACAAAGTATATGAATCTTGGAAAAGGGTCGCGTGAGGAAGGATCGGTAGCTGAAAGGTGGGAAAGGGTGGACCAAATAAAGATATGTGGGATCGTTTATGTAAATGATATCAAGTCAGCACAACAAATAAATTCCGTGCGTATCGTTGATAGTGTTCTGAAGCGTCTTAGTGGGTTAAGAGCTGCTAATTTAAGTTTGCAACAAAGGGTGATAACAACGAATGTGCTGTTATATAGTAAACTATGGCATGTTACGGTAATATTTCCGATACTTTGTTGTGAATTAAAAAGGTTACAAAAAAGTGTTTTTAGATTCATTTGGGGAACAGGGAGCGAATGGTTAAGTAGAGCGGTTGTCACACTCCCGGTTGGCCGTGGAGGGCTGGGTCTTATAGATGTCGAAAAGAGGATAATAAGTATGTATTTAAAACATAGTTATAAGCGGGAGGGGGGGGGGCGAAAGAAGACGGTCTTCATAGGATACATCAGGATATGCGACGGTGGTGGGGGGGTCGGGAGTTCATGATGGGTGAGGCAATGTTACGGGTCTTCATAAACGTGAGGGATCACTCACAAATTAAATTGAGAAATCTTGATAGGGCAGATGGTAAGGCTCTGGTAGCGGCGGTAGAAGGAGTTTATCCGATGTATGATTGGCATAATATTTGGGGGCGTTTAAATAAATTGCGTTTAAAACCTAAAGTCAGAGAAGTTATGTATAGATTTTTACATGGAATCTTGCCGTCAGGAATGGTTTTATTCTATAAGAGAATACGAGAGGATGGGGAATGCAAAGATTGTGGAGGATTGGCGACTATTTATCATACGGTATATTTTTGCGATTGTATTGAACTTATAAGGGTTTGGATGGGTAAGGTTTTAAGGTTAGTGGGGGGAGGGGGTTTGCAGGTTTTGAGGGTTTTAAGTTTAGATATAACTGGGGTGAATAAAAGGGTTGAGAATGCGATTGGGTATATGATTACGGATTATATATACCTGATGTGGGCTATGAGGGAGGCGGACGTGCGGGCAAGAATTAATGCATTGGCAGCAACTTTTTATAGGACACAGTGTAGAAATAAAGGGGTGTATGGAGGGAGATGGGAGAGAGATTTTAGTGAGGGTTATCGAAATTTCACATTAAGGAATTTATGGGATTTGCAAAATGGGTAAGGGGATACAACGGGCTATTTTCCTAGACTTGGGTGTGAGCATGGAGAGCTGTTTATATGGATGTATAATTGAGTTTTAATATCTAGAGGCAATAGGGTTATTACCCCGAGGGTTTCAGCAACTACACAGTTATCATTTAGAAAGGTGTAGCACTACGATTGCATATTTTATCATGTATAAATCATTTCAAGGACTTTATGATGAAAATTGTCAATGAGATTCAAATATGTTATAGGTGTCTTTACTGTTTTTGATTCAATTGTAAGTGGTAAAAAGTGTTTCCTAGCATATAGCAATTGGTTTTTATTTTATGTTATATTTTATGCTGTGTTACAGTGTGCTTTTCAGTAATATTATATTACATGTAACTAGTTTGCATTATTTTTCTTTGTTTTGCTGAGATGTAAAATATCACATCGTAGTTTTGTTTTGTTATATTGGATGTTTTTATAGTGACTTTTAGTATTATCCCGTTTCCTTCTTTGAATACTAAATACCTATGTATATTAAGATCTCGTGATAATCGCCAATATTAATGTTTTGAGTATCGTGGTGCTCTGTTAAGCACCTGAGATCTTAGAATTAGTCTTGCATACGTGTGTTGACAGGCAGAAACCTCACCTAGTATGTGCCTGATGTAGTCTCATGTAGTGCCTAGTATGTGCCTGATGTAGTCTCATGTAGTGCCTAGTATGTGCCTGATGTAGTCTCATGTAGTGTAACGTGTGTGCTTGTGTGTGTCATTGTGCGTGTTTGTTTGTTTTTATCTCTGTTTTATTGTACAATCTTCATAATTTCCAGTGTTTGATGTTTTGTAATATGTAACCTTGTTAGAGATGTTCTTTAACAAATAAAACAATACCACTGTAATGTATAGTGTTGTGTGTGAGTGTATTACCACTGTAATATACGGTGTGTTGTGTGTGTGTGTATTACCATTGTAATATACGGTGTGTTGTGTGTGAGTGTGTATTATCACTGTAATATACGGTGTGTTGTGTGTGAGTGTGTATTATCACTGTAATATACGGTGTGTTGTGTGTGAGTGTATTACCATTGTAATATACGGTGTGGTGTGTGTGAGTGTGTATTACCACTGTAATATACGGTGTGTTGTGTGTGAGTGTATTACCATTGTAATATACGGTGTGGTGTGTGTGAGTGTGTATTATCACTGTAATATACGGTGTGTTGTGTGTGAGTGTGTATTACCACTGTAATATACGGTGTGGTGTGTGCGAGTGTGTATTACCACTGTAATATACGGTGTGTTGTGTGAGTGTATTACCATTGTAATATACGGTGTGGTGTGTGTGAGTGTGTATTACCACTGTAATATACGGTGTGTTGTGTGAGAGTGTATTACCACTGTAATATACGGTGTGTTGTGTGAGAGTGTATTACCACTGTAATATACGGTGTGGTGTGTGTGAGTGTGTATTACCACTGTAATATACGGTGTGTTGTGTGTGAGTGTGTATTACCACTGTAATATACGGTGTGTTGTGTGAGTGTGTATTACCACTGTAATATACGGTGTGTTGTGTGAGAGTGTATTACCACTGTAATATACGGTGTGGTGTGTGTGAGTGTGTATTACCACTGTAATATACGGTGTGTTGTGTGTGAGTGTGTATTACCACTGTAATATATGGTGTGTTGTGTGAGTGTAATACCAATGTAATATACGGTGTGTTGTGTGAGAGTGTATTACCACTGTAATATACGGTGTGGTGTGTGTGAGTGTGTATTACCACTGTAATATACGGTGTGTTGTGTGTGAGTGTATTACCACTGTAATATACGGTGTGTTGTGTGTGAGTGTGTATTACCACTGTAATATACGGTGTGTTGTGTGTGAGTGTGTATTACCACTGTAACATACGGTGAGGTGTGTGTGAGTGTGTAACATACGGTGTGTGTGAGTGTGTATTACCACTGTAACATACGGTGTGTTGTGTGTGAGTGTATTACCACTGTAACATACGGTGTGTTGTGTGTGAGTGTGTATTACCACTGTAACATACGGTGTGTTGTGTGTGAGTGTGTATTACCACTGTAACATACGGTGTGTTGTGTGTGAGTGTGTATTACCACTGTAACATACGGTGTGTTGTGTGTGAGTGTATTACCATTGTAATATACGGTGTGGTGTGTGTGAGTGTGTATTACCACTGTACTGTATGGTGACGTTATTAGGTCTCGGGTTAAGTGCGATTCTAGTGCAGTAATCTTTTGTCGTGTATCTTTTTAATATATTTGTCATTTGTATCGCACTGTTTTAAATAAAATATAAAAAAAAAAGCTTATAGCTATATGTTGAAGTGCTAAGTTTTAAATTTTTATTTTAGACTCATTTGGGTCATTCAAGTGGCATGGCTAATGTCTTAAGACTTGTTCACAATTCTGACTGCATATTTTTTCATTCAAATTTCTTATAATCGTGGCTTGTTTTAAGAAACTACTGGACATTAGCGTTTGCTAACCTTGGTTTAAGTGCTGGGGGAGGGTGGTACGGGGGGTAGCGGCGGTGGTGTTGGTTGTGTGCGAGACATGAGACCCAGACCCAGCATTACCAGTGCGTCGGGACCAGCTTTGCTACTTCGTCCTACATATTTAACCCAGGACTCTTCTGACAACCCTGAGGTAGGTGGTTCTTAGTGCTTGGAAAAGTTTTCACAACTTTTATACCAGAATAGTGCTTCTATTTTGGTATGTGTGGGAACATGGTACCCCCCCCCCCCTCTCTCTCTCAGATTCAGATTGATTCGGATTAATTTAAATCACCTCTTGTTCCTCTACCTCCCTACTTTCCTCCACGTAACTTCTTCAGAATGGTAAATTAGGTATAAGGGCACAGAATTTTTAACAAGCCAGGAAACGTACTAGTGGGGATCAACTGGAAAATAAACATAGACGAGACACAGGGGTGTTAGAAAATATTTCCTCAGTCTCAGGGTGGTCAGAAAGTGGAATGACATCGACGAAGAAGTTGTGGAGGCAGATTCCATACATAGGTTTAAGAATAGTGCGAAATGGCCCACGAGGCTTATGAGAGAGAGAGTGAATCTGGCAAGTTGCAAGTCAAGAGGCGAGGGCAAGGAATTAGGACACAGCCCCTGCAACCACATAATGTGAATACTGAAGCTGTATAGAGGGAACATGGTGAGGTGCAGGAAGAACATAAATAGTGCAGTAGGCCACTGGCCCATGTTAAGGGGAATATATGGTTGTAAAATTCCCTACTTATTCTTTTAATCCACTCTTCTTTTTTGTGTTTTTTTCCTACATTTTTTCACAATTTTAAACTGGGGCCTCATGTTCCTATTGAAAGGTATTACCAGAAGATATTAAAGTAACCCAGTCTGAAAATCAATTTAAGACTCTTCTTAGAAGCCACTTAATCACCCTAGACTAAATGCTAAATACTCAGTACACACTTACTCACCTATGTACTCCCACATCGTAACTTCAACAATCACTTTGAACCTTTTATCCATTGTTGACAGGAATATAATTGAACCATTGTTTTCACAAAAAGCATTTTAGACTATAAATACGTATATCTTTGTATTATACAAATTTTGATTCATTTATAATTTATAATCTGCTGTACAACTATGAAATAATTACTGTCCTACTGTAAAACTATGATATAATCCTTAGTATTAAGTAGTCTGTAAGCCAGTAATGTTAAGTTGGCTCATAATACCTAGGCATAATAGAGGCTCTTTGTATTGCAACCCACTATTGTAAATATAATATCTCAATGTACTGTTTGCAAAGACATAAAATAAATAAATCAATAAACAAATAAATAAATAAATAAATGTTCTTTTGCGATCTTATATGTGGCTATCCTGTGTCTGTCAGCCAGCGTGGCTATCATGTGTCTGTCAGCCAGCGTGGTTATCATGTGTCTGTTAGCCAGCGTGGTTATCATGTGTCTGTCAGCCAGCGTGGCTATCATGTGTCTGTCAGCCAGCGTGGTTATCATGTGTCTGTCAGCCAGCGTGGTTATCATGTGTCTGTCAGCCAGCGTGGTTATCATGTGTCTGTCAGCCAGCGTGGTTATCATGTGTCTGTCAGCCAGCGTGGCTATCATGTGTCTGTCAGCCAGCGTGGTTATCATGTGTCTCAGCCAGCGTGGTTATCATGTGTCTGTCAGCCAGCGTGGTTATCATGTGTCTGTCAGCCAGCGTGGTTATCATGTGTCAGCCAGCGTGGCTATCATGTGTCTGTCAGCCAGCGTGGCTATCATGTGTCTGTCAGCCAGCGTGGTTATCATGTGTCTGTCAGCCAGCGTGGTTATCATGTGTCTGTCAGCCAGCGTGGTTATCATGTGTCTGTCAGCCAGCGTGGTTATCATGTGTCTGTCAGCCAGCGTGGTTATCATGTGTCTGTCAGCGAGCGTGGCTATCATGTGTCTGTCAGCGAGCGTGGCTATCATGTGTCTGTCAGCCAGCGTGGTTATGTGTCTGTCAGCCAGCGTGGTTATGTGTCTGTCAGCCAGCGTGGTTATCATGTGTCTGTCAGCCAGCGTGGTTATCATGTGTCTGTCAGCCAGCGTGGCTATCATGTGTATCAGCCAGCGAGGCTATCATGTGTCTGTCAGCCCGCGTGGTGATCATGTGTCTGTCAGCCAGCGTGGTTATCATGTGTCTGTCAGCCAGCGTGGTTATCATGTGTCTGTCAGCCAGCGTGGCTATCATGTGTCTGTCTACCAGCGTGGCTATCATGTGTCTGTCAGCCAGCGTGGCTATCATGTGTCTGTCAGCCAGCGTGGTTATCATGTGTCTCAGCCAGCGTGGTTATCATGTGTCTGTCAGCCAGCGTGGTTATCATGTGTCTGTCAGCCAGCGTGGTTATCATGTGTCAGTCAGCCAGCGTGGTTATCATGTGTCTGTCAGCCAGCGTGGCTATCATGTGTCTGTCAGCCAGCGTGGCTATCATGTGTCTGTCAGCCAGCGTGGTTATCATGTGTCTGTCAGCCAGCATGGCTATCATGTGTCTGTCAGCCAGCGTGGTTATCATGTGTCTGTCAGCCAGCGTGGCTATCATGTGTCTGTCAGCCAGCGTGGTTATCATGTGTCTGTCAGCCAGCGTGGCTATCATGTGTCTGTCAGCCAGCGTGGCTATCATGTGTCTGTCAGCCAGCGTGGTTATCATGTGTCTGTCAGCCAGCGTGGCTATCATGTGTCTGTTAGCCAGCGTGGCGATCATGTGTCTGTCAGCCAGCGTGGCTTTCATGTCTGTCAGCCAGCGTGGCTATCATGTGTCTGTCAGCCAGCGTGGTTCTCATGTGTCTGTCAGCCAGCGTGGCTATCATGTGTCTGTCAGCCAGCGTGGTTATCATGTGTCTGTCAGCCAGCGTGGCTATCATGTGTCTGTCAGCCAGCGTGGTTATCATGTGTCTGTCAGCCAGCGTGGTTATCATGTGTCAGCCAGCGTGGTTATCATGTGTCTGTCAGCCAGCGTGGTTATCATGTGTCTGTCAGCGAGCGTGGCTATCGTGTCTGTCAGCGAGCGTGGCTATCATGTGTCTGTCAGCCAGCGTGGTTATGTGTCTGTCAGCCAGCGTGGTTATCATGTGTCTGTCAGCCAGCGTGGTTATCATGTGTCTGTCAGCCAGCGTGGCTATCATGTGTATCAGCCAGCGTGGCTATCATGTGTCTGTCAGCCAGCGTGGTTATCATGTGTCTGTCAGCCAGCGTGGTTATCATGTGTCTGTCAGCCAGCGTGGTTATCATGTGTCTGTCAGCCAGCGTGGCTATCATGTGTCTGTCTACCAGCGTGGCTATCATGTGTCTGTCAGCCAGCGTGGCTATCATGTGTCTGTCAGCCAGCGTGGTTATCATGTGTCTGTCAGCCAGCGTGGTTATCATGTGTCTGTCAGCCAGCGTGGTTATCATGTGTCTGTCAGCCAGCGTGGTTATCATGTGTCAGTCAGCCAGCGTGGTTATCATGTGTCTGTCAGCCAGCGTGGCTATCATGTGTCTGTCAGCCAGCGTGGCTATCATGTGTCTGTCAGCCAGCGTGGTTATCATGTGTCTGTCAGCCAGCATGGCTATCATGTGTCTGTCAGCCAGCGTGGTTATCATGTGTCTGTCAGCCAGCGTGGCTATCATGTGTCTGTCAGCCAGCGTGGTTATCATGTGTCTGTCAGCCAGCGTGGCTATCATGTGTCTGTCAGCCAGCGTGGCTATCATGTGTCTGTCAGCCAGCGTGGTTATCATGTGTCTGTCAGCCAGCGTGGCTATCATGTGTCTGTTAGCCAGCGTGGCTATCATGTGTCTGTCAGCCAGCGTGGCTTTCATGTCTGTCAGCCAGCGTGGCTATCATGTGTCTGTCAGCCAGCGTGGTTCTCATGTGTCTGTCAGCCAGCGTGGCTATCATATGTCTGTCAGCCAGCGTGGTTATCATGTGTCTGTCAGCCAGCGTGGCTATCATGTGTCTGTCAGCCAGCGTGGTTACCATGTGTCTGTCAGCCAGCGTGGTTATCATGTGTCTGTCAGCCAGCGTGGCTATCATGTGTCTGTCAGCCAGCGTGGTTGTGTCTGTCAGCCAGCGTGGCTATCATGTGTCTGTCAGCCAGCGTGGTTATCATGTCTGTCAGCCAGCGTGGCTATCATGTGTCTGTCAGCCAGCGTGGCTATCATGTGTCTGTCAGTCAGCGTGGCTATCATGTGTCTGTCAGCCAGCGTGGTTATCATGTGCCTGTCAGCCAGCGTGGTTATCATGTGTCTGTCAGCCAGCGTGGTTATCATGTGTCTGTCAGCCAGCGTTATCATGTGCCTGTCAGCCAGCGTGGTTATCATGTGTCTGTCAGCCAGTGTGGTTATCATGTGTCTGTCAGCCAGCGTGGTTATCATGTGTCTGTCAGCCAGCGTGGCTATCATGTGTCTCAGCCTGCGTGGCTATCATGTGTCTGTCAGCCAGCGTGGTTATCATGTGTCTGTCAGCCAGCGTGGCTATCATGTGTCTGTCAGCCAGCGTGGCTATCATGTGTCTGTCAGCCAGCGTGGTTATCATGTGTCTGTCAGTTAGCGTGGTTATCATGTGTCTGTCAGCCAGCGTGGCTATCATGTGTCTGTCAGCCAGCGTGGTTATCATGTGTCTGTCAGCCAGCGTGGCTATCATGTGTCTGTCAGCCAGCGTGGCTATCATGTGTCTGTCAGCCAGCGTGGTTATGTGTCTGTCAGCCAGCGTGGCTATCATGTGTCTGTCAGCCAGCGTGGCTATCATGTGTCTGTCAGCCAGCGTGGCTATCATGTGTCTGTCAGCCAGCGTGGCTATCATGTGTCTGTCAGCCAGCGTGGCTATCATGTGTCTGTCAGCCAGCGTGGCTATCATGTGTCTGTCAGCCAGCGTGGTTATCATGTGTCTGTCAGCCAGCGTGGCTATCATGTGTCTGTCAGCCAGCGTGGTTATCGTGTGTCAGCCAGCGTGGTTATCATGTGTCTGTCAGCCAGCGTGGTTATCATGTGTCTGTCAGCCAGCGTGGCTATCATGTGTCTGTCAGCCAGCGTGGCTATCATGTGTCTGTCAGCCAGCGTGGCTATCATGTGTCTGTCAGCCAGCGTGGTTATCATGTGTCAGCCAGCGTGGCTATCATGTGTCTGTCAGCCAGCGTGGTTATCATGTGTCTGTCAGCCAGCGTGGCTATCATGTGTCTATCAGCCAGCGTGGTTATCATGTGTCTCTCAGCCAGCGTGGTTATAATGTGTCTGTCAGCCAGTGTGGTTATCATGTGTCTGTCAGCCAGCGTGGTTATCATGTGTCTGTCAGCCAGCGTGGTTATCATGTGTGTCAGCCAGCGTGGTTATCATGTGTCTGTCAGCCAGCGTGGTTATCATGTGTCTGTCAGCCAGCGTGGTTATGTGTCTGTCAGCCAGCGTGGTTATCATGTGTCTGTCAGCCAGCGTTATCATGTGCCTGTCAGCCAGCGTGGCTATCATGTGTCTATCAGGCAGCGTGGTTATCATGTGTCTTTCAGCCAGCGTGGTTATCATGTGTCTGTCAGCCAGCGTGGTTATGTGTCTGTCAGCCAGCATTATCATGTGTCTGTCAGCCAGCGTGGCTATCATGTGTCTGTCAGCCAGCGTGGTTATCATGTGTCTGTCAGCCAGCGTGGTTATCATGTGTCTGTCAGCCAGCATTATCATGTGTCTGTCAGCCAGCGTGGCTATCACGTGTCTGTCAGCCAGCGTGGCTATCATGTGTCTGTCAGCCAGCGTGGTTATCATGTGTCTGTCAGCCAGCGTGGCTATCATGTGTCTTTCAGCCAGCGTGGTTATCATGTGTCTGTCAGCCAGCGTGGTTATCATGTGTCTGTCAGCCAGCATTATCATGTGTCTGTCAGCCAGCGTGGCTATCACGTGTCTGTCAGCCAGCGTGGCTATCATGTGTCTGTCAGCCAGCGTGGTTATCATGTGTCTGTCAGCCAGCGTGGCTATCATGTGTCTGTCAGCCAGCGTGGTTATCATGTGTGTCAGCCAGCGTGGTTATCATGTGTCTGTCAGCCAGCGTGGTTATCATGTGTCTGTCAGCCAGCGTGGCTATCATGTGTCTGTCAGCCAGCGTGGCTATCATGTGTCTGTCAGCCAGCGTGGCTATCATGTGTCTGTCAGCCAGCGTGGCTATCATGTGTCTGTCAGCCAGCGTGGCTATCATGTGTCTGTCAGCCAGCGTGGCTATCATGTGTCTGTCAGCCAGCGTGGTTATCATGTGTCTGTCAGCCAGCGTGGTTATCATGTGTCTGTCAGCCAGCGTGGTTATCATGTGTCTGTCAGCCAGCGTGGCTATCATGTGTCTGTCTGCCAGCGTGGCTATCATGTGTCTGTCAGCCAGCGTGGCTATCATGTGTCTGTCAGCCAGCGTGGCTATCATGTGTCTGTCAGCCAGCGTGGCTATCATGTGTCTGTCAGCCAGCGTGGCTATCATGTGTCTGTCAGCCAGCGTGGCTATCATGTGTCTGTCAGCCAGCGTGGCTATCATGTGTCTGTCAGCCAGCGTGGTTATCATGTGTCTGTCAGCCAGCGTGGCTATCATGTGTCTATCAGCCAGCGTGGTTATCATGTGTCTCTCAGCCAGCGTGGTTATAATGTGTCTGTCAGCCAGTTTGGTTATCATGTGTCTGTCAGCCAGTGTGGTTATCATGTGTCTGTCAGCCAGTGTGGTTATCATGTGTCTGTCAGCCAGCGTGGTTATCATGTGTCTGTCAGCCAGCGTGGTTATCATGTGTGTCAGCCTGCGTGGTTATCATGTGTCTGTCAGCCAGCGTGGTTATCATGTGTCTGTCAGCCAGCGTGGTTATGTGTCTGTCAGCCAGCGTGGTTATCATGTGTCTGTCAGCCAGCGTTATCATGTGCCTGTCAGCCAGCGTGGCTATCATGTGTCTATCAGGCAGCGTGGTTATCATGTGTCTTTCAGCCAGCGTGGTTATCATGTGTCTGTCAGCCAGCGTGGTTATGTGTCTGTCAGCCAGCATTATCATGTGTCTGTCAGCCAGCGTGGCTATCATGTGTCTGTCAGCCAGCGTGGTTATCATGTGTCTTTCAGCCAGCGTGGTTATCATGTGTCTGTCAGCCAGCGTGGTTATCATGTGTCTGTCAGCCAGCATTATCATGTGTCTGTCAGCCAGCGTGGCTATCATGTGTCTGTCAGCCAGCGTGGCTATCATGTGTCTGTCAGCCAGCGTGGTTATCATGTGTCTGTCAGCCAGCGTGGCTATCATGTGTCTGTCAGCCAGCGTGGTTATCATGTGTGTCAGCCAGCGTGGTTATCATGTGTCTGTCAGCCAGCGTGGTTATCATGTGTCTGTCAGCCAGCGTGGCTATCATGTGTCTGTCAGCCAGCGTGGCTATCATGTGTCTGTCAGCCAGCATGGCTATCATGTGTCTGTCAGCCAGCGTGGCTATCATGTGTCTGTCAGCCAGCGTGGCTATCATGTGTCTGTCAGCCAGCGTGGTTATCATGTGTCTGTCAGCCAGCGTGGCTATCATGTGTCTATCAGCCAGCGTGGTTATCATGTGTCTCTCAGCCAGCGTGGTTATAATGTGTCTGTCAGCCAGCGTGGTTATCATGTGTCTGTCAGCCAGCGTGGCTATCATGTGTCTGTCAGCCAGTGTGGTTTTCATGTGTCTGTCAGCCAGCGTGGTTATCATGTGTCTGTCAGCCAGCGTGGTTATCATGTGTGTCAGCCAGCGTGGTTATCATGTGTCTGTCAGCCAGCGTGGTTGTCATGTGTCTGTCAGCCAGCGTGGTTATGTGTCTGTCAGCCAGCGTGGTTATCATGTGTCTGTCAGCCAGCGTTATCATGTGCCTGTCAGCCAGCATGGCTATCATGTGTCTATCAGCCAGCGTGGTTATCATGTGTCTGTCAGCCAGCGTGGTTATCATGTGTGTCAGCCAGCGTGGTTATCATGTGTCTGTCAGCCAGCGTGGTTGTCATGTGTCTGTCAGCCAGCGTGGTTATGTGTCTGTCAGCCAGCGTGGTTATCATGTGTCTGTCAGCCAGCTTTATCATGTGCCTGTCAGCCAGCGTGGCTATCATGTGTCTATCAGCCAGCGTGGTTATCATGTGTCTTTCAGCCAGCGTGGTTATCATGTGCCTGTCAGCCAGCGTGGTTATCATGTGTCTGTCAGCCAGCATTATCATGTGTCTGTCAGCCAGCGTGGCTATCATGTGTCTGTCAGCCAGCGTGGTTATCATGTGTCTTTCAGCCAGCGTGGTTATCATGTGTCTGTCAGCCAGCGTGGTTATCATGTGTCTGTCAGCCAGCATTATCATGTCTGTCAGCCAGCGTGGCTATCATGTGTCTGTCAGCCAGCGTGGTTATCATGTGTCTTTCAGCCAGCGTGGCTATCATGTGTCTATCAGCCAGCGTGGTTATCATGTGTCTCTCAGGCAGCGTGGTTATAATGTGTCTGTCAGCCAGTTTGGTTATCATGTGTCTGTCAGCCAGCGTGGCTATCATGTGTCTGTCAGCCAGTGTGGTTATCATGTGTCTGTCAGCCAGCGTGGTTATCATGTGTCTGTCAGCCAGCGTGGTTATCATGTGTGTCAGCCAGCGTGGTTATCATGTGTCTGTCAGCCAGCGTGGTTATCATGTGTCTGTCAGCCAGCGTGGTTATGTGTCTGTCAGCCAGCGTGGTTATCATGTGTCTGTCAGCCAGCGTTATCATGTGCCTGTCAGCCAGCGTGGCTATCATGTGTCTGTCAGCCAGCGTGGTTATCATGTGTCTGTCAGCCAGCGTGGCTATCATGTGTCTGTCAGCCAGCGTGGCTATCATGTGTCTGTCAGCCAGTGTGGTTATCATGTGTCTGTCAGCCAGCGTGGTTATCATGTGTCTGTCAGCCAGCGTGGTTATCATGTGTGTCAGCCAGCGTGGTTATGTGTCTGTCAGCCAGCGTGGTTATCATGTGTCTGTCAGCCAGCGTGGTTATCATGTGTCTTTCAGCCAGCGTGGTTATCATGTGTCTGTCAGCCAGCGTGGTTATCATGTGTCTGTCAGCCAGCATTATCATGTGTCTGTCAGCCAGCGTGGCTATCATGTGTCTGTCAGCCAGCGTGGTTATCATGTGTCTGTCAGCCAGTGTGGCTATCATGTGTCTGTCAGCCAGCGTGGTTATCATGTGTGTCAGCCAGCGTGGTTATCATGTGTCTGTCAGCCAGCGTGGTTATCATGTGTCTGTCAGCCAGCGTGGCTATCATGTGTCTGTCAGCCAGCGTGGCTATCATGTGTCTGTCAGCCAGCGTGGCTATCATGTGTCTGTCAGCCAGCGTGGCTATCATGTGTCTGTCAGCCAGCGTGGCTATCATGTGTCTGTCAGCCAGCGTGGTTATCA